>NC_089506.1:147558134-148158134 GCF_036850995.1 Saccopteryx leptura
TTCTTGAACTTGTGAGTGTTTCTTCTGCATTAATTTTGGGAAGTTTTCAGCTATGATATGCTTGAACAAAGTCTCTATCCCTGTTCTTTTTCTTCTTCTTCAGAAACCCCTATGATGTGGATGTTATTTCTCTTTATGTTATCACAGAGCTCTCTAAGAGTTTCCTCAGAGTTTTTGAGTCTCTTTTCTTTTTTCTTCTCTGCTTTCATGCCTTCATTCAACTTGTTCTCCAACTCGCTGATTCAATCCTCAGCTCCATCCATCCTGTTTTTAATTTCTTCCATTGTGGTCTTCATTTCTGATATTGTATTTGTCATCTCTGACTGATTCTTTTTTAATATTTCAATATCCTTTTTTATACTTGCTATTTTATTATTTGGGTGTTTGTAATGACCATCCATTGTTGTTCTAAGATCCCTAAGCATCCTTAGAATCATTATTTTGAACTCCGCATCTGGAAGTTTGGTTATTTCCAATCACTCAGTTCATCTCCTGTAGGTTTCTTTGTGGTTTCATTTGGATTGCACTTCTTTGTCTTCTCATTATGTCTGGGTTTTGGGTGTTTTGTTTGTAGAGCTGGTTGAGGCTAGGCTTGGTGTTGTCTGCCTCCAGTTTTTAATTGTGTTATTTCTAGGTCTTCTTGGGTTGGCATCAGCTATTATTTGTAATCCACTTTCGGGTTTGGGCCACTTTGAAGTCTTGATTTATTTGTTTTTTTAACAGGTGATAGTTTTGTTTACTGATCTCATCAGGGGGCTTCCTTGAAACTGTATCCAAGAATGAGGTGGATGTAACCTGAGACTGTGAAGGCCTCTTCTATCAGATAATCTCTCTGGGGTCAGGGTGTTTTCTCAGTTCAATAAGGGGAGGTATATCTCAGATCTCCATAGAGACCTGAGTTACTGCCCCTCCTCCCCACTTTTTGTTTTCAGCTGTGTCTTATTGCACTGATTGAAACTAGAGAGATGCCTAGAGATCTGTGATCCAGAAGCACTTTAGTCTTGTGTTATGTAGAAGGATCAGTCTCTCCCCCAGCTTTGGTCGCCTCCAGCACTGGATGAGTCAGCTTTTTAGGTGGTCCCCTGCCCCTCACCATCTGTCCCTCTCTCTCCCTTTTTCTCTTGGAATACAAGCCAATCCTTTTAATATACTTCCCTCCCTGGTCGCCAGGCAAGTGGCTGTGAGCAGTATTTTCTGCTCTTTTCCTTGGATGGAGAGCCCCTCTGGGCTCTCAGCCTCACACCCTCCTTCGTTCCTGTTAGCAGGGGAGATTCAGGCACTCCCTACCAGGTTTGTTGTGGCTTCTTTTTTGCTCCTTGGTTTTTGAGAGCTGTTCTTGTAGTCCAGAGTTGGTTTTTCATGCTGATTGTTTCTAAATTGATTTGTATTCCAGTTTGGTGGTGAGACCTGGGAGTCTGTGCATCTGCCTACTCTGCTGCCATCTTCCCAGAAAGTGACTTTTGTTCTTAAAGGATCATTCTGACTGCCGTATTGCAAATACCTTTTTAAATGGAAAAGGTGGAAGCTGAGAAAATGTTTGGGAGATAAGTGCCACGATCCAGTTGGGAGGTGACCATGATTTAGACAGAGATGGTTGTAATAAAGTGGTAAAAATCTTGTTATATTTTGAAGACACAGGCATAGAAGTTTCCTGGCAATTTAGATGTGGGATGTAAGAGAAAGACAGAATTCAAGGATTTGCCTGTGAGTTGAGCAAATAAAGGACAGATGTAGCATTAACTGAGAGGTCATTTTGTGTGTGTGTGTGTGTGTGTGTGTGTGTGTGTGACAGAGACAGACAGCGAGAGGGACAGAGGGACAGATAGGGACAGACAGACAGGAAGGGAGATGAGAAGCATCACGTCTTTGGTGTGACACCTTAGTTGTTCATTGATTGCTTTCTCATATGTGCCTTGAACAGGGATGGGGCTACTGCAAAGCAAGTGACCTCTTGCTCAAGCCAGCAACCTTGGGCTCAAGCCAGTGACTATAGAGTCATGTCTGTGATCCCACGCTCAAGCGAGCAACACTACACTCAAGCTGGTGAGTCCATGTTCAAGCTGGCAACCTCAGGATTTCGAATGTGGGTCCTGTGCATCCCAGTCCGATGCTCTATCCACTGTGCCATTGGCTGGTCAGGCATAAATGTCTTGTTTTTTTTTTTTAATAATTTTATTTTTTTAATGGGGCGACATCAACAAATCAGGATACATATATTCAAAGATAACAAGTCCAGGTTATCTTGTCGTTCAATTATGTTGCATACCCATCACCCACAGTCAGAATGTCCTCTGTCACATTCTATCTAGTTTTCTTTGTGCCCCTCCCCCTCCTCCTTTCCCTCTTCCATTCCCCCATCCCCCTGTAACCACCACACTCTTATCAATGTCTCTTAATTTCACTTTTATGTCCCACCTACATATGGAATAATGCAGTTCCTGGTTTTTTCTGATTTACTTATTTCGCTTCGTATCATGTTATCAAGATCCCACCATTTTGCTGTAAATGTTCCGATGTCATCATTTCTTATGGCTGAGTAGTATTCCATAGTGTATATGTGCCACATCTTCTTTATCCAGTCATCTATTGACGGGCTTTTTGGTTGTTTGCATGTCCTGGCCACTGTGAACAATGCTGCAATAAACATGGGGCTGCATGTGTCTTTACGCATCAATGTTTCTGAGTTTTGGGGGTATATACCCAGTAGAGGGATTGCTGGGTCATAAGGTAGTTCCATTTTCAGTTTTTTGAGGAACCACCATACTTTCTTCCATAATGGTTGTAATACTTTACATTCCCACCAACAGTGTATGAGGGTTCCTTTTTCTCCACAGCCTCTCCAACATTTGCTATTACCTGTCTTGCTAATAATATCTAATCGAACAGGTGTGAGGTGGTATCTCATTGCAGTTTGATTTGCATTTCTCTAATAGCTAAAGAAGATGAGCATCTTTTCATATATCTGTTGGCCATTTGTATTTCTTCCTGGGAGAAGTGTCTGTTCATATCCTCTTCCCATTTTTTTATTGCATTGTTTGTTTGTTTGTTGTTGAGTTTTATGAGTTCTTTGTATATTTTGGATATTAGGCCCTTATCTGAGCTGTTGTTTGAAAATATCATTTCCCATTTAGTTGGCTTTCTGTTTATTTTGTTATCAGTTTCTCTTGCTGAGCAAAAACTTCTTAGTCTGATGTAGTCCCATTCATTAATTTTTGCCTTCACTTCTCTTGCCTGTGGAGTCAAATTCATAAAATGCTCTTTAAAACCCAGGTCCATGAGTTGAGTACCTATGTTTTCTTCTATGTACTTAATTGTTTCAGGTCTTATGTTTAGATCTTTGATCCATTTTGAGTTAATTTTTGTACAGGGGGACAAACTGTAGTCCAGTTTCATTCTTTTGCATGTGGCTTTCCAGTTTTCCCAGCACCATTTATTGAAGAGGCTTTCTTTTCTCCATTGTGTGTTATTGGCCCCTTTATCAAAAATTATTTGACTATATATATGTGGTTTTATTTCTGGGCTTTCTATTCTGTTCCATTGGTCTGAGTGTCTATTTTTCTGCCAATACCATGCTGTTTTGATTGTCGTGGCCCTATAATAGAGTTTGAAGTCAGGTATTGTAATGCCCCCAGCTTCATTCTTTTTCTTTAGGATTGCTTTGGCTATTCGGGGTTTTATTTTTAAAAGTTTTTTTATTTTTTATTTTTTTTATTATTATTTTTTTTTACTTTTATTCATTTTAGAGAGGAGAGAGAAAGAGAGACAGAGAGAGACAGAGAGGAGAGAGAGACAGGGGGGAGGAGCTGGAAGCATCAACTCCCATATGTGCCTTGACCAGGCAAGCCCAGGGTTTCAAACCGGCGACCTCAGCATTTCCAGGTCAACGCTTTATCCACTACGCCACCACAGGTCAGGCCTATTCGGGGTTTTTTATAGTTCCATATAAATATGATGATTTTTTGCTCTATTTTTTAAAAAAAATGTCATTGGAAGTTTGATGGGAATTGCATTAAATTTGTATATTGCTTTGGGTAATATAGCCATCTTGATTATATTTATTCTTCCTAGCCAAGAACAAGGTATATTCTTCCATCTCATTATATCTTTTTCGATTTCCCTTAACAATGGTTTATAGTTTTCATTATATAAGTCCTTTACATTCTTTGTTATGTTTATTCCTAAGTATTTTATTTTTTTTTGTTGCAATCATGAAGGGGATTATTCATTTGAGTTCGTTCTCAATTGTTTCATTGTTGGCATATAGAAAGGCTATTGACTTCTGTATGTTAATTTTGTATCCTGCGACCTTACTGTATTGGCTTATTGATTCTAGTAGTCTTTTTGTGGATTCTTTGGGGTTTTCGATGTATAGGATCATATCATCTGCAAAAAGTGATACCTTTACTTCTTCTTTTCTGATATGCATGCCTTTTATTTCTTTGTCTTGTCTGATTGCTCTGGCTAGAATCTCTAGTACCACATTAAATAAGAGTGGAGAGAGTGGACAACCCTGTCTTGTTCCTGATTTAAGGGGGAAAGCCTTCAGTTTAGTGCCATTTAATATGATGTTAGCTGATGGTTTATCATATATGGCCTTTATCATGTTGAGATATTTTCCTTCTATACCCATTTTGTTGAGAGTCTTAAACATAAAATTGTGTTGTGTTTTATCAAAAGCCTTTTCTGCATCTATTGATAAGATCATGTGGTTTTGTTCTTTGTTTTGTTGATATGGTGTATTACGTTAACCATTTTAGGTATGTTGAACCATCCTTGAGATTCTGGGATGAATCCCACTTGATCATGATGTATTATTTTTTTAATATGTTGTTGAATTCGATTTGCTAGTATTTTGTTTAGTATTTTAGCATCTGTATTCATTAGAGATATTGGACTGTAGTTTTCTTTTTTTGTGCCATCCTTGCCTGGTTTTGGTATGAGGGTTATGTTGCCCTCATAAAATGTGTTTGGAAGTATTGCTTCTTCTTCAATTTTTTGGAAGACTTTGAGTAGAATAGGAACCAAGTCTTCTTTGAATGTTTGATAAAATTCGCTGGTATAGCCGTCAGGGCCTGGACTTTTATTTTTGGGGAGGTTTTTAATGGTTTTTTCTATTTCTTCTCTACTAATAGGTCTGTTTAGGCTTTCTGCTTCTTCTTGACTCAGTCTAGGAAGGTTGTATTGTTCTAGGAATTTATCCATTTCTTCTAGGTTGTTGAATTTAGTGGCATAAAGTTTTTCATAGTATTCTACAATAATTCTTTGTATATCTACAGTGTCCGTGGTGATTTCTCCTCTTTCATTTTGGATTTTGTTTATATGAGTTCTTTCTCTGTTATCCTTGGTAAGTCTTGCCAAGGGTTTGTCAATTTTGTTGATCTTTTCAAAGAACCAGCTCCTTGTTCTATTAATTTTTTCTATAGTTTTTCTATTCTCTAATTCATTTATTTCTGCTCTGATTTTTATTATCTCCTTTCTTCCGCTGGTTTTGGGTTTTCTTTGTTCTTCTTTTTCTAGTTCCTTAAGGTGTGAAGTAAGTGGTTCACTTGGGCTCTCTCTTGTTTGTTCATATATGCATGAAGTGATATAAACTTCCCTCTTATCACTGCTTTTGCTGCATCCCATAGATTCTGATATGTCGTATTGTCATTTTCATTAGTCTGTATATATCTTTTGAGCTCTGCACTTATTTCTTCTTTAATCCATTCATTTTTTAAAAGTATGTTGTTTAGTTTCCACATTTTTGTGGGAATTTTTTCCTCTTTTTTGCAGTTGAATTCTAGTTTTAAGGCTTTATGATCCGAAATTATGCTTGGTACAACTTCAATTTTTCTGAATTTGCTGATGTTGTTTTTGTGGCCCAACATATGGTCACGTCTTGAGAATGATCCATGTACACTGGAGAAAAATGTATACTCAGTCACTTTGGAATAAAATGTCCTGTAGATGTCTATCATATCCAGGTGCTCTAGTCTTTTGTTTAAGGCCACTATGTCTTTGTTGATTCTCTGTTTGGATGACCGATCTAGAGCCGTCAGCAGTGTATTGAGGTCTCCAAGTATGATTGTATTTTTGTCAGTTTTTGTTTTAAGATCAATAAGTAGCTGTCTTATATATTTTGGTGCTCCTTCGTTTGGTGCATATATATTAAGAATTGTTATGTCTTCTTGATTCAGTGTCCCCTTAGCCATTATGAAATGGCCATTTTTGTCTCTGAGTACTTTTTCTGTCTTGTAGTCAGCATTATCAGATATAAGTATTGCTACGCCTGCTTTTTTTTGGATGTTATTTGCTTGGAGTATTGTTTTCTAGCCTTTCACTTTGAATTTGTTTTTATCCTTGTTACTTAGATGAGTTTCCTGTAGGCAGCATACAGTTGGATTTTCTTTTTTAATCCATTCTGCTACTCTGTGCCTTTTTATTGGTGAGTTTAATCTGTTTACATTTAGTGTAATTATTGACACTTGTGAGTTCCCTATTGCCATTTTATAAATTGCTTTCTGTTAGTTTTGTGTCTTGTTTGATCCTTCTCTTTTGTTTTTCTATCTTTTGTTTTTATTTGGTTGTATTCGATACATCTTTCCTCTGTTGCTATCTTTTTTATCTCATGTGCTTCTGTGGTGGTTTTTTCAATGGTGGTTACCTTTGAGTAATGAAATGGGTCCCTACCCTGTTCATTGTAGCGAACTATTTTGTGAGTACTTTTGCACTCCATCGTCCTTTGCTACTGTTAATCTCCATCTTCTCCCCCCCTTTCTTTTTGTTGTTGTCACAGTTTATATTTGGTTTTATTGTGTTCTTCTTGGAGCTTTTACTTGTGGCTCTGTTTTTTTTTTGTTCTTTGTATCTGATTGGAGAACCCCCTTTAGTAATTCCTGGAGTGGGGGTTTTTTGATGATAAATTCCCTCATCTTTTCTGTATCTGTGAATGTTTTTATTTCTCCTTCATATTTGAAGGATAGCTTTGATGGGTATAGTATTCATGGCTGAAAGTTTCTCTCTTTCAGGACTTTAAATATTGGGGTCCACTCTCTTCTAGCTTGTAGAGTTTCTGCTGAGAAATCTGATGATAATCTAATGGGCCTTCCTTTATATGTTGTATTCTTCTTTTCCCTGGCTGCCTTGAGAATTTTTTCTTTGCTGTTGGTTTGTGTCAATTTCATTATGATATGCTTTGGAGTAGGTTTGTTGGGGTTAAGAAAACTCTGAGTTCTGTTTGCTTCTTGAACTTGAGGTTTTAGTTCTTTCCATAGGCTTGGGAAGTTCTCATCTATTATTTGTTTGAGTATGTTCTCCATTCCATTTTCTTTCTCTTCTCCCTCTGATATACCTATTATTCTTATGTTATTCTTTTTGATGGAGTCAGATAATTCTTGTAGGGCTATCTCATTTTTTTTAATTTTTGAGTCTCTTTCTTCTTCTCTCTGTTGTGCCTCAAATTGCTTGTCTTCTATTTCACTAATCCTCTCTTCTATCTGACCTGTTCTATTAGGTAAGCTTGTTACTTCGTTTTTCAGCTCGTGAATTGAGTTTTTCATTTCTGTTTGATTTGTTTTTATAGTTTCAATTTCCTTGTACATATATTCTTTGTGTTCCTTGAGTTGTTTTCTGAGCTCCCTAAATTGCCTTTCTGTGTTTTCTTGTATATCTCGGAGGATTTTTAGGATTTCTATCTTGAATTCTCTGTCATTTAGCTCCAAAGTTTCCAATATATTAAATTTTTTCTCCATAGATTTTTCCTCATCTAGCTGTGTTACCTCTCTTTATTTTGTATCCATGATATTCGATTTTCTCTTCCTTAATGGCATCTGAGGGTGGTTTTGTTGATAGTATTAATGAGATTTACTAAAGAATAAAAAGTTAAAAAATAAAAAATCAAAAAGAGTTGTTTTTTTTTAAAAAAAATTAATAATGAAATAAAGAAAAATAAAATAAAATAAAAATTTAAAAAAAAGAAAATTCCCCCCCCTCCTTTTTTCCTCTCCTCTCCTCTCCCCTCTTTCTTGAGAAAATCTTGTGGTGAACTGTGAATTATAACAAACAATGCCTGTAATGGAGGGCCTGAATTGGGGAAAAGTAATAAAGGGGCAAAAAAAAAAAAAAAAGAAAAAAAAAGAAAAAAGAAGGGGGTATGGACCCACAAAAAGCAAATAAGGAAAAAACTTGGGTCAAGAATAAAATGATTTGCTTTTAGGTGTTGGTTGACTAAGAGTTATGATGTTAGGAATAAGAGGAATACAGAAAAATGGGGGGACAAATTAAAGAATTACTATTGTATTTAGTGGAACAAGAACTAGATAAAATGGAGAGCCAGGGATGGGAGCACTGCTAGTGAGTTAAAAAGGTGAAGTAAAAACCCCCCAAAATGTCACAAACATAAGTTTGAGTCCCAGATAAGATAATTTGTTTGTTATTGAGGTTTGAATGAGAGGAGATGTAAAGGAGAAAGGAAGAAACTAATATAGAGGGAGAAAAGAAAGAGAGTGAGAGAAAAAAAGAGGGAACCACTAAAAGAAGAAAAAAGAAAAAAGAGGAGAGAGAGAGTGAGAGAGAGAGTTAAGGGTTTTGGAGTGCAACCCTCATAGAGAGAAAGGAAGAGGAGAGAAAAGATAATGGGAGATGTAACACTTATGGGTAGTGTAGTTCAAGGAGAGGAGAGAGTAAGACCGGCAGAGAGTTAATCAGCCAAATTGGAGGAGGAAAAAAAGTATCAAGAATGAAGATAAGAGAAACAAACGAACAAATATAATAAAATGGGATAGGTTATAAAGTCTGCAGATTATTCTTGATATGAGAGGTTATCTTCTTGCTTTTTCTTTTCTCTCCCTCTTCCTGGTCGGTGACTCTGTACCCCGGGTTCTGCCCCTTTGGCACGCTCAGGTAGAGGTTTGCAGTTGATAAGTCTCTATGGCGATGTCGTGTATAGTGCTCCAGTCTCGTTGGCAGTCGAGGCTCATTAGCATTTATAGGCTCCGACGGTGAGAGAGTCCGTGTTCCTGGAGCCTTTCTCCTAGTCTTTCCTTCCTCAATTAGTAGCCAGTAATCCAGCTATGGGGTTGCTGCTGCCTCTGCCTGGATTGTAAGAGGCTGAAAGAGCTCGCAACTCCCCACTCTATTTCCACTCAGCACAGGGCTCTGGGTAAGGTTCAGTCAGTCAGAGCTGCTAGCATAATCAGGCGGGGTTTCCACCCACTCAAAGACCTCTGGCTCTGCCACTCTGTCCGATAACACAGGCGGGCGCCCACTTTCGGGGCACTTGGAGGAAACTCTCCCCCACTATCTGCGCGCGCAGACCAGGATATCCGTCCAGCAGTCTCACTCTCTGAGTGAAACCCCCAACCGCATGGAAAAGTTGCAGCGTTGGAATTGGCTCTCGCTCCATCCCCGTGCGCAGCTTTTGCAAGGCGCTGGGGCGGCCCGAGATTCCGCTTTGGCCCACACAAAGTCCCCTGACTCTGCCCCTCTGTGCGATAACACGGGCGCGCACTGTTGAGGCACTCGGAGGAATCTCTCGCTCACTATCTGCGTGCACAGACCAGGATATGAGGCCGGCCGCGTTTTCCTCTGAGTGAATCCCCTACCAGCACGTAAAAGTTCCACCGTTGGAATTAGTTCTCGCTCCCTCCCGTGCACGGCTTTCCCAGAGCGCTGGGGCTGCCCAGAGATTCCATTTTCGGCCCACAGAAAGGCCTCTGACTCTGCCTCTCTGTGTTGTAACACAGGCATCCACTCCCGGGGCTTAGGAAGAAATCTCTCGCCCAGTATCTGCGTGCACCGAGCAGGAGATCGAGTAAAATGGCTGCCCTGCTTGTCTTTCTTTGTTTGGGTTTGGCGCTAGTTTAGCTTGTATTGCCCAGGTTGCCACAGGATCAGTTTTTTGTTGGCTTGGATCTCCGTGCCACAGCCTTGTTCGGCCGTTTGTGCCACGGCCTGGATCTATTCACCCCCTTTGCCCGCCTCAGTTTCTATATTCACGGATCCCAGAGAATCCCGCCCTGTTTAGGTTAGTGAGGAAGGCGGAGCATTTCTTACTCCCTATTTCCTTTGGGGTTTGGTTATATATTTAGCCAATTTTTCACTCGACCATACCTTCGGGTGTATTGCGAAACATCTGGAGGCTCCAAGGATAGGTTTTTCTGTTTCTGGTTGAAGATCTTGTTGAGTTTTGGGGGAGATTTATTGGTATCGCTTCCTACCCCGCCATTACTCTGACGTCATCTCCCGAGAAAGACTTCTGGTCAAGGCACATATGGGAGTTGATGATTCCTGCCCCTCCCCTCTTCTCTTTCACTCTTTTCTCCCTGTGAGTCCCTGTCTGGGTGCCAAATGCCGGGGTCCAGCCCCGGGGGGGATCCAGGGGTCCCACAGGAGGGGACGGCATTGGCGAAAATGGAGTGAGAGAGCCGAATTCTTTTCTTTCTCTTTATTCTCTGGTTAGCATTTACTGCCAGGCATCTCTCAATGTCTTGTGTTTTAAACTGTGTTTTACCTAGCACTGCACCATACTTAAAAGCCTACCAATCAGAATGAACTTAATTAGATTTAAACACGGATGTACATTGGTTAAGTGTGTGGCCTCTGGAGGCTGACTGCCTAGGTTTCAATCTCAACTCACCACTTACTAGCTTTGTGATCCTGAGAAAATTACTTGCCTTATCTGTGCATCAATTCTTTTTTTTTAAGTGAAATGTGCATACTAATGATATCTACCTCGAGGGTTGTTAACATTCAGTGAATTGATATATAAAAAAGCACTTAAAAACATAACTGCACATATGTATGTTAGCTAACAGTACCATTTAAACACTAAATGTGAAAAAGTTACAACACTTTCCCATACCCTGTTACAGTTGGTTTTTCTCATTTCTTTCCACAGTGAGTTATTTGGTGACCTTGATTTAGGAAGTTGTAAACTCTTCTGGGAACTTCAGAATAAAGGCTAAGTGTAATTCCCATTTGCCAATTTGCCAGATGAGTGTTTAATAAACAAAAGAAATAACACTTGGGCCAGAGGAAATGTCCACACATTCAGATATTAAAATCAAAAGCAATTATTCTCAAATTCATGCTTCAGCCTTTAGTTATGTTAGAAGAAAGAAGGGAAATGTTTGAAAACGAGACCTTAGCTATCATCTAGCTTAACCTTTCCTTTAGTCGTGCCACATTATTGTGCAGCCCACAGGCCAGTGCCCCAGGGACACCTGCTTGGGAGCAACTAAACCTCTAATACTGACATAAAAATGACTCAAGCCCTTTCTATAAATGTGGGAAAACTCACTGTATATCTTAATATCTTCAGAAATTTTCAAGGGACTTAGATTTCTCTTTATCCTACTCCAATTGGCTGTGATATATTGAGATCTCAGCCTCCACCCTTCTCTGATACCTTTTTTCATCCTAACTTTGGACAACACCTAGATTACTCCCATCACAAAGCACCACTAATGCAAGGTCAAGGTTGCAGAATTTGTATTAATAAAGAGTTATAGAGCTGTACAGTACCAAAAACATCCTCAAAATCATTACCATCACTCTCCTAAAATCTAGCAGTTAGGTCCTGTCATAGAGAATTTCTAACTGCACAATTCATCACTCCCAGTTTTATTTTTAAGGCCCCAGGTTTCTCCTCTCCCAAGTCACTTCACATCTTCAAACCTTCTAATTCTTATTTTATTATGCAAAACAGTTTAATATTTGAGATAAACTCTTACTATCTAAAGTACACCTGTCAATATTTCTCCTTCCATAACAAGCAGATGCATTAAGGTATAATAAACGTAGAAGGCATTTATTCCAACCCCATCAACATGTGTTAACTATTCTAGAATGCAAAACTTTGGATTCATTTATTTCATAATATTAATTGAGCTCCTGTATCAGGTACTTTGCTGGACCTTGGAGAGGAAACAATAACTGCACTCACAAAGCTATGGTCAACTGTATAGATAGATATTATTTAAAATTTTTCTTAAAGTGTATAAGGCAGATTATAAATAGTATTAAGAAAAAAGTACAGGGGGCTATGAGAGTTTATAGCAGATTGTCCTCATCTACTGGAGATGGATTAAAGAAGGCTTTTTGGAACTGAGATTAGATCGGAAAGATAAGAAGGGATAAAGCAGGTCATCATAACTGGAAGGACCTGAGGTGTGAGGAATCATGGCTATTTAAGCAACTAAAAGGCCACTGTGGTTTGAAGAGAGGGAGAGGTAGAGAGGGTGGGAGAGAGGGGAGGGAGATTCTTCAGGGTCTCATAAGACATTGACTTTAATACAGCCTAAGAAAGAAACCATCCATCATTTAAACTATTCTGGCAGCCCCAGGAGAGAATGGAACACAGAGAGCACAAGTAATAACATGGAGGCCAGTGGAGAGACTATCCAAGAAGTCCAAGGAAGAATTTATGGTTTAGTCTAAGGCAGTGGTAGTCAACCTGGTCCCTACCACCCACTAGTGGGCATTCCAGCTTTCATGATGGGTGGTAGCAGAGCAACCAAAATATAAATAAAAAGATAGATTTAACTATAGTAAGTTGTTTTATAAAGATTTTTTTCTGCCAAACTTAGCGAAAATCTGACATAAAGTACTTGGTAAGTAATTATTATTATATGCTTTTACTTGCTGTAACTCTGCTTTATAAATTTTATAAAGTAAAGTTACTTCCCTACTTTATAAATCATCATTACTGTGGAACCAGTGGGTGGTTAGAAAATTTTACTACTAACAGAGATACAAAAGTGGGTGGTAGGTATAAAAAGGTTGACTACCCCTGGTCTAAGGTGGTGAGAGTGCACATGGCAACAACGGTCTGTGTTAAATTGTTTTCTCTCTGTGTGCACTAAATTATGTCATTAGGGCCCTGAGGCACATTACATATTTCAAGCAAAGAGAAATGAAGGTTTCTCAACCTCAGCACCGTCAAACTTTTGGATGAGATAATCCTTTGTTATGGGAATTGTGGTGTGCACTGTAGTATGTTAGCAACTTCTCTGGGCTCTCCTCACTAACTGCCAGTAGCACTTCCTCCTCTCCCCAGCTATGACAACCAAAAATGTACCCAGACAGTATCAAATGTTTGAGGGCTTGGTAAAAGTAGGGAAGACACAAAATCAATCCTGTTGAGAACCGCTGGTCTATATAACATAGATATTTAAAATTCTCTAAAAAAATGTTAAGTATTTCCAAGACTAGCTTTTCTGAAAATAATTATGATGAGAATCACAAAAGAACTGAATACTTTTGGAAGCATTCTACAATAAGACTTTAATGTGTACAAATAATAAGGAAAAAGAAAGTTAGTCTGGAAAAGGGGAGCTTGTCTATGATCAGATTTTGTTTCATTATTTCAAACTAAGTTTTCTACAAGCCTTCTATCACTAAAGGAAAAAATACAGCAAAAAACCTTCTTTTGCCTAAAGATTTTAAGATATTTCTCAAGGTTTTCTTCTTTTAACTTTGACATAATCTCCAACAATGACTGAGATATGCTCCTGACTATTTACATAACATTTCCTCTAGAGGAAGCAGGCACATTGCAAACACAGATATAGACAGTAACTTAAAAACATTTTGGCAGATGATGATTTTTTCCTCTTATTCAACATAGGGCCTGGGTATTTTAGATTTGCAGAAAAAACACCATGTTAGAGGCATTAGAGATTTCACTTAACACTTTAAAATTTAGGACTGGCAAAAAATGTGTTGAATAAATTACTATCTAAAAGTATCTATATTTGACTAGCTATTGTGATTACACTGGGGACAAAAATCTAGCTCTAGATTAGTTCTTTGAATAGTTCATAACTTGCTTTAGAGATGATAAAATTAAATTAGTATATGGATTTTAATATTATCAGTCTGACTGAGCATGAGTCTGTTAGGGCAACAGTGTAGTGATGTTGAGATGTTGAGCCAGAGAGAAGGGGGATGGGAGTTGGTGGAGGTGAGCAAAGGGGGTAAGTGGGGACAGAAAGAGGCTTTACTTTGGGTGATGAGTGTAGATGCAATGTGCAGAGATGCTTTATTTAGTTGTACTCCTGAAACCTGTATGGTTTTATGAACCAATGTCACCCCAATAAATTCAATAAAGAAAGAGAGAGAGAGAGAGAGAGAGAGAGAGAGGATCTGTTAGTATTTTCACAGTACATAAGGCTTTCCTTTGTCACTGCCTCTACTGTCAAGTTCTTACAACCATGAACTATCCTTTTAAAAACTGTTCTCAAAGGCCTCATGGAAGGAAAAATTCTCTTGAACTTTGTCCTTTCTTTCCCATAGATATGTTCAACTGAATGGTCTGTGATATAGTTTCAAATCATCATTGTCAGATAACTGGAGTTCAGAAAGATTTATTGTTTTTAATTTTTTTTAATGCTCAGAAAGCATTGCCTTCTGAACATAGACTATAACATAAAAGGTTTAAGAGGCCTGTTGCCTCAACCTAGAGCACTTCAGCATCACCATATCGTGCAGGAGTATCTATGCTGTTTCTTTAACTTTTCTCCCAGGGCATTTTGTTTGTTTGTTTGTTTATTTGTTTCAAAGAAATATTTTCTTGTGTTCCAGCAAGAACTTGTAAGAATCTGAGTTTTTATAGACTATGAGATTAAATTATGCTTCCTTTTAGTCACTTTCAAAGTTTAAAAGCTTGGGATATTTTGATCACTAGTTTATACAATTGATCACTGAAGCTAAACACTGATATCTATCTAGAGATTGTCAGAATATTTTGCACTGTGTTTTGCACATAAACCTAGCAAAAGCATGCAACTTTCTCTAGGGGCTGATAGGCTGTGATAGAACACACATGTCATAGCAGAGAGAGTGTGTGTGCACAGTGCGATTTCCTTCCAACATATACAATCTGTGTCTCACACACCTGCAATCCCTGCCTACAATCTAAGCAATCAAGTTCTTCCTGCACAGTGATTTATTTACATGAAGATAAAACACTTTGGCCTGACCTATGGTGGCGCAATGGGATAAAGCATCGACCTGGAACACTGAGGTCGCCGGTTCTAAAATTGGGCTTGCCTGGTCAAGGCACATATGGGAGTTGATGCTTCCTGCTCCTTCCCCTTCTCTCTCTCTCTCTGTCTCTCTCTGTCTCTCTCTAAAAAATCAATAAATAAAATATTAAAAAAAAAAGAAAAAACACTTTGTTTGCTATGTCATTTACACATCATATGCGATATTCTTAGGGGAAATATGCATATTACTTCCACCAATGGTAAATGTCTCTAAACCAAGTCCTTGTAGTAGAGGGAGCCTCAGGAAACTGGGTCATGCCCAAATGCTTACAAAAGAAGGGGCAAAATATTGGAGCACATAGAAAAGACTTGTCTTCTAGTTCTGTGGAAACCATGTGTGTGGGTCATTTAGTCTTTCTGATTCTGTTTGCCTTTCTATGAATAATATTTTATTCATAGAATTCAAGATGTCATTGACTTGAAGATATATCATTATTTTAGGATTATTAAGGAAAAAGGATGACAAACTATGACACAATTCCTCTTAATGCTTAGAATTATTTATTTTTGCTAGTGAAAAAGAAAGGAAAATAGAAACCACATAATTTTTTAAGGTATTCCTACAGCTTTTCAGATTCATGTTTGAATCAGATTTGTCAGTGCCTGTGTATGCTGGTTGATGCAACATATCCAAAAAGAATGTTTTAATATTGTTATTATACATTTTCCTCCAAGCTTCTGACATCAATTTACACATATTGATAATATGGTTGTCTTCATCTTACTAAAAGGTATCAACAGAAGGTTTTAAATAACAACTGCAACTCTGGTGATCCCAAAATGACATGGGATTAGGGATTTCCAATATGACCATCACAAATAACTAAAAGCTTGTGTATGTATGATCAATGGCAACTGCATCATGATTCCTGCTGGCCAACAAAGAGTATAAGATACCTTCCAATTTCAGAGATGTTAAAATGTAAAATAGAAGTGAGTTTCTTAGAATCAAAATATTGATTTAAAAAACCAAATGTGGGGCCCTGGTTGGTTGGCCAAGTGGTGGAGCTGGGCCCAGCATGTGGAAGTCCTGGGTTCAATTCCTGGTCAGGGCACACAGGAAAGCACCTATCTGCTTCTCCACCCTTCCCTCTCTCCTTCCTCTCTATCTTTCTCTTCCCCTCCCATGGACAAGGCTCCATTGGAGCAAAGTTGGCTTGGGTGCTGAGGATGGCTCCATAGCCTCTGCCTCAGGTGCTAGAATGGCTCCAGCCGCAATGGAGCACATCCCAGAGGGGCAGAGCATCACCCCCTAGTAGGCATGCTGGGTGGATACTGGTCGGGCATGAGTGGGAGTCTGTCTAACTGCCTCCCCACTTCTAATTTGGGAAAAATACAAAACAAAACAGAACAAAACCCAAATATGGTTGTTGTGTGTTTGTAAATTGACCTAGTAATTTTAAACATCCTACTTATGCAACACTTGTGTGTGTGTGTGTGACAGAGACAGAGAGAGGGAAAGACAGGCAAGAAGGGAGAGACAAGGAATGAAGATGGCAGCAGAGTAGGCAGATGCACAGACTCTTAGCTCACACCACCGAACTGGATTACAAAATAACTTATGAACAATCAGCATGAAAAACCAACTCTGGACTACAGGAACAGCTCTCAAAAACCAAGGAGCAAAGAAGAAGCCACAACAAACCTGCTAGGGAGTGCCTGAATCTCCCCTGCTTACAGAAACAGAGGGGGAGTTGAAAGTGAGAGCCCAGAAGGGCTCTCACTCCAAGGAAAAGAGCAGAAAATACTGCTCACAGCCACTTTCCTGGCGACCAAGGAATGAGGTGTGTTGATACGGCTGGCTTGTCTTCCAAAAAGAAAGGAAAGAGAGAGAGACAGATGGTGAGGGGCAGAGGAATGCAGGGAACGACCTGAGAAGCTGACTCATCCAGTGCTGGAGGTGGCCAAAGCTGGGGGAGGGACTGATCCTTCCACAAAACAAAAGACTTCAGTGTTTCCAGGCCACAGATCTCCAAACATCTCTCCATTTCCAATCAGTGCAACAAGACACAGCTGAAAACAAGAAGTGGGGAGGAGGGGCAGTAACTCAGGTCTCCATGGAGATCTGAGATGCACCTCCCCCTACTAGCTGAGAAAACACCCTGCCCCCAGAGAAAGTAACTGGTAAAAGAGGCCTTCAGAGTTTCAGGTTACACCCACCGCATTCCTAGATACAGTTTCAAATAAGCCCCCTGATGAGATCAGTAAACAAGACTATCACCTGTTAAGAAAACAAACCAAGACTTCAAAGCAGCTCAAACCAGAAAGTGGATTACAAATAATAGCTGATGCCAACCCCAGAAGACCTAGAAATAACACAATTGAAAACTGGAGGCAGACAACACCAAGCCTAGACTCAACCACCTCTACAAACAAAACACCCAAACACACAGACATAATGAGAAGACAAAGAAGTGCAATCCAAATGAAACCCCAAGAGAAACCTACAGGAAATAAACTGAGTGAATTGGAAATAACCAAACTTCCAGATGCGGAGTTCAAAATAATGATTCTAAGGATGCTTAGGGATCTTAGAACAACAATGGATGGTCATTACAAACACCCAAATAATAAAATAGCAAGTATAAAAAAGGATATTGAAATATTAAAAAAGAATCAGTCAGAGATGACAAATACAATATCAGAAATGAAGACCACAATGGAAGAAATTAAAAACAGGATGGATGGAGCTGAGGATTGAATCAGCGAGTTGGAGAACAAGTTGAATGAAGGCATGAAAGCAGAGAAGAAAAAAGAAAAGAGACTCAAAAACTCTGAGGAAACTCTTAGAGAGCTCTGTGATAACATAAAGAGAAATAACATCCACATCATAGGGGTTTCTGAAGAAGAAGAAAAAGAACAGGGATAGAGACTTTGTTCAAGCATATCATAGCTGAAAACTTCCCAAAATTAATGCAGAAGAAACACTCACAAGTTCAAGAAGCACAGAGAACTCCATTAAAGAGAAACCCAAGGAAAACTACAGCAAGACACATCATAATTAAAATACCAAAGCTAAGTGATAAAGAAAAAATATTAAAAGCTGCTAGAGGAAAAAAAGGCTATCACCTACAAAGGAACCCCCATAAGGATGACATCCGACTTCTCAACAGAAACACTTGAGGCAGAAGGGAATGGCAAGAAATATTCAAAGTAATGCAGAACAAGAACCTAAAACCAAGACTACTTTATCCAGCCACTCTATCCATTAAAATTGAAAGAGAAATAAAAAGCTTCTCAGACAAAAAAAAAAAAAAACCTCAAGGAATTCATTACAGCCAAACCAATGCTGCAGGAAATGTTAAGAGGCCTGTTGTAAACAGATCAAAGTGGGAAAAGAATATAGCAAAATAGGAAGCCAGCATTAAAGAATAAAATGGCAGTAAACAACTACATATCAATAATAACCTTAAAAGTAAATGGATTAAATGCTCCAAACAAAAGATATAGGGTAGCTGCATGGATAAGAAAACAGGACCTGTACATATGCTGTCTACAAGAGACACACCTTAAAACAAAAGTTGCACATAGACTTAAGGTAAAAGGATAGAAAAAAACATTTCATGCAAATGGAAATTAAAAAAAAAGCTGGGGTAACAATACTTATATCTGACAAAATGAACTTTAAAACAGATGATATAGTAAAAGATAAAGAAGGTCACTACATAATGATAAAGGGAACAATCCAACAGGAAGATATAACTATTATAAATATCTATGCACCTAATATAGGAGCACCTAAATATATAAAGCAGACTTTGATGGATATAAAGTACGAGATCAACTGCAATACTATAATAGTAGGGGATTACAATACCCCACTAACATCACTAGATAGATCCTCAAGAAAGAAAATTAACAAAGAAACAGCAGACTTAAAGGACACACTAGATCAACTCAATATAATAGATATCTTCAAAACCTTTCACTCTAAAGCAGCAGAATATACATTCTTTTCAAGTGCTCAGGGTACATTCTCTAGGATAGACCACATGTTAGGACATAAAAGTTGTCTCAACGAATTTAAGAAGATTGAAATCATATCAAGTACTTTCTCTGAATTACAATGGCATGAAACTAGAAATCAACCACAACAGAAAAACTCAAAAATTCTCAAACACATGGAAACTGAATAGCAGGTTGTTAAATAATGAATGGATTGAAAATGAGATCAAAGAAGAAATAAAAAAATTCCTAGAAACAAATGACAATGAGCATACAACAACTCAAAATTTATGGGACACAGCAAAAGCAGTACTGAGAGGGAAGTTCATAGCACTACAGGCACACTTTAAGAAACTAGAAAAATCTCAAATAAGCAACTTAACCCCGCATCTAAAAGAACTAGAAAAAACAAACAAACAGCAAGTAAAGCCCAAATGTAGTAGAAGGAAGGAAACAATAAAGATCAGAGCAGAAATAAATGACACAGAGGCTAAAGGAACAATACAGAGGATCAATGAAACTAGGAGCTGGTTCTTTGAAAAGGTAAACAAGATCGATGAACCTTTAACTAGACTCACCAAGAAAAAAGAGAGAGGACTCAAATAAATAAAATTAGAAATGAGAGTGGAGAAATAACAACTGACACAACAGAAATACAAAATATTGTAAGAAAATACTATGAAGAACTGTATGTCAGAAAACTAGACAACCTAGATGAAATGGACAAATTCCTTGAAACATAGAATCTTCCAAAAATCAATCTGGAAGAATCAGAAAGCCTAAACAGACTGATTACACCAAATGAGATCTAAACAGTTATCAAAAAACTCCCAACTAAGAAAAGTCCTGGGCCTGATGGCTTCACAATTTAATTCTACTAAATATTCAAAGAAGAACTAACTACTATCCTTCTCAAGCTATTTCAAAAAAATTCAAGAGGAAGGAAGACTTCCAAGCTTCTTTTATGAGATGAGCATAATTCTGATTTCAAAACCAGGCAAAGACAACACAAAGAAAGTAAATTATAGGATAATATCCCTGATGAATATAGATTCCAAAATCCTCAAAAAATATTAGCAAACCGGACTGACCAGGCGGTGGCACAGTGGATAGAGCATCGGACTGGGATGCAGAGGACCCAGGTTCAAGACCCCGAGGTCACCAGCTTGAGCGGGGCTCATCTGGTTTGAGCAAAAGCTCACCAGCTTGGACCCAAGGTCATTGGCTTGAGCAAGGGGTTACGCCATCTGCTGAAGGCCCGTGGTCAAGGCACCTATGAGAAAGCAATCAATGAACAACTAAGGTCTCACAACAAAAAACTGATGATTGATGCTTCTCATTTCTCTCCGTTCCTGTCTGTCTGTTCCTGCCTATTCCTCTCTCTGACTCTCTCTCTGTCCCTGAAAAAAAAAATATTAGCAAACCGGATCCAACAATATATGAAAAAAACCATACACCATGATCAAGTGGGATTTATTCTGGGGAGGCAAGGCTGGTACAATATTCGCAAATCAATCAATGTGATTCATCACAGAAACAAAAGGATGGAGAAAAACCACATGATAATTTCCATATATGCAGAAAAAACATTTGATAGAATCCAGCACCCATTCATGATCATAACTCTCAGCAGAGTGAGAATACAGGGAACATACCTCAACATGAGAAAGGCCATCTATGACAAACCCACAGACAACATCATACTCAATGAGCAAAAATTAAAAGCAATCCCCTTAAGATCAGGAACAAGGCAAGGGTGCCCCCTTTCACCACTCTTATTCAACATAGTCCTGGAAGTCCTAGCCACAGCAATCAGACAAAAAGAAGAAATAAAAGGCATTCAAGTTGGAAAAGAAGTAAAACTATCATTATTTGCAGCTGATATGATATTGTATATAGAAAACCCTAAAGTCTCAGTCAAAAAACTACTGGACCTGATAAATGTATTCAGCAAAGTGGCAGGATATAAAATTAATCATCAGAAATTAGAGGCTTTTTAAAAATTTTTTTAATTTTTTTATTGAATATTTTTCTGAAGCTGGAAACAGGGAGAGACAGTCAGACAGACTCCCGCATGCGCCCGACCGGAATCCACCCAGCACGCCCACCAGGGGGCGATACTCTGCCCACTAGGGGGCAATGCTCTGCCCCTCCAGGGCATCACTCTGTTGCCACCAGAGCCACTCTAGTGCCTGGGGCAGAGGCCAAGGAGCCATCCCCAGCGCCCGGGCCATCTTTGCTCCAATGGAGCCTCGGCTGCGGGAGGGGAAGAGAGTGACAGAGAGGAAGGAGACGGGGAGGGGTGGAGAAGCATATGGGCGCTTCTCCTGTGTGCCCTGGCCCGGAATCAAACCTGGGACTTCTGCACGCCAGGCCGATGCTCTACCACTGAGCCAACCGGCCAGGGCTAGAGGCATTTTTATACACCAACAATGAACTGTCAGAAAGAGAAATTAAGGAAACAATCCCCTTCACTATTACAACCAAAAAATAAAGTACCTAGGAGTATATTTAACCAAGGAGATTAAAGGCTTGTACTCGAAAAATTATAAAACATTGAAAAAAGAAATCAAGGAAGATACAAATAAGTGGAATCATATACTGTGCTCATGGTTAAGAAGAAAACATCACTAAAATGTTTATATTACCCAAAGCAATTTATAAATTCAATGCAATACCGATTAAAATACCAATGACATACTTCAAAGATATAGATCACATATTCAAAAAATTCATATGGAACCAAAAAAGAACACGAATAGCCTCAGCAATCTTAAAAAAGAAGAATAAAGTGGCAGGTATATCACTTCCTGACATCAAGTTATACTTCAAGGCCATTGTACTCAAAACAGCCTGGTACTGGCATAAGAACAGGCATATAGATCAATGGGACAAAACAGAGAACCCTGAAATAAACCCATAGCTCTACGGACAACTGACTTTTGACAAAGGTGGTAAGGAATTACAGTGGAGTAAAGACAGCCTCTTTAATAAATGGTGTTGGAAAAATTGGACAGCTACCTGCAAGAAAGTGAAACTAGACCACCAACTTACACCACTCACAAAAATAAACTCAAAATGAATAAAAGACTTAAATGTAAGGTGTAAAACCATAAGCATCTTAGAAGAAAACATAAGCAGTAAGCTCTCCGACCTCTCTTGCAGTGATATATTTACTGATTTATCTCTACGGGGAAGTGAAATAAAAGACAGGATAAACAAATGGGACTATATCAAACTAAAAAGCTTCTGTACAGCTAAAGACAATAAGAACAGAATAAAAAGACAAACTATACAATGGGAGAACATATTTGACAATATGTCTGATAAGGGGTTAATAACCAAAATTTATAAAGAACTTGTAAATATCAACACCAGGAAGACAAACAATCCAATCAAAAAATGGGAAAAAGAAGTGAATAGACACTTCTCCAAAGAGGACATACAGATAGCCAATAGGCATATGAAAAAATGCTCAACATTACTAATCATTAGAGAAATGCAAATTAAAACCACAATGAGATATCACTTTTCACCAGTCAGAATGGCGCTCATCAACAAAACAACACAGAATAAGTACTGGCGAGGTTGTGGAGAAAAGGGAACACTCCTGCACTGCTGGTGGGAATGCAGACTGGTGCAGCCACTTGGAAGATTGGAGATTCCATAATTAATCTTCCAGCATGGAGATTCCTCAAAAAATTAAAAATAGAACTGCCTTTTGACCCAGGTATCCCACTTTTAGGAATATACCCCAAGTACACCATAGACCTGCTCCAAAAGGAGAAATGCATCCCCATGTTTATGGCAGCATTGTTCACAATAGCAAAGATCTGGAAACAGCCCAAGTGCCCGTCAGTGGACGAGGTGATTAAAAAGCTTTGGTACATATACACTATGGAATACTACTCAGCCATACAAAATGATGACATCAGATCATTTACAGTAACATGGATGAACCTTGATAACATTATATTCCGTATAACATTATACGGAAATAAGAAAATCAGAAAAATTAAGAACTATATGAATCTATAAATAGATGGGACATATAAATGAGACTCAGAGACATGGACAAGAATGTGATGGTAACGGGGAGGGGGGATAGGGAGGGGGCGAGGAAGGAAAGAAAGGGCATGGGGGGATGGGAGGGGCACAAAGAAAAGCAGATAGAAGGTGACGGAAGACAATTTAACTTTGAGTGAGGGGTATGGAACATAATGAAATGTCAAAATAATCTGGAGATGTTTTCTCTGAACATATGTACCCTGATTTATCAATGTCAATGCATTAAAATTAATAAAAATAAGAAAAAAAAAAGAAGGGAGAGAGATTAGAAGCATCAATTTTTTTTTATGGCACTTTAGGTGTTCATTGATTGCTTTCTTATATGTACTTTGACGGGGGAGTGGAGGTGTGCTCCAGCATAGCGATTGACCCCTTGCTCAAGCCAGTGACCTTGGGCTTGAAGCTAGCGACTTTTGTGCTCAAGCCAGCTACTATGGGGTCATGTCTATGATCCCACACTCAAGCCAGCTACCCCTTGCCCTAGCTGGTGAGCCTGTGCTCAAGCCAGCATCTTCAGGGTTTTAAACCTTGGTCCTCTATGTTCCAGTCTGTCACTCTATCCAATGTGCCACCACCTGGTCAGGCTATGAAACACTTTTTAAATTTAATTATTTCTCTGTTTACTGATATAATAAGAAAGTTTGCTATAGGTAATATATGCTTGCTAGGTTTCAGAAAAAAATATTAGAGTTGGCCATCTTGCTCACCCAATATCTCTTATATGCCTGCCAGACTCTCTGAAATTCTAAAATATTTAAATACTTTTAGGAAAGATGTATATTAAAAACATAGACCTTCTGGCCTGACCAGGCAGTGGTGCAGCGGATACAGCATCAGACTGGGACATGGAGGACCCAGGTTCAAAACCCCAAGGTCGCTGGCTTGAGTGTGGGATCATAGACATGACCCCATGGTTGCTGGCTTGAGCTCAAAAGTCACTGGCTTGAAGCCCGGGGTCGCTGGCTTGATCCCAAGGTTGCTGGTTTGAGCCCAAGGTCACTGGCTTGAGCAAGGGGTCACTTGCTCTGCTGCAGCCTCCAGGTCAAAGCACATATAAAAAAGCAATCAATGAACAACTAAGGAGACTAAGGAGCCGCAACAAAGAATTGATGCTTTTCATGTCTCTCCCTTCTTGTCTTTCTGTCCCTCTCTCTATCTCTCTGTCACCAAAATAAATAAATAAATAAATAAATAAACAAAAAATAATAAACATAGATGTTTTGGAAACAAGCATGTGTTAATGTATTACTAGTCAATAACACCTTGGATTAAGGTTTTTTTTAACAGATTAATTATGGAATAAGCAACCTAGTTTGAGAGAAACTAATCTATAGACATGTAATTAGGAAAAAATAATTGCAAAGTAATAAACATGTACAAAGTCGCAGCATATGACATAAAGTAAACATATAAATGCTATACATATTAGCAGTATTACAACCTATGATAATCTTAGCTGACAACAAATGACAATCTTAACTGACATTAAAGGACTTGAGATAGACAACTGACTCTGGAAATGTTTTCTGTATCTATCAGGTCACATATTCAGGGCATTAAAAAAAATTTTTGTGTCCTTTGAAAAAAAGGGGGTATTGTAGCATAAAATGGATAAAGAATAGATGACTTCCTGAGTGTGACTTGAAAATTTCATGTGCTTGTTTTATCCCATTCATTCTCTATTGGCTTTTTGTCATGGTTGCCAAATGCACACTGCAGTTTCTGGCATCACATCTAGACATAAAGGCATCCAGTGCAAGAAGATAGGCTGTTTCTTCCTTCTGTTTTACTTTAAGGGAGAGAAAACATTTTCAAGATTCTTTGGGATTCTTTGGCCAGAACTGATTCACATGCTCTTCCTTAAACCATCACGGGAAGGGGAGACAGTTTATTGTGATCGCCTTAGCAACTATGATGTACTCTTGAGTCACTTTCAAGAGATACAAACCCTTAATAAGTAGGAATTTGGTCAACAGAGAAGTAGGTGGAAATCTAGGCCACCTAACAATTCTGCTATAGTATCTTATAGGATTATTAGAAAGCTAAATGAAATAACTCCTGTAAAGTACTTAGTAAGAATGATAACAATGACAGACATTTTTATGACACTGTGTGTAATACTTTGTCTTGTACGTATCCAGATTTGCATATAAACGTTTGTGTTATTGTTATCTCTGTTTTACTGGGCACAGAAAGGTTAACTAACTTGCCCAAGTTTTCTATGCTGGGAATAGAATCTTGCAGTCCAGTTCTAGAGTATATGTGCTTAACATACTCCTGCAAGACAGTAACTGCTCAACTCCTATTAGCTATTACTATCATCTTTGCTGACTTATTTAAATTCCTTAAACAACATTTACATATTTTTGTTTTCTTGTTTTGTTCTTTGAAGAGATGGAAATATACATTTGAAAAGACATATAATAGAAAGTGTTACATTACAAATTTAACAGAAGTGTTTTTCAAACTTTATATCACAATTGATTAGGGGACCATAAAATCTACTTAATGATTCACGACCAACTATATGATAAAATGGTGGAATCTGATAGAAAATATCAAGTTACATTCCATATAATACAATACCTTTTCCCTGTTTCAATGATATGTCTATTTTGTATATGTGTTTTAAGTTGCCAAGTAAAATGTATTTATTTTAGGTTGTGGTAAAAAAACAAACAAAAAATGAATAACCTACTTGAAAATGTTACTTTTATACTGTTATCTCCCATTCTGCTGCTCAGAATTATTCATTCTGTTGTTCTAGTTATTCAATTAAAGGCTTTTATTTTTCTTTATGTGCCCAAGCATGAAACAGCTGTAATAGTAGCACTGATTACTAACATAGGCATTAAACTAAAATGAACTGAGGACTGTACATCTGATTTGCCCCTGATGATATAAGAGCAGCACCATTAATCAGGTGCCTCTTCGTCCATTGCCCACGGGTGATCAGAGGCTTTAGTTTGTTCTGGGAGGATAAATTAATATAATTTCAGTGTAGTGTACTCACAGTCAAGTGCCTCAGGCTGTGACATTGACTAGCACTCACAGAGATACAGTACTAGAGAGTAGAACAAATGTCCTAACAAAGTACTTGAAGTCAGATTGAGACACAAAGAGTGAGAAGGTCTGAATGCTCTCTCATGAATAATAATTTCCTCACTGTAATGGGTTTAGCTCAGGGGTTGGGAACCTATGGCTTGTGAGCCAGATGTGGCTCTTTTGATGGCTGCATCTGGCTCACAGGCAAATCTTTAATAAAAAGATAATAACATTAAAAATATAAAACATCTCATGTATTACAATCCATTCATTTTCTATTGCTCATGTTCATGGTTGCAGATGGCTTGAGCCAATCACAGCTGTTCTCTGGGACAAAACCAAATTTTTATTGGATAATGCATAACATACATGGGTTGTTGTGAGGTCAGGAAGTGAACTTTCCTCCTTTTAATCAAGTAATCAGCTAGCTAATTGCAGAAATCCTTTTGACGAAGAAGATGGCTAAAAGAAAAAAAGATGAGGAGTATCGTACTTTTCAGCAGGAATGGACAGAGGAATTCGCCTTTGTGGAGAGAGCAGGTTCTGCAGTGTGTCTTATATGCAATGATAATATTGCATCAATGAAACAGTCAAATATAAAGCAGCACTTCAACACACACCACACTACATTTGCATCAAAATATCCAGAAGGGGACAGCAGGAAGAAAGCATGTCAAGAGCTACTGTGCAGAGTGCAAGCTAGTCAGCAGCAACTCTGTGTTTGGACACAACAAGGTGACTGGAATTCAGCTAGCTTTGCTGGTGCTTTAGCAATTGTGAGAAACGGAAAGCCATTCACAGATGGGGAGTATGCCAAAACATTTATGCTTGATGTTGCCAGTGAACTTTTTGATGACTTTTCCGATAAAGACAAGATAATCAAACAAATAAAAGACATGCCTCTGTTGGCAAGAACTGTTCACGATCATACCATCATGATGGCAAATCAAATTGAGGCAACACAAGTGAAGGACATAAATGCAGCACCATTATTTTCTTTCGCTTTGGATGAATCAACAGACGTAAGCCATTTATCCCAGTTCAGCGTGATTGCAAGGTATACTGTTGGTGACACACTACATGAGGAAAGTCTTACTGTTTTGCCTATGAAAGAGACAACAAGAGGGGTGGATTTATTCAAGTCTTTCACTGAGTTCACTAAAGAAAACAATCTACTGATGGATAAACTTATTTTGGTGTGTACTGATGGTGCTCCGTGCATGGTGGGGAAAAACAGAGGATTTGTAGCGCTTCTTCGTAAACATGAAAAGAGACTCATCCTAAGTTTTCACTGCATCCTACATCAGGAGGCACTTTGTGCTCAGATGTGTGGTGAGCAGCTTGGTGAGGTGATGTCACTGGTCATTTGGGTGATCAACTTTATTGTTGCTTGAGCTTTAAATGATCGCCAGTTTAAAACACTGCTGGATGAAGTTGGGTATAATTATCCTGGTCTGCTTCTGAACAGCAATGTGCATTGGTTGTCAAGAGGGAAGGTGCTCAGCCATTTCGCGGCCTGTCTGAGCAAAATTCAGACTTTTCTTGAAATGAAAAATGTCAAGCATCTTGAGTTAGCTAACACTGAGTGGCTCCTGAAGTTCTACTATCTCATGGACATGACTGAACATCTGAACCAGCTCAATGTGAAAATGCAAGGCATTGGAAATACAGTCTTATCCCTTTAACAAGCAGTGTTTGCATTTGAAAACAAGCTGGAACTCTTCATCGCTGACATTGAAACAGGTCGTTTACTACACTTTGAAAAACTGGGAGAGTTTAAAGATGCATGCACAGCAAGTGACCCTGCTCAACACCTTGATCTCCAGCAGCTAGCAGGCTTCACATCTAATCTCCTGCAGTCATTCAAAGTACGCTTTGGAGAATTTCGTGAGCGCACTCGTCTTTTTAAGTTCATCACCCATCCACACGAGTGTGCAGTGGACAGCGCCGACCTGAGTTACATCCCCAGTGTCTCTGTCAGAGATTTTGAGCTACAAGCTGCTGACCTGAAGGCCTCAGACATGTGGGTGAATAAGTTCAAGTCACTGAATGAAGATTTGGAAAGACTTGCATGACAGCAAGCAGAGTTGGCGAGCAAACACAAGTGGGGAGAAATGTAAACACTTCAACCCACAGACCAGCTGATTGTCAAAACTTGAAACATGCTTCCCATCACATACACACTGCAGCCTGTGAGTATTGCTGTACTGACAACGTTTGGCTCTATGTATGCATGTGAGCAGTCTTTCTCACATCTAAAGAACATTAAAACCAACATACAATCACGTTTAACAGATGGAAGTCTCAACGTCTGCATGAAGATTAATCTCACCATGTATCAACCAGACTCAAAGCCATCAGCAAAACCATGCAGCACCAGAAGTCGCATTAATGGTAAGAAGTACTTTATTCATCATTGGTTAGCAACAGCATAACAACGTTATTAAAAAGAATTCAGAGACTTATTGTACTTTAAAAGTGTTGGTCTTACATAAAATGCACACATTTACTTGTATTTAGTGTTAAACATACTGTATGGCTCTCATGGAATTACATTTTAAAATATGTGGCGTTCATGGCTCTCTCAGCCAAAAAGGTTCCCAACCCCTGGTTTAGCTCTTCTGTATATAAGAGAGATGTTTCTGGGTGCAGGTAATTGAAGTCAGACTCAAAATGACACGGAAGGAAATTTACTAGCTCACAGAGCCAAAAAGGGCAGGGGGAGGTCAGGCTTCCGGGGGTAATCAGATCAAGGCTCCAGCTCTGCCCCTCTCTGTGTCTGCTTCATTTTTAGCCTGGTTTCCTGCACAGTAAATAAACAGCTGAAGTAGTTCCACATATAACAACTTCCTCTGGAAAGGAGAATACCTGTCCTGACAATTCTTGGTGACAGCAAGAAAGTTTTCCAGAATTTTCTCACAAAATTCTTCTTATAGCCCTCTGGTCAGCACTGGGTCTTGTGCCCATCCCTGAGTGCTCAGTATGGCTGAGGTAACTAGACTACATTATTCAGGGCTTACTCTTTACTAGCTCATCCATACCTCATGGCTCAAGGTTATGGGACAGAGAAAACTAATACCATGAAAGAGGCTATAAAACTAGACTGAGACATCTTTTTTTTTAGAAGTTTTATAGCCAGGAGGAACCTTCATTAATTATGATCATCCTTTCAGTTTTTACTTCATATATAGAAAACATATTCTGTATGACAGCCCTTTTCCTTTCTTCACAAGGATGAAACCTTAATCATAAGAGGAGAAGGGAAGCAGTGTTGGTAACAGCAACTTCTCTCAGGGCCTGTCAGCTTAGGCTGCCATATCACATGACTCACTTAAATGTGGAATCTAAAGGACAATATAAACAAACAAACAAAACAGACTCATAAATCCAGAGAACGGACTGACGGTTGCCAGAGAGGAGGTGGGTTGGGGTACTGGTTGAAAAGGTGAAGGGAATTGAGAAGTACAGATTGGAAGTTATAAAATAGTCATGAGGATGTAAAGTATAGCGTAGGAAGTATAGTCAGTAACATTGTAATGACTGGTGCCCATGGGGTACTAGAAATATCAGGAGGAACACTTTGGAAGGTCTATGATTGTCTATCCACTATGCTTTACAATGGGAATTAAGACAAAGAAATACTGTATGTACACTATAATTTAAAAAATTAAGAATTGAAAGAGATTATTCTCTTCTTATAAGGCCATAGTCCGATGAGATTAGGGCCTCACTCTTTTGATCTTATTTACTCTTAATTCCCTTCTAAAGACCCTATTTTGCCTGACCTGTGGTGGCGCAGTGGATAAAGCATCAACCTGGAAACACTGAGGTTGCCAGTTCAAAACCCTGGCTTGCCTGGTCAAGGCACATATGGGAGTTGATGCTTCCTGCTCCTCCCCCTTCTCTCTCTCTCTCTCTCTCTCTCTCTCTCTCTCTCTCCCTGCTCCTCCCCCTTCTCTCTCTCTCTCCCTCCCCCCTCCTCTCTAAAATAAAAATTAAAAAAAAAAAAGACCCTATTTTCAGATAGTTGCATTGAGCATTAGGATTTCAATATACTAACTGGAGGAGAGGTGCATTCAGTACACAGCAGTGCCCAAATATTAATCATTGCCCAAGTATTTTTTGAGCATCTTACTGTACTCAGGCTTATGATAATTGGGAGTGGAGTGTAGTGAAATGAGATACTGGGGAGGGAAGAGCAGAAGATCATAAACTAGAACAAACACTGTGAGGTAGAATAAATGCTGAGGAAACTTCAGCATGGCAGGGATCAACGAGGGTTGGAGTGTCTGGGAAACTTCATGGAGGAGCTGAGGCTTAAACTGGGATTTTGGAATGGGTGGCAGAAAGTAAGAAGTGTGTGACAGGATAAAAACCTAGATGAGGAGGTTAGCGATGGGAATGGGGGGAAAGGGCCAGGTACCATAGATGTCTTAGAGAGAAGACTGAGGAAACTTTATAACTGATCGGCATGGAGAGGACTTTGTAACTAAGGTATGGAGTAAATGGTGAGAAGAGTGGTTCTTTTAATAGAGAAGAAATTCTGGAAGTAGGGAAGGTATGGGGGTTAAGTACATGGGGAAGAATGATGAGTTTATTTTAGGAATGGGTTTTTAGAAACTGGAGAATTTACTCAGTAAAATATCTGCAATGTCATGGAGAATAAAGGCAAAGAGATAAGAAAAAGTAGGATCTAAGATAATGGATATTTGAATCATTATCATTGGGTTGATAATTGAAGCTAAAAAAATAAATGATCTCTTTGAGAAAATATGTAAGATGTATGGAAAAAAGAGCTAATAGCCATTATCATCACCCCAAAGAATCTAACAATAGAAAAGGGCATAACGGTGTAAGACTACTGAAAATGGGATGGATTTAGTTCTGATTTTCTCAGGGTATGCACAGCTCTTAATGCTATGGAAAATACACATTCGTTGTTTGGCTTGATGGTTGAATGAATGAATGTTGGAAGTTTAAAATCCAAAGTGCCAAGTGTGCCTCAGATGTTTTGAAGTCAAGTGGCTTTCCCACTTCCACTTAATTGAGTGTTTTGAGCATTATCTCTTATTCATACACTAAAGCAGGGGTCAGGAACCTTTTTGGCTGAGAGAGCCATGAACACTATATATTTTAAAGTGTAATTCCGTGAGAGCCATACAATGACCTGTGTACATTCTGCATTATCCAATAAAAATTGGGTGTTGTTCCGAAGGACAGCTGTGATTGGCTATAGCCACCCGCAACCATGAACATGAGCGGTAGGAAATGAATGGGTTGTAATACATGAGAATGTTTTATATTTTTAACCTTATTATTTTTTGTTAAAGATTTGCATGCAAGCCAGATGCAGTCATCAAAAGAGCCACATCTGGCTCACGAGCCATAGGTTCCCGACCCCTGTACTAAAGAAATAATTAGCTAAAATGGTTTTCCCAGCACATGAAGGGATTAATTAGCTCAGTTTTCAGAGGAGTCGTCTGACTGTTGGACTAGTCCAGGTACATTTACTGAGGCATTCCCAGTGGGCAAGGAGCCTGGGAGAGCATGGTACTGCACTGTGACCTAGTTTTCCCTCGGAATCCTAGGTCCTCTGTCCTCAGGAATTCTGCTCTCACTGTCTTCTCTCCCTGTACCAGCTATGGCTGCTGACAGTCGAGCCTTAGTTACCTCTCTAAAGACTATCTGCTGAGATCTGCCTTTAAATTTCCTACTCCTGCCTTAGAAACATAGGGCTGCTCACAATCACACCCAGAGTTTTACATCCTCCAACCTCTTCTCTCCTACTTGCAGTTCTTACCATTCTAGTGTTTCATTTTTGTGGGGGCTGGGTATGGATGAGTGAATTTTATGCTACCTGAGGGCTTTCTGAAGACAAAGCCTTGGTTCAGACAAGAGGTTAACATTAATATGTGTAGTTTTATAGACAATTCTGTATATGAATGACTAGGCTTTAATTTGACAGGTGTATGATTTGAAACAGTTGCTCAACTTTTCTTCAAAATGGTTTCCCCAACTAGAAAAATGAATGTAATAACTATCTTTCAAAGCGGCTATGAGGATGAATCAGGTAATGTACATAAATAGACCTTGCACAGAACCTGACAGATCGTAGGCCCTTCATAGGGTGGCATTTATATGATGGGGCAAAGTAAAATACACATATACCATTTCTCTACAGTCACTCGGCATGGTTCAGGAGGAACCAGATTAAGGCAGTCAGACATACAACATCTCCCCTAATTGAGGAATATAGACTCCAGGTTTTACCTGGTCAGAGCATTCTGATTTCAATGATATTATTTGTAAGCTAGTGCTTCAACATACTGATGAATAGTACCTTAGAGAACTAAACGAGTTAACAAACTTTCCTTAAATCAGAGCAATTTTCTTCTCCTTTATTGAATCAAAAAAGCTGACTGTCAAAGAGATATAGAATGCTGTAGATAAAACCCTAAGGTAACAAAACTCTGTTATGTTTTCTGTCCTGCATGGAGCAGGCACCAGTGGAGCCACTGTGTCACATCACCTACAGGTGCAGTCTCCAACCATTGCACCCTTGCCAACGTATCTGCCTCATCATTCCCAGGATGGGCTAGAGGGGCATGCCCCATGACATGATATACTGTCACCTGCTTCTGGTGTCCTATTTCCTATAAGTCCTGCCACATGGCCTGACCCCATAGTGGATGGTGCATTCATTATGGGCAACTAGCCAAACAGCTCTTAATTCTGCCCATTGGCTGCTCTGGCCTGTACCCGTGTCCATCCAAATAGTCTCAGTGGCCAGATGGAAGGCGATAGCTGTCCATTTGGCAGGTTGGCCCCTGCTGGAACCATCAGTATACCAGGCATCCTCGGGGATGGGCACCTGCCCCTCCTGGTAGGGACTGATTTCAGGTTCTGCCTTTTGAGCCCCAGCTGCACCTGACTCTAAGATCACATAGGTGACTGGACCCAAGACTTCCTGCAGTTCTGCCCTCAATGGGCTGGTGCTAAGAGCACAGCACTGTTGCAGGTAGGCACACCACTTGGCCAGGTGGACATTTGGGCCATACCACTACGTGGTTTGGTTGCTTAATCTCTCACTTGTCCTGCAATAGGGTATGTTTTCTTGACTGTAACTGGTGTTGTGATTGTAATACTCTTAGTGGCCAGGAGGGCAGCATACACAGCTGCCAGCTGCTTCTCCACTAATGAGTAATGAACTTCAGCACCTTTCCACAGGTGGGACCAAAACCCAATAGGTTGCCGTAAGCGCTCTGTCCGTTGCCATAAGCCCCATCCAAACCCCTCCGAGGTTACATGAACATCCATCTCACAGGGCCTGGCAGGATCAAACACATTCAAGGCCTCTGCCACCTTGACAGCTCTCTTAGCAGCTGCAAATGAACCTTGCACCTGCTTAGCCCAATCCCAATGAACCCCCTTCCAAATAAGGTTGTACAACGGGTGAGGTAACTGAGCCAAATGAGGCATAAATGCTCACCAATACCCCAATAAACCTAAGAATTCCTGTAACTGTTTTACAGTAGTGGGCACAGGGTATGCTTGGATCTTATCTATAACTGTGTCAGGGATAACTTTTGTCTTACCTGACCAGACAACTCCCAGGAATTTAACAGATAACCCAGGTCCTTGTAATTTGTTCTCATTGACTGCTCAGCCACATGCTTTCAAATGGGATAGCAGGGTAGGGACTGCTTGCTCCAATTCTGGAAGAGAATCACTAGTTAGCATAATATCATCAATATAATGGTACATACAAACTGCCTCTGGCTGTTTCCATTTAGCCAGGTCAGCAGCCACCAGCCCATGCACAAGGTGGGGCTGTGCAAACAGCCCTGGGGTAACACTGTAAAGGTCCATGGTCTCCCTTCCCAACTGAAGGCAAATTGGTCTTGACTCTCTGTAGCTATATCAATAGAGAAAAAAGCATTGGCCAAGTCTGCCACAAAGTGGTATGTCCCCAACCCCTGGCTTAGCCGATCCATCATGTCAGCTCTCAAGGGAACAGCAGTGTGCAAAGGGAGAACAACTTTATTAAGTTTTGTGTAATCTACTGTCATTCCCCATGTTCCGTCATCTGGTTTGCGCACAGGCCACACTGGGGAGTTGTAAGGACTGTGTGCTGGCCGGATGATCCCCACCTTTCCTAGTTTGAGGATTGTCCCTGTGACTTCTTCATAACCTCCTGGCAGGTGGTACTGCTTGGTTTTAGTCACACGCCGAGGGATGGGTAATTGCAAAGGGGAATGTGATGCGTGTCCCCGCAATACTGCCTTCACAATCCTGATCTGCTGTCGGAACTCCCAGGCTGTAGTTTCCAACCACAGTCCTTGAAAGACATCTACTCCCCTCCCAAAATATATTCAGGAATAGGAGATACATACGCCTTATATGGCTTAGGAGGCAGTCTTCCTATTCCCAATGGAATAGTTATTGGCTTCACTTACACAGTTTGGCTCCCATAACCGTCAATGGCCACTGGGGTCCCAGCAAACCGCTCTGGGTTCCCATAGAGGAGGGAACAGTCTGCACCTGTATCCATCAAGGCCAACATCCATTGTACATTGGAAGGGGACCAGTGGATAGCCAGTTCCACGTGTGGCCTCCAGTCCCCGCCCATCCCCGTTAGACGGGTCCCTCGGCCTTTTTCCTATTCGAACTAGTACAATCGGTCTTGGGAGTTCTCCTCTCCCTCAGCTGTCTCTATCATATAATCTTGTAACCCAGCTGCCTGCGCACCAAACGTTTTATTGGTAGCTGCTGGGGCCTTTGGTCTCAGTGGCTGGAACTTCAGTTCTGGTTTAAGCTGCTGCCAAAGCTCCAAAAGAATTTTATTAGACCGGCCATCCAATTTCCCCTTATCTGCTCCAGCCGCAATCAAATCTACCCACATCTGTGTTCAGGTAACCTTTATAGGCCTGTTTCCCTTGTGAGTCTGTTGGGGGGGCAACATAAGCAGCAGCCCTCACTGCTTTATGATCCCGAGCGGCCTCCAGCTCTCCCAAATCTGCTACCATCTGTGTAACTGCACTGATGGGTTGCCCCACATAGGGGCCCAAGATAGCCACATGTGACCCCAAAAGGGCTGACAGGGCGCTAGCAAGGACAAATTCCCTCATTTTTGCCGTGAACACTTCGTCTGGCCCACGGGACCCAGGGTTGAAAACAGCATTCTTCATACCTAGTTCCCGAAGGACCTTTACTAACTCACTGTAGCACTGCCACCGACTCATTGTCCCTGGCAGTTCTCCAGCATTCTGCCAGACCATACGAATGGCAGCCATCACCCATTCTAATAGGGTATGGTCTCCTGGGTTGCCATGGCAGTTCTGAAGACGCTGCCTCAAGGAAGAGTGTGTGGTAATGGAGGCCAATTTCGCCATCTCTGTTCTGGAGAGCATGATGCCATCCACCCCTATGTCCCATAATCGTAGTAACCAGGCTTCCTAAATTGTGCCCCCAACTCCATCAGCTCTGCCTGGGTATAGGGCCGGACCACAGAGTGTTCCATTACCTGGGCAGGAGGCTGTGGCTGCCCCTGAGGGACTCGTTGCTGCTGGGTTTTTACCTTCTCGGTGACCACTGGTCGGGCTCTCAGCGTGCGTATGGCAGCTTCAGCCTGAGCCCGCTGATTCAAAGCCAATCCACTGGCACAGATGCTGCTACTCCTTTGGTGACTGTTTAGGCTCCTGTGGCTGCTGGCTTTTGGCCAGAAGCTGAGACTCGAGCTCTTGAATCCACAGCTATTTCTCCAACAACTGCTGGTGCAAACGTTCAGCTTCCAGGGCAAACTGCAACTCGCGAACCTGTAATTCCTTCTCCAGTGCTCACTCCAATTCCAGCTTTTTCTGCTGTTCAACTTGCAATTCATACTGAAGCTTCTGACCTCAGGCAGCTTCTAGCACAGGACTCCTGGTATTCTCTTGAGTGAAAAACACGTAGCCCACGGCCCCTAAAAGGACAGCCATGGGGAGCCAGGGTAGCAACCAGTCCTCTACCCTACCCGTCAAGGGTGGCGGCCCTATACTGATCTCCGAATCCTGCTGCAAACTATGCCAGTTGTAAGGCCAGGAGCCGCCATTGTGGCTATTCACATTCAGGTTCTCATTGGATTCGAGTAGACAAAAAAGAAATGGCGGAGTCGGAGGATGGTGGGCCATTCTGTTTATTGGTGTCTCACCAAGACAGGCAAGCCACAAGAGAAGACAAGGGAAAAGCAGAAAACCTGCTTTCCCCATGAAGGGCAAGGGATCAGGGAGGCTGTAAAGCCAGTGGGCACGGGCACCATCACAGCAGCCTGGCCCATGCAGGTTCACATTGGATTCGGACAGATGGTAATGAAATCACGAAGACAAGAGCTGGTGGGCCATCATCTTTAATCCTAGCTTGCACCCGGCAGGCAAGTAAAAACACACACTGGCTCCAAAACCCTCTCATTCAGTGCTCACAAAGCTACCGACTTATCCAAGTTTCCTAGAATCAAAGGTTCTAGCTCACCAGCCTTATTCACCTGTTCCCCATCTCCTTCCTTCTCCCTGCACAAACTGGCTTCTCTTCCAACACTCCACCATCTTGGCTGCTTCTCCTGGCCTCCTCCATGTGGCCTTTCTCTGCTCTCCTCTCTAATGCTAATCTCAGGAACCAAGAAAGCAAGCTCCCGGTCTGCCCCACTTTATAGTGCAGAAATCCAAACCTTTAATCCAATATATAAATAGGAAAGTCTCTAATACAAAGTCACTTATCTGAGGCATAATGGGATTCTTCATGAGAGTGCACCACCCCATATCAAAAAGGGTGGAAAAGGCTTAGTCCTAAAACCAAGCCCCAGCTACAAGGATCCTGCCTGCCCACAGCCCACCCCCAACACACGTTAGTATCACCTGGGCGATGGGCTTCCATGTGGGCAGCGCCATCTTTAACAAAGTTAGCATAACATATTTTATCTGCCCAACAGAGGCCCCTGCAATGGTGATAGCAGGAACTGAGAGAGCAAGCTCCCAGTCTGCCCCACTTTATAGTATAGAAATCAAAACCTTTAATCCAATACACATACAAGAAACTCTCTGATACAAAGTCACTTATCTGAGCCATAATGGGATTCTTCATGAGAATACACCACCCCACATCATGCAATCAGTCAAGGGTGTGGGGAAAAGCTTAGTCTTAAAACTAAGCCTTAGGCCAGGGGTCGGGAAGCTTTTTGGCTGAGAGAGCCATGAATGCCACATATTTTAAAATGTAATTCCGTGAAAGCCAAACAATGACCCATGTACGTTATGCATTATCCAATAAAAATTTGGTGTCCCGGAGAACAGCTGTGATTGGCTCAAGCCACCGCAACCATGGATTGTAATACATGAGAATATTTTATATTTTTAACATTATTTATTTTTTAAAGATTTGTATGTGAGCCAGATGCAGCCATCAAAAGGGCCATATCTGGCTAGAGTACCATGCCAACGACCTGGCCTGCTTACAGCCTGTCCCCCACACCCAATATAAACTATAAGCGAGCAAACCATATATATTTACAAACTTATTTGACCAACAGTAGTCATAAGACACTAATAGAGGGGCCAGTGGAATAAAGGCATTTATTGGGCTCTTCCTGATGAAACTGCCCGAGGCACTCACTCTTAAAGGGTCACCAGCCAGAGGCGTTTGTCCACTGCTTCTCTGCACAGCATGGACTCCTCTGGCTGTTTTCTCACAAGGGTTTCCTAAAGTTGGCTCTTTAAATGGAAGGAAGAATAGTGAAGGGGAGGAAACGTTTCTCCTCTGCTTTAGCAATTCTGGAATTAGTAATTTGGGGAAGGATACATGTGTGATTTTGTTGCTGTAGGTTCTGGGTATGCTTTAGTTTGTCAGCATACTGTTTATTTGCATGGTGCATGTGCTGCATCTTAGTCTACTGTTATTTCCTTATTATTGTAAACATCTTGAATACTGCTCTTAGAAATTCAGAGCTGTCAAGATGTCTAGATTATAATTGTGCCTTGCACTAAAAGGTAGAAATGTTTATTTCCTTAAAAAACAACAAATAAAGCAGAAACTAACTTGTTCTTTTTTTTATCTCTATTTAATTAAGCCATTAATTCATTAGATAAAAATGACCTAACAAGTACAAATTCCTATATGCAGTAAGGATGAGATAGCTTTTCATTTATGCAAACATTCCTATCATCAGAAGTAGTAACTGTAATGCTTTTTCACTAGTTATCATTACTGTTAGATCTCTAAATTGGCAAAATCACAAAGTTAACATCATTTTATAAGGTTAAAAATTAGGGAAGTATCTTTTAATCTTCCACCTTTTTCTGTTCACTGGGAAGATTGTTTTGTGTTAACAGTGAACAGACCTTTAAATTCTACAAAGTAATGTTCTCACTGTTTTAACTTTATTAATATCCCCAAGACCTACCAGGGCCAGGGGTAATAATTTTGTTTGGATTGGAAAATGATGTTAAGAGGTTATGTAAGTCTGGAATTTAGAAGTAGCAAAAATCCATTTCCAGTAGAATTAGCTATATGATGTACCATAATTTAACATAAATGTCATAAGCATTTGTTTTCTTGAATCACATTAGGTTATATATTAACATATAAATACTATAAACTATTATAAAGCAACTTTATTGCTTCTTGGTTCTAAATAACACCTTAACATCACTTGTCTAAGTTGGTCTCTGTAAAGCTGGTTTGAAAAAAATAGTCTTTTCCTTATGTTTAACTTTGTGCCAACAAAGACAGTGATACTGTTTTTATTTTCAGTTGGGCATGTTTTTGGATCTTAAGTTAGTCTGAGTTTCTCTCACTGTTACAATCAAAAGTCCTAATAAATATACCAAGCTTGGTCATAAAGGCAAGGGGAGTTTGTAAGTATAGATTTTTTAATGCAAAAGCAGAGCCAGATAATTGTCACTCTTAAACTTAATACATGTACTTACATCAGTCTAAAAGTATTCTAATGTAAATTCAGAAGCAATGTGGTTCATTTCCAATGTTATAATTAACTTAAGAGCATTATTTACCTGAAGAAGTCTTATAACTTTGTACCTTCAGGGATGAAAAGAACATTGGAGAGCTAATTTTCCACTTTGTAGCTGAAGAAATCAAATGCACTTATTCAAGGAAACGTCTAGTCACAGAAGACAGAAACTAGGTCTCTCCTTGTGATGCTATAATTCCTCCTCCCATTTCTTATATTAGGATGTTGTGTATTTTTTTACTTAATTTTATTCTTGCTCTCTCATTCCTCCCTAAATCTACTCTGTTGCTATTTTTGTTTCTTTTTAGATTTTATTCATTTTTAGAGAGAGGAGACAGAGAGAAAGGGGGGGAGGAGCAGGAAGCATTAGCTCCCATATGTGCCTTGACCAGGCAAGCCCAGGGATTCAAACTGGCGACCTCAATATTCCAGGTCCATGCTTTATCCATCGCGCCACCAGAGGTCAGGCTGTGGTGATTGTTAGCTTTTAATTAACAAGAATAAAAGTATACTTCTATGAAATTTGATTATAAACATATTTGTCTAAATGTCTTTGTAACACATTTTTATGTGTATATACATTTGAGAATATGGGGGAGGCACAACTTGATCTCATCCCCATATATGTATAAACACTAGAAGATGAATTCTCAGTGTGACTGGTACTTCTAATGCTACAAATCACTGTAAAATTCAAGACATAAAATTTAGTTTTAAAAGTTAGAAAACTCATGTTTTGAGAAGATTAGAATAATATAGCTTTTAAATTTATATGCTTTTGAAATACTAGACTTGGACATATAACAAATGATATCTAAGGGAAACTACCTGGTTAAATCCGGTTCCTATTAAGACAAGTTTTGTAAGAAAGTATCCATAACTTAATGAAATTAAATAAAACAATAATAATTAGTATTAAAAATTCCTTTAAGCCTTCAGTAATGTTTTTTTAGTAGTCTAGAAACAATTCTTACCCAGATGGCTTATGAGTTTAATTGTAGTTTTAATAGTGTTAGCATGTATGATGCTAATATGATCACGATTCAAATAAATCTCCAAACAGTTTTACAAAAAAGAAAAAAACAAAACAGTTTTATTTTCCACAAGGAAGAGCAATAGGAAATATCAAATCATTTCCCACAGTTTTCTTAAAACAGAGCCTACAAAGACATATTCAGCACCAAATAAAAAAGGGGGAAAAAGAGAGAAATTACAAACAGCCATAGAGTATAATCTATAAAGCAAACATTTAATATTGCACTTTGTTTTGCTAACATTTTGGATTTTACTTTTCCTAATTGAAAAACGAGGAATCTATCTTGAATACTGGAATACAATTGTGAACCTCACATCTTATAACAGAAATTGACCAATATTTAGGAAAGAGTTAAGTAATGCCTCTAAATTAGAAAGTAAAGAAATACTTTAATGGGGAAAATAAAACTTTACTTCATAAAGTTTTATATATTTAGATCGTTATCACATTTTCTTTTGTTACCCAGTACCAATTACCAGAATATTGGTCATTCTTGCTTTCGTGTATTATTTATGAGAACATGGTGATAAGTATTTCAAGGCTATGCTATCAACAATTGTTCCCTAGAAGTTAGACATGAGAAAAGGAAAAAGGGATTTTCTGACAACCCCCCCCCCCAAACAGAAATAAAACCACCAAATGCCCTTTATGCCAAATATCCATTAGCTTTTTTGAGGGGGACATTCACAAAATGACTTAACAACAATAAAAAAATATTTCACCCCATTTCCTTATTATTTAGTATTAGTTTGCTACGGGAGCCCAAACCCTTTAACCGAATCACTTAAAACGCGATTCATTTTTACACTGGGCTTTCTTCACCCTGTCAGCATTTTCAAACATGAATTGTCTTCCATGTTTTCTTAAAGGCCACTTATGGAAAAGCCTATTTTTTTTTTTTGTATGAAGCTTTAAGACAGTATTTAACCAGTGCAAGCACCAGACCAGAGTTACTATTATTTTCAGTCACTTTATTAGCTGTGGGGATAACAGCAGGACTGATGTAACACCCATTTCACACATATGTTGCAACATCAGAAATGCTGATTTTCATTAAAAAGAGCTGAATTCCTTCTAAAGTAAGACAATCAGTTCACTTGGTATCTTAGAAAATGCCATTTTAAATGTCATGATAAATGCTGGTATATCTGTTATGAGCTAACTGTAAATTATCTTTAATATAAACTGTAATTCACTGATGTAATCATTTTTCCTATCTTATCTACATATACTCAAAGTAAGCGATTTCTCATGGTTAGCAAAATGTTCTTTATGTAATGGAAAAAAATACTTCCATTAAAAAGAGTCCCCACAAAAATATAAGACATTCATTATTCCAGCACACATTCTAGTACTTATAATTTTGAAGTTATATACTTTTAGAATAAATTTGGGTTTCAAGCTCTGTCAAGCTTGAGCAGGACAAAAAGTATATAAATTGAGCTCTCTAACCATAATCTGAACATATAGACATACAGGTAGGTATTCCTGCTCATTAAAATACTCTACACCAGCAAAAATGATTTTCAACATATGTGTTCAGAGGTAATTAAGTAACTCTGTATAAAAATAAAAGCATTTTCTTCTCCTCTTTAGTGACTGGAAAACTTCCATACTTTTAAAATAATAAAAAATAACTAATTTTTAAGAGCAACAGCCCTTAACTCTTTGCTGGTGCCTGCCAACACTGCCTTTCTTTACTTCATTCTTAGCTCTTCTAGTTTCTTCTTATATGTAATGATAAGGGAATGTGGGTGGGTTATCACTTTTGTGTATGTCCCTTTTCCAAATTTCCCTCTCCAAAAAGCCAACCAAACAAACAAAAAAGTAACAGTGCAACAAAACACAAAATAGCATTCCAACAGTTTGGCAAGTGATGCGTTCACCTGAGATTAAGTGATTTTAGGCAGTCAGTAACAAAATGCTGCTTTGCTGCAATAGTAGAAAGGCAACAAATTCTTAAAAGAAACCAGGAAGGTATACAATCTTGAGAGTCTCTTAGCTTCCTCCTCTTATTCCTTTTCCCACATATCTGTTGCGTATCTACTACAGTAGGCTGCAAACCATACAGCAAGAAGGATTGGCTTGAAGGCATTTGATGTTTGTAAATAAATCCACAATAGGATCCAAGCTGAAGAGGTGATACATGGTCAGCCTAGTAGGACAGTTCTGAGCGTGTGCATACGCAGGTAAAGTCCAGGCTATATTAAATAAAAAAAAAATGTCAGTGCGTTTTTTTCATGTAAAAGTTTTTTTTTTTCCAAAGCTTTCTTTTGTTTCTTGTTGTGTTGACCACAAACAAGTTTTAAGAGTATCAAGAGTCTCGCATAAATGGAAAAAAAAAAAGCTGTAGTGACATTGAATCGCACAATGTAAGCATTGAGCATGTGCAAATTCTCAAATCAAAAGAAGGAACTCATCCCTCTTTATAATGTGGTGTCTTGACACGTATGACCATACGCAAAGATGACTGCTCGTGGTATGTACCAGTATTAAAGGAGAAAGCTTAGATCTTCAAGCATGTTGGAGCAGTCCCAAAATGTTGCTGCAGGCTTCCAAAGCATGATCACTGGTTGATTCACGTATTTGCCATTTTTCTGGGCAAAAGAATTCCACTTCCTCTGAAAACATGTCTCCAAGATACTTCTCTGTTCTCAGCTGGGAAGAGATAACAGTTTGGAATCCACATCAACTTGATTTAACCATGTACTCCTTCAACGAGAGGGGCAGGATGGTCTATCATCTGACTGATCAGGATTTGGATCAATCTAGAAAAAAAGAGAAAATAATTCAAGTTTATTTAATACAATCTAGTAAGAATGCAGCAAATGACTAAGATTTTGAGTATTAGTTGAGAAATCTAATTACAAAGAACATACACAGCTAGTATGCAGAAGGGAATTAATAATAGTTATAAAATATCTGATATGCCATTACTAAACTATCAATAAAATTTATAAAGGTATGCTTAACAGTTCTCTTTCATAAAAGCTAATGCTTAAATTTTATCAGTGAATAGAGTTTTACTCAGTGCTTAGTAGTACTTAAAGCTCAAATACACAATGGAAAACATCTTTACAGCAATGATATTCTTTTGTAAAGTATCCCTTTCACCCTTTAAAAAAAAGTCAACTCATCTCTTCTGTAGGCTTTGGGAAGAATGCAGTTGGTAAAAAATGTTCTTGGTGCTGTGTGAGGTAGTACCCTCATGGACATAAAACCTCAGGACGGGCCCAGGAGTAGCGTGTATCAGGAAATAGCAACGCTGAACCCACCAGAGATAGATTTCCTACCTCCTCTATCTCTGGAGTAACTTTCATATACATATAAGAAAAAAAAATTCTGAACCAAATGGTGTGTTAAAATATTTAATAAAATACCGTATTTTTCACTCCATAAGACACATGAGCATTTTCCTCTCCACTTTTGGGGAAAAAAAGAGCTTTTTATGGAGCGAAAAATACGGTACTTTTCAAGATTTAGCTTAACAACCACTTTTCTAAAATAAACCTGTCCTGATTCCCAAGGCCCAATAAGCCACTCCTCAAATGAACTTTGCATTCCTCTCTGTTATATAATATTCTGCTTTTAAGTTTGTTTTTCTCATCATACTGTGAGCTCCTCCCAAGCAAGGGCCATGTTTAGTCAGTAAGAGCTTAGCTGTCATCAATATGAGAAGAATACAAATAATCTAACAGTGTAGAAATACTGAGGTGTTATTTTCCCTCATGGCTGAGAATGATAAAATTATAAGAATTAAATTGGAAAAGGATAATGTGTAAGATAAATTCTATCTGTTAATCAATGCTTGCAAAATGCCAGTTAGTTCTGTTTGTTTTTGTGTGTGACAGAGATAGAGAGAGGGATAGACAACTGGAAGGAAGGGAGATGAGAAGCATCAATTTTCCGTTGCACACCTTAGTTTCTCATTGATTGCTTTCTCATATGTGCCTTGACCAGGGAGGGGGAGATGTGGGGGCGGGGCCTACAGCAGACGGAGTGACCCCTTGCTCAAACCAGATGAGCCTACACTCAAGCTGGTGACATTGGGGTCTTGAACCTGGGTCCTCCACGTCCCAGTCCAACACTCTATTCACTGCTCCACCGCCTGGTCAGGCTGATTCTTTAAATTATAAATTATAATATAAATTTAAAATATAAATTATAAATTTATTCATAATTTAAAATATAAATTATTCCTTTAATGGCATTTTGAAAAGCATAAGCTGAGATCATTATCTTTATTTCTTCAATAATAGAACCGAACAGTCCTACTTCTGGGTCAAACTTAATAAATATTGACAATCCTAATCTAACCTTTAATCTGTGGTTTTAAATTATGTTTTTCTATTTATTATCATGGTAATAAAAAACTGTTTTTTAAAAGTCTGCAATACTGTTTCCCCAAGACGGCCAGCCCATTTTATACTTGAGGAACTGGTGCTCACCTCTGAATAAAGAGGTGGAGGCAAGAACCGAAACTCTTGGATATAGGCAAACAGTGGTCCTTGAAGTGCTCTCTCAAAGTCGTCACAAGCACTCACTGGAGCAAGATTGTTCCGTCTTTGTTCCTCCGTTACCACTTCTGCATAGCTGGGTGGTGCTAAAGGAAAAAGATACACGCAATTCGAACAGCATGTTCTTATGCATGTCAAAATACACAGAATAGTAGGTATTAAAAAGAAATATCAAGGTCAGATAATAATTATTTGTCTTGTATTCAAAACTAGGGGGATGGATGTATGTTTTAAATCTAACCTTAGGGGCACAACTATTATTTTCAAGTATAGGCAAAAGTATATCTAATCATAAACTATCAGAAGCAAAATTATATTCTTGAAAATAATAAGATATACATTATTACAAATTACCTTCAGGTCGTTCAGGCAGAGACAAACCAAGCCAGTTCATATTCATGCTGCACTGACTGCTTACACTTGAAGTTCTGCTACCAAATGGATGTAGGGGAATGGTACCGATGACAAGAGGCAAATTAAGAAATAAATCCATAGCTCCAGGAATATCCACATATACCTAAACAGTAAAAGGAGATGCTAGGTTTAGAATGCCAAGTATTATTTCCTTTTTAAAAACTAATAACCCAATTTTAATGTTATCTGAGGTCCTCATTTACTTTCTTTACTTATATAGATATGATACAAGAAAAATTCTTCCTTATGTATATATAAGTATATATACATATAAGGTAAAACTAATAATTACAATGCAAACTGTACAAAGATTTATTTTTGTATCTAGAATAAATGGAATATAAAATTGAATCCTGGATGTAAAACAGAACAATATCCTTCTGATTAAAACTTAGGGGGGAAAAAAAAACACCTTGAATTTATACATACCATTAGTGAATATTCCACACGGATTATACTACAGTCGAGGATAGATGGAGAAACAGGTGGAATTTTCAGTAACTTGCCATTCCATGTCTCTGTCTTTCCAGAAGATAAGGACTCCCCACGCAAGTTAGCCACAAGCTGTTTTACTTCCTTCATTTTCCCTTTGGCATAGAAGGCCTGTGTTTGGTAAATGGCTGCCTTTGGCACCACCATTCGGGAAGAGCAGTTCTCAATCTCAGCAAATATCTGAATTGATTCACCTAGAGAGGAAAAAAAGTATCTACTGTTAAGAAAATGAAACAAACAAAATCCCCTAAACAAATGTAGATTCTTAGGTGAGCCTTGAAAAAGTTCAGCAGACTACCCGGATGAAAAGTGGTACTGAGTGTGGCAAGAATGAACTATGCATTTATAGCAGCTCTTTAAAAAAGAAGACTAGATTCAAATATATGAAAGAAAACTGGATAAGCACAATTTGTTATTTTATCAAAGAATGCTGTATCATCATATTTACACTTAGTAGAAATACTGTAAATTTAAACACAAAAGCTAAATGAAGAAAGGTAAATTTTTTGTGGGAACCCACTTCATACGTACCTGGGGTATAGCCCTTCCTTTCGATTTTGGCACTTAAGGATATTGGGCCTGAGGTACAGAACCAGCAACAGAGAGTCTTTTCTTTTGTGCCTGCTTGGGGTGACTGTAAGAAATAAATTTAGACAAAAGATCAATGGATGAGTTGGGACAGTAATAAAATATTTTAAAATACAATCCTAAATTTTTGGAGAATTTAAAATTAAAAGCAGTGCTGTTTATTTTATGTTGGTACCCAAATATACTTTTTTTAAACTAACCAATGGCTCTGAATTATATTATTTTTGTTTTTATGTTTCCATTCAATGAAAGAAAAAAGTATACAGACTTTAACACCATATTTCTTAAACATAGTTTTAGTCCATGCTATTTATATATACAGTAATTGAAAACCAACCAAAAAACAAATGAAAAAACTCTTTCCACATTCCATTTAAAATGACTTAAATAAAAATGCAGCTTGGAAAGCAACTTGGTTATAATCTCAAATGTTAACATTTCTCTTTGAGATAATACAATCAAATATATATATATATACGCACATACACATATATACTGTATATATATATATATATATAAAATCTACTCATTTTAAAAATTCTTATTTGCTTAAAGATGTTATTATTTGCTTAAGCCAATTAATGTTTTTCAAGTCAAATTTGAACCTTGTAAAAAGATACAATTAAAAAAGGATTCCTTTAAAATGGAATTAAGCTTTTTTGATCAAAGTGATAATTTCCCCATTGTTTGACATCCCTACATTGGATTAATGCAATGCAATACAAATTTTACATTATGATATTTCAAGTATATTGTCTAATAATTAATAATTCTGTTCCTCTTCTACCAAAATTAGCCAGGAAACAGATTAATTTTTTTGTTACTGCTGTATCTTCTGAGTAAGAGGTATTTCGTACCATGAATGGTCTTACTTTTAAAATTTATTTAATGTTATTATAGCATAAGAGAACATGATCATATTCTTCATTAGTGTGCCCTTTTTTAAAATTAATATTTATGTAATTTTAAATAAAACCACTATTTTAAAATTATAAAATTACAGTGTAGGTGATTATTCTTTAGTATTGATATGCCAAAATCAAAGAATAAAGAATTCAGTCAATTCTTACCAGTAATGAAGGAGTGTTGATATCTATATGCTCAAAAACTGTAAATTCCTTCTTTAATTTTACTGGTAGAAGCCAAGGCCTGTGTAATTCGGCTTTCACCCAATAGCGCACACTGCCATGTCGGCCTTCAAATGAGGTAGCAAGTGGTCTGTGCAGAACATAAAGGTCAATATATTAATCTTATACCTCTTTCTAATAATTATACAGTAGTGTTAACATATTGCACTGTTTGTCAGCGAGGTATCAAACATATGTTTTAAAAATTTCCAAAGGGACAAGTCACTGGGGAATAAATTTGTTTCAAAGTAACAATTGAGAGTAGGTAAATATCATAAAAATTTTGCTTTGAAAAGCCAGAAGAATATAATCCCTTTAAACAAAGAAGAAGCTACCGTTTCTTTTCTTTTGATTTTGAGAGTTTGTTTGTTAAAGCTGGAGACAGTGAAACAAGAAAGGGTTTAAAATAGCAGAGGCAGCAGCAGAAAGCCCAGGCAGGGGTGCTCTGGCTCTCCAGGAATGTCCCAGGGAAGAAATGCATCTAGGCCGGGCTGCTCTGGCTCACTGAGAAAAGTCACAGCGACCAAAATGAGGCAAGGCTGGGCTGCTACTGGCTCACTGCAAAGAGAAGGGGGCTCTGGAGACAGGTTCAGGGGTTACCCTGGGAGAAGCTGCCGCTGCCCACTGCTCCCCTGGTGCAAGTCTCACGAGGACCCTTCGAGCTCAGGAGACGCACTCCTGAGAGAGAAAAAAGGCCTGAGCGTGCTCGCAGAAGGGAGGGAGCGCCAAAAGGTGGTCCTTTTAATGTTGGTGGCAAAATTATGAAAATTTGGAAATGAACAATTCTTGAAAAGGTCAAGAATTTATTTAAAAAATAAAGAACGGTTTAACTATTTCTATTGAGAAATTATAGACACTGGTTAAACATTCAGACCAAATTCCCTACAGTGCTCTAGTATTCAGAAGGTCTAGAAAAGGCCTTGAATAGTCATAGTATTAAAAATTTCACATTTCATAAAGTCCACTGAAATACTAAAAAACTTTTATATTTCCCAGTTTACTCATGTTCTCGGTTTTGGCTATATTTTCTAACTTTACTCTATAAGCTTAAAATGAAAAAGTAACATTTCTACTGGTCTGAATCAAGGAAATCTGTACTGTTTTTCAACTTTGCCAGATTTTACTACTTGTAAAAGATTTTATTTTAGTGAGTCTGGCTTCTTTTTCATAACTTCATTAGAAAAATGCCCAATATTCAGTTATTTACAAGGTAGAGTGCTAGCTTAGACTAGTAGAAGTAGCAGCAGTAGTTTTACAATTTTTTTTTTGCATTTTAGACTCCTGCATTAACTTGTTTAGCACAGAGAAATTAATGCAGTATTTTGCTAATCTTCTAGAGTTTATTGTAAATGACTGCTTTACAGATAACATTTAAAATTGTGTATTAAATTACCTCTAGTCTTTGAAGATATTCAGGCCCAGTGTTAGCTTTATGGTATGCACAGACTTAAAATGTTTCTCTAAGAAAGTATATTAGGCATTGTATTTAAAAGGATGGTCTTAAATAATAAGGTAAATAGAATACTGGAAAATTCCATTTAGAAACTCTAACCACAGAAAACAACCCAGTTATACAATTAAGAAAACATAGAATTAAGTATGTTTGGCACTTGATAAGTCCTTCTGTAATTTAAATTTATCCTTCAGAACAATGAGCATTAAGTGCCACCTTACATGTCATAATACCTGTTAGAGGTTTTATTTATTTACTTATTTAATCAGTGAGAGGAGGGGAGGCAGCGACAGACTCCCACATGCACCTGGACTAGGATCCACCCCGCAAACCCAATAGGGGGCAATGCTCTGCCCATCTGGGGCGTTGCTTGCTGCTCAGCAACTGAGCTCTTCCTAGTGCCTGAGGCGGAGGCCATGGAACCATCCTTAGAGCCTGGGGCTAACTCACTCCAACTGAGCCATGGCTGTAGGAAGGGAAAAGTGGGAGAGTGAGAGAGAGAGGAAGGGGGTTGGTGGGGAGAGAGACAGTGAGAGAGAGAAGCAAGAGGGAGGAGGGGTAGAGAAACAGACGGGTGCTTCTCCTGTGTGCCCTGACCAGAAATCAAATCCGGGACATCTGCAGGCCCGGCAGATGCTCTACCACTGAAACAACTGGGTAGGGCGTAAAGGCATTATTTTAAAAGAATTATAATCTCTTCTAACAATCTTTTACTGAATTAAGAACATACCACTTTCCTTCTTCCTTTCCTACTAGAGTCCAAGCCTATGATGAATGTTTCCTTTTAAGTCCAGGTCATAATATCTCATATGACCACAATAGCCCTTTGCACAGAAACTACTGAATTCATACCAAAAAAACAGCCCTCCTGAAGTTAGGACATTCCTAATTATGTTTATGTTCTTAGCTCACTGCTGCTGTTGGTTAACATTAAAGATGAAATAGAACAATGAAGTTTTATAAATTACCGATGAGAGACTTGATATGTTTTAGATAAACTAACCATACAGAGCTTAACTATTTGACTAGCTCCTTTCAGTTCATTCACATCAAATAAAATATTATTCAGGTTTTAAAAAACCTCAAAAATCTTGAGATAGAACACTAACAATTAAGTTTTGCTTTCTATAACTTTGCCACACATTAAAATCTAGCCTTTTATTAGTACATTGTTTTCCTTTAGCAAGATTCAGTAATGAAAAGGTTTTTTTTTAAAACTAAAAATATTTAAACTTAGAGTAACTTTTTTGGGGGTATTTTTCTAAAGTTAGAAGCAGGAGGCAGTCAGACTCCCACATACACCCAACCAGGATCCAACCTGCATGCCCACCAGGGGGTGTTGCTCTGTTGCAGCCAGAGCCATTCTAGTGCCTAAGGTGGAGGCCACAGAGCCATCCTCAGCGCCCGGGCCAACTCTGCTCCAATGGAGCCTTGGCTGCAGGAGGGAAAGAGAGAGAGAGAGAGAGAGAGAGAGAGAGAGCAAGCAAGGAGAAGGGGAAGGATGGAGAAGCAGATGGGCGCTTCTCCTGTGTGCCCTGACTGGGAATTGAACCCGGGACTTCCACACACTGGGCCGACGCTCTACCACTGAGCCAAGTGGCCAGGGCCATAATAATTTTAATTTTAAAAGAATGGATGTCTACGAAAAGTGCCTGCTACTTCTCATACTTACGTCTGTGGAAGCTCAAAGCTGAATGCATATTCATGCCTTCCTGAATGAATAGTGTTGAAGCCTTCTTCGGAATTATCATCATCTAAAACACAGAGAAAGGAAAAACATTAAACTTACACATTCTTCATGGTGGTATAACTTTAAAGATGCTCATATCAATAATAAGGCTACAAGTTTCAGAGTCTAAGAGATCGCTTCTCTGAGTAAAATCCTGATTCTCCAGTTGCCTCATCTGTAAACGGGGTATAGTGTTTATACCCCATAGGTGTCCTTTAGTGCAAAAGGACCTGAGCTGTAAGGCCTCTGGTATTTAACACAGTAACAATCTCAACTAGATTCAGATCTCAAATCTCACACTAACGTGCTATGTGTCCAATTATTTCCTTAAATTTATCATATTAAGGCTACATATATACACACACACATACACGTCTCACATATATATGTAATAATAAAAACTTCATGAAAATGTAACGATATAAATGTGCATGTTAAAATTATAAAACTATTAGACGACTGTCAAATAGATGTTGAGTAAAAAAAAAAGGAAGTGATTTTAACGTCAGTTTCATAACTAAAAATAGAAATTCTTCATTGAACCTAAAATGATGACAATATTTAGTCTATCCTATTAACAGCTAAAAATTTGCACGTATATAGAAAAACATACCTCGATTTAAAAGGTGTCTGCTAACCGGGCAACAACTGTCTCACATCCTTGAAAAAACGCAGTCTAACAACACTGGCTCAAATTGCTTGAAAAAAGGGATGACCTTTCATTTTAGAACCAATTTCTTTTGGTCCAATAGCTTATTTTAAAAATGTCTCAAAAATATGTTAAGTAAAAAATCGTTTGTGGTGGGAAGATGATTCTGGATTTAAAAAAAATTTTTGTGTGTTCTGACTAGGTAACAATTAAATGTTATTTGTTTATCTTTCTTGGTGTAGAAATCTTTTATTAGCAGACCTTCATCAGGAAAACTGACGATAATGCTATCATTTAACTTCCCATCAGCAAAGTATTGAACACATACACACGTGCAGCAGCCCCTTATCAAGAATAAGAAAGCGCCATTAGGTGTATACTTTTATCCAAAAACCACGATGATTCGCTTTCAAATCAGTACTATTTGCCTTGTCCCTGTGGAAATCCGCTGAACGGATTTCTGCACCAAAACCCGGCTCAGGTGAGTTGGGGGCCATTTAATCCAGCTCCCCTCAAACTGGCGCAAGTTTGCATCCCGGTTCCCTTCTTCACTTCTGCTCCTTTATGTGCCAGCTCAGCACTCTCATTGAAGCGAGCGGCGGCGGCGCGGCGCCCTGGTAAACAAGTGCCGGGCTGTCAATCAAGAACTAGACCCGAGCAGGAGAGGACCGGCCTAAACCGGCGCGAGCAGATTCCAGCCGGCCCGCCCGCCCGCGCGCCCCGCTATACATACGGCATACGTCGCAGCGCGCCAGCGCAGCCTAGCCTGCTGGGCCGGGGGCGGGGCGGCCGTGCGCGGCGCTTCCGCTCTGCGCGCCGCAGCCGGGGACCGGTTCGAGCTGGCTCGGGCCACCCTGACACCTTTCCAGTTGCGGCCAGGGAACCCGGGGCGGTGTAGGGCTGAGGGAGGAGGGCAAGCGCCCCGAGAGCCAGCGGAGGGGGTGCTCGTGGACGCCGCCCCCAGCGCTTGATGGTGCAGTCACCCGTCCTTCCCTGGGGCCGCCTCTGCACCCGCGCCCTCGGGGCGAACAGGGCTAGCCGGCCGGCCGGCCGCCCGCAGGTCAGGGCGCGCACTGCGTGCTCGCAGACCCGACCCAGGAGCTGGGCTCCCGCGGCCCGTCCAGCTCAGTTCTCCGAGCAGGGCTGTCAGCTCAAGGCGCGCCCAGGGCACTTGGGCACCTGCAAGGCCCGCAGGGCCTCTCCCATCTGCTCTTGACACCTGAAGTCACTATAAGGCTCAAAACAGGCTGAGGTGAGGGGTGACAACGCGACCCTGCAGAAGCCCCAAGAAGGACGCAAGCCGGGGCGGGACGACGGCCCCGGAGAAACCTTCCCCGGCACACGCCGGTTCCAAGCCTCGCCCCACCCGACCGGACCCTCTCCCCACCCGCGGCGCCCAATCCAATCAGAGCCTGGCATCGCCTTAGCAACAGGCTAACAAACTCGGCTCCGCCTATCGCCGGTCGCTGGGGCGGGGTCTGTTACCAGGCTAGTTTGAGAGGTCCCAGTTTTAAGTCATTGAAACTATTTAGGCTAAGAGCTCGTCCAAGCTTTGCAGGGGTTTTTCGTGGGATTACAGAGCACATAGTTTATTTCTCTATGAAGCCATGGAGCAACTAATAAAATTGCGTTTGTCCCCATAAGTCGTTATTCTACTTTTACCCCACTGCAAGTCTCTAGTCTATAAAAACCTTAGTTTCTTCTCACCATTTTATAAAAAGCTGCAATATCCAGAAAGGTTCAAACTCATGTTCCTGCTTTTCAATAAATACGACGCCTGTCATTAGGCATCAGCACTTCTAATCAGTTACTGCTTGGAGATATTTAGAAATTATTTCAGGATGCAAATTACCTATGTGTTACTTAAAACCTAAAGGATTGACTTCATCTTAATGTTTTTTAAAATAGTGCATTAATGCTGTAACTGAAAACATCCTTCATTTCTATACTTTGCCTTAGTTCCATTAGCACTTCCTCAGACATGGGGATATTTTAATATTAAAAATGAAGGTAAAATGTGTTCTATTCTTTGAAAAAATAGTCCATATTTGAACTAAATACAGCATAAAAAAGGAGAAGTAGAAAATTACATAACCAGTTTTAACACTATATTCTTCTTGGTCTAGGAATTAAGTCATCACCACCACCTGACGCCTGCAACCAATCTGCTGAGGGCTGAACAAGCGCCCCTCCTCACCACCCCCCCAGAACTGGTCCGAAACAGGATTGAACCGCTTCTAACAAAGGGTGGAAACTTAGAAAAACAAGCTTAGAGTCTTCTATATTTCCACAATGTAACGATTTAAACAATAGACTGGAAATCTCAGGACCCCTTCAAAGTGTGACAACCCTTTATTTCCCTTTTCAAACCAAAAATCAAATCCAATGTGCTGAATACTTTTCAATTTCATTTGACTGGCATGGGTTTCATTGAATGCACGTTTCAAAGTTAGGCATTGACGCTCGCAAAGGAAAATTACTGACCCTAACTGGCTTCTAAAACTGATTTGAGACCTATCACAATGATAGATAATAATGTCCTTTAAAATAGTGAATGCTTGATAGAAATTTCTAAAGGAACTGAAAAGAACAGGGAAAAAACACGTGGGGTGTTGATACCATATGTCAAAATAAGCCGCTGAAACCCTTTATCGAAGAACAACGATCAATTCCTTATAGTCTTTTGCGTGTCAATATTAAAAACGAAACACATCTTATTAACCTGCTTAAAGATGTTATTCCATTTCTTGATTGAGGCTCAGCTTTTTAAGATATAAGGCTGCAGAGTTCAAGGGGAAAAAAAATCTAACGTTGGACTGCAGCTTTTAGCAGTTCAGTTTAAAACATACTAGTGAAAAATGACTGAATCGGGTTTAAGCAGAATTTATAAGTAAGGTGCGAATGGATGGCAAGTGCGTACGGCACAGACCAAGCCGGGTACAGAGGCAGTTGAATAAGTGCAGTTTGCAGTCACTTTGCAGATGCCTGCATGCATTTCGATTTAACACAAGATGAATGTCAAGGAGAATCCAAATCTTCAACTTTGTTAATCTTTTGTCAAACTGTATTGTGTTATGCTAGCACTAGAAATATATTAAGAAAAAAAGAAAAGTTACGTTTAGCAAAGAAAATGGTTTAGTAATTTATGAATAATATAAAAACTTACCTCTTTCGTGTCCAATTAAAATGTCTTTATGGTTGAAATATTCTACTTCTTCAGTGTAATTCTGTGTGTAGGCAGTATTAGAGCCGGCGTTTCTAGATTCGGTCCAGCGTACTTTTGCATGTCCTCTTGCATGAATTTTAAGAGATTTTACTCTGATTTCCCCAGTAACTTCTAAATTCACCCTTCCTGAGACTGTATCCCCACTAGAATAGACAGGGACATTGCTGTCATTAAGACAGTCAAAGCTTATTGTCAAACTCTTCACCTTTCCCAGCACCATGTTTATAACAAAATCTATAAAAATATAATGTAAGACAAAAAAATCAAGATCACATATAAAACGTGATCTTCACTTAACACTGATCGATGTCTTTGCCGTGCAAAAAGCTTGCAGGCAAGATCAGTGATACTTTACAAATAGTTCATTGAGATTTCTTAAAAAGTCAGGGCAGCAGAGAGGCTGCTCCTCGCGATCCTGCTAGTCTCAGTGGCCTCCTTACAAAGACAGGCGGCTGGAGCCTGCCAGCTCACTTTAAGAGCAGCTTTGTGAAAAACAACCCCAGTGCGCATGCGCACGCCGCGGCTCTGTCCGCCCTCTCTGCGCGCACCCCCCCTCCCCGGCGCCGGGCGCGCTCCCTCCTCGCTCACACGTACAGTAGGTGTACGGCTTGGGGAAAAAGACACTGAGGCTGCCGGGAGGCTGAACCTGACTTCTCTTCATTGTAGGCTCCTATTGGTAGGCAGGCTACCGTAAACCCCGAGGTGCAATCTGGAGCCCTTTGCGTTCACACTCTATTTAAAGATAATGGCGGAGCGGGGTACTGGGCACAAGACTTGGGTGGGGAGCTGTTTGCAAAGCCAAGTAAGGATACGCTGCTAAGTGGCCAGCCCGAAGCGTGCTTTACGGGCACTGCTGGGTTTTGTCCACTGCCTTGCTGGGGAGAGCAAAAAGTGATGTGTGAAGAGATGGGGGAAGGGAAATAACCGGTTGGACAAGCAGCTGGTTGCTGAGCATAATCTAAAGAATTTCATAAGACGTAATAAAACTAGACAAGAAATTGTGTTCTCAGACAAGAGCATTCTTGGCTTGAATTTTGTTTTTTGAAAAACCGTGCTTTGAGGGCAGGGTGGAAATGAACTCAGGCCAAAGGAACATTAAAAGAGAATACTGTAAAGAACAAGGAAGAGAAGCAAGCCTAATATCAGTAGGTTTTGCTTTCTCAACTGCTTTCTCTTCTATTTCTTAAGAGCAACGAAAAACAACCAAGTTGTTTGCATGATGACACTAGGAGGAATAAAGGCTTGCCCACTTCCTCGAAGGAAGAAAAAAGTCCTTTTTTTTGAAGACACCACCTACAGCTAGATTTGCAGGGTATGACATGATTATAACTCCTGTGTCCAAAGGATTAAGAATAGAGTTAGGCCTAAAAAAGTACCACCCTATAAAAGGCAGCATGACGTTAGTGTTTTAGCTGACAAATGTTTACAACAAAATCGGAAAATCTTTGTTAGAAATTAGTGAAGCGTATAACATGGTTTTTAAAAAGCATGACTTGGTATATGAATGGGGCTTAATTCTGTAAAGCTTTAATTTTAATTTTCAGTGTTGGACTTCAGCATACTCATACATTTTAAAGGCAGGTACATTTGTCTTGTGAAAGTTTTGGTAACATGGCAATGCTTTCATAAAATCACATTGAGATTTGAAGCATAACAGCATAAATTTATCAAGCTGAGTTTTTTTGCAACGAATAGACCTGTTTATAAGAAAAAAATGAATCTGGGTATATATATATATCTGGAGACACACACACACACACACACACACACACACACACACACACACACACACACTGAAGAGTTTTGGCTGTCCTTCTCTAAAACATTTTAAATTCTTTTGTGCCATAGATTTGAATACGTTGAACCTTTGAGTCACTCGTATAAACTAAACTCATTGAATTTGCTGGTTTTCTCTTTTGAAAGAAATGAAATTTTATTTAGTTTGATTTTAGTTGACAAGGTAGTATTATGGACTCAACAGCATTATATAAGGTTATAAATATGAAAAATATTTGAGCAGTTAATTGGCAGGCCATTTATTTAGATGGTTATACACAGAACTATGAATTTATGTATTTGAGTGGAGAAAATAGTCTTTTATTTTTTCTTTCCCTCTTGGTTGACACCTGGTGGAAATTCTAGTACGAATTCTTGGGATCTTGTTCTAGCTTTGGTAAAAGATACAACTGGGTTTTTTCGCCACCCAGTGGATAAAGTGGTGAATTTGCAAAAATGTCTGCTGCTCAGCATCAAGCATCAAATGACATTGGGGAAGAAATGAATTTAAAAGTGTAATACACAATGAGGTCTTTGTTACTAAATTTGCTTTAAAATATTAAGGGTTCGTAAAGAATGGCTGAATTCTTTAGAATTTTTTGTAATGTTTCTCCAGTTGAAATACAACTTATTTCTAGAAAGAATGCTGTTTAATTAAACTAGAATTGCAGAGATTTACTTGTAGTTTGGAAAATTGTTTTAGCACCCTAATGACATTTCTGTCACTATCTTACATTCTTTCTTTTTGAAGCTTTAAGGATATAATAAAGCAGTTTTTATTATTTATTTTACTATTTATTATTATTTTTAAACTGTGTCTTCCTAAACACTTTAGTAACTGACAAGTTGTCAATAATTTTTTAATGCCTATCATTTTCACTTAAGATACTTCTCACCCTAATTATTACCTTTCTGCTCTTTGGAGTTGGTTATGAGACTCAACTTTTTTAAGTGCCTAAACTTGAGTTACTTTATTTTGTTTTCCTTCTATTTATTCAAATTATGAAGACACCAGGAACAAGCAAACAACTCTGGTGCCTCTAAATCCTTTTAAAGTCTGTATCTTTACTTCTGAAAGAAAAAAACATGACTAAATATTGAGTATTTTCTGTTGTGTTTTATAACCTTCCCTTTAAAGAGTCCTTGTCTAAGTTATCCTTTAAAAAGCTCAGAATGCTGTACTGGAGCTGTTCGTTATCTCGGGCTTCTGGACTTGCTTCACTGGGCCCTTACTTTCTGCATTAAATTGAAACCATTCATCTTTACCACCAAGGATTTTTCCTACTGCACCTCAGCCACATCGCATATGCCACCTCCTGCTCATCTGATCACTATACTACTGTCTAGTACATCTTCGGTCCCCTTTGTTAGCTCGTCTCACTGTTGCCAGTGTGCAGTTCCATGCTGCTCTTTATGCTGAGACAACATCCCACTGCTGTGTCATATCCCCTCCCTTCTTCTAACCCTTCAACAGATTCGGTTGGCACAACCTAATAAAATTACAACGAACAGATGAACTAGTTCTACTCCCATTTTTATAGCTTGTTCAAAGCTTAAATAGAAATCTCTTTTTTTGGTATCTGATTTTTGGTTTTTAATTCAATGGTTGTTCCACTGCCAAGTCTGGAGTTTTTCATCTATTATATAAAAATAATCAATTGTTATAAAAAGGAAGTGTTCTCAACTGAAGGTTTTGGTATATGATTAAGTCAGAACCTGCTTCTTACAGAAAAATGTGAAACCTATGCTTAATTCTTCTTTTAACTAATACCTAACAGATTTGAATGCTGTAGAAGTAAGGGAGGCTTTTTTTTGTTTTGTTTGTTTTAAGTCTTAATTCTGTATTTTAGGATTTTGTAACTCTGACAACTCTTTTTCTCTTTTTTTATTAGAGAGAGAAAGAGAGAGAGAGGGACAAATAGGGACAGATAGGAAGGGAGAGAAATGAGAGGCATCAATTCTTGCAGCTCTTTAGTTGTTCGATTGCTTTCTCATATGTGCCTTGACCGGGGGGCTACAGCAGAGCAAGTGACCCCTTGCTCAAGCCAGAGACCTTGGGCTCAAGCCAGTAACCTTGGGCTTTAAGCTGGTAACCTTTGGGTCATGTCTGTGATCCCATACTCAAGCCAGTGACCTCGGGGTTTCAAACCTGGGTCCTCCGTGTCCCAGTTCGATGTTCTATCGCTGCACCACTGCCTGGTCAGGCTGACAACTCTTTAGCATCTTCAGAATGGTATGGAGATTGGAAGTAACGTTTGCTATAGTATGAGCAAAATGATCAAGACTTATTTTTTATATTTGATAGTTGATTATATGATGTTTGTTGCATTCTTTATAGTCAATAGACATTTTTTTTAATTTTTTATTTATTTATTCATTTTAGAGAGGAGAGGGAGAGACAGAGAGAGAGGAGAGACAGAGAGAGAAGGGGGGAGGAGCTGGAAGCATCAACTCCCATATGTGCCTTGACCAGGCAAGCCCAGGGTTTTGAACCGGCGACCTCAGCATTTCCAGGTCGACACTTTATCCACTGCGCCACCACAGGTCAGGCTCAATAGACATTTAAAATGTGTTGTGGATTTCATGAGAAAATTTAGTACTGAATTTGGTTTCTGTTTTTCCTCATTATAAAAGAGTAATATGTCATGTGAACTCCATTTAATATTTTGGTTTTGATTTCTTGATTTTAAGTAAAACCATCTGCCTGACCAGGCAGTGGCACAGTGGATAGAGCATCAACCTAGGATGCTGAGGACCCAGGTTTGAAACCCTGAGGTTGCCTGCTTGAGCGCAGGCTCATCTGACTTGAGCGTGGGGTCGCTGGCTTGAGCATGGGATCATAGACATGACCCCATGATTGCTGGCTTGAAGCCCAAGGTCGCTGGCTTGAGTAAAGGTTCACTGGCTTGGCACATATGAGAAAGCAATCGATGAACAACTAAGGTGCTGCAACGAAGAATTGATGCTTTTCATTTCTTTCCCTTCCCATCTGTCTGTCCCTATCTTTTGTCCTCTCTGTCTCTCTCACTAAAAAAAAAAAAAAAAGAAGAGCACTTTCAGTTAAGCTATGGCAATGCTTTTATCATAGAGAATTCTTTGACTACAGATTTGATTATTGCCTTCCAGGGATAGTTCCCTTGATTGGATTAGTAACACTTAGGGCCTGATAACTTGGATGAATTGATAAAATTTATTTAGGTACAAGTGGCATTGGTCCTGCAGGAGGAATCAGAAACACTAAATTTTTTCTCTGAACTATTTTATGACTTTTGACGAGGCACAGCTTTATAAGAAGGGTAAAAGCATTCTAAGTATAATGACTATTATCTTCTTGATGGATATTGAGTTTTAGTGGCAAAGTATAATTGAAAGGAACCAGATATCAGTTTTTTATATCAAATTCATATTTGGCTAACTGGAATTTTATATTTCATATCTTGGAGAATGTTGTTTAATCTACTCATCTACATTTTCTTTGTTGATGAAGAGAAAATTACTATAAGTGATTTAAGAAACCCCAAACTTGTTATTTACTGCCACTACCTTGTCAATACTGTTTAATGGAAGCACTTTTCAAGGGTCTTCCCCATAAGGGTAAGGTTAGTTTTATTTACTATTAATTATTGTCCTTATCATATCACAAACATTGTAAGAGAATGATTACATCTCACTCATCTGTGTTCTGCTGTCTTTCCTGTTTGGGGGAATTTTACTAGCTACCACATTGAAGTCATTATGATGAAGTCTTTGTTGGGGAAAAGCTGTAAGGAAGAAGGATAATTTAAGTTGAAAAGTTTGCTGAGGAATCACTGCCACCAACATTTTAAGAGTTTCAAATGACCTTTTGTTTTAGGGTCAGAAAACAGGTTAGGTGATAGCTAAACTTTAAAATCAAACATTTAATTGATGATCTAGTAAATACACATTTGGATAATGAGCTATTGGTTTTATAGTTTTTTAGCATAATCATTTTTTTAGTTTATGTATAAACTATTTACTTAAATCAATACATTTTAGTGGAAACATGAAACAACTGAATTTTCTGCTCCAAATTGGTATAACATTTTGCGGTTGTGTATGAATTTCAAATTATTTTGCTGCAGAGAATCTAATAGACAGAAATTTAATGCTCTAATATTTTAGACTATGAAACCTATGAGGGGTTTTATGGTTGTGGATGCACACATAAATAGAGCAAAATAGCCAAACTAAGAGACACAACTAAATCATGAATAATTTACAAATTAAAATAATATTGTCTATCTTGGTATTTAGAAAGTTGAAGTAATGCTTTGGTAAAGCCAAAATAGTTTTATAGGGTTTGGGTTAAAAACAAAATTTGGAAGTAGAGTAGATACCATTTTATATAATAATTCTATTTTCTTAAATCATATGTTTTATACTCTTAGAAATAAGAGAAGCTTTATTTCTACCAGTGGGCCACTTGAATAGGGAGAAATCTTTTAACTTAAAATTTTCATTTTTTAATTATTTTTGCTATTATTTGAAACTGTTTTAGTGGTACTCAGTAGAAGCACTTAGAAAAGTGACTGTGTAGGAAGAAACTGAGATGAGCCCTGTCCCCTCTTGGTCTTTCTGCAAACGAAGAAGAAGGAGAGAAGAACCTTTCAGAAAGTCACTTGATAGACAAGTGGCAAATGGGAGATTGTTGCCGGGTAAAGACTGATTGTAAAATAGAAGCATGATCCTAAAGAGAGTAATGTGGGAAAGAACAAAAGACCATACCATTTTTCTGTTTCTAGCACTATCCTGTCTCATCTTCACAAACCTCAATGTGTTCTAATCACAATGTTTTGTTTTGTTTTTTCTGTCTCTGCAGTGATATTTCCGCCAAATGAAGTGAAATGTTGGCCATTGGCTCATGGTGGCTGGTAGTTGGAGGATAAAGCTGGTTAAGTGAACTGTGTAAAAATCATAAAATCAAAGGTAAGAAAGAACCTCAGATTAGTGAGGGTAAAAGGTAAGAGATATATCCCCTGTAGGATGTAGAGACAGAAAGATGAGAGTTATGGTGGCCAAAAGGTCCAGAGAGTCCTCAGTGGTCAGGTTCACATTCAGAGAGTGGACATGTCTAGAAATGACAGGAAGCCAATAAAATTTTTGGTGAATTTGGAAGTCTGGCTGAAGAAGGGAAGAGGGGGTCAGGGTTGGTAGGATGACAGTAGAGTTTTCTTATAGGTGTATAGGACATGCATAAATTAGCCGGGAAGTCCAGAAACCAACAAGTTGTACACTGAGTTGGGGGTGGTGAGTGAGAAAGATTATCTTTGTAATACCCAAAATACTAATGTAGTTCAATATGATTATTACTTTGTAATCATTATTATTATTATTATTTTGCTTATTATCTTTTTGGTCCTCTTAATAGCCTTCTGAGGTAAATGCTATTACTGTATACTTATTTTTTTTAAAAAGACTTTATTAATTTTAGAGAGGAGAGAGAGAGAGAGAGAGAGAGAAAGAGAAAGAGAAGGGGGGAGGAGCAGGGAGCATCAACTCCCATATGTGCCTTGACCCGGCAAACACAGGGATTCAAACCAGTGACCTCAGTGTTCCAGGTCAATGCTTTATCCACTGCGCCACCACAGGTCAGGCTGTATACTCATTTTATAAACAAGGAAACAATCTTATAATGATAAAGTAACATGACTAATCTTAATCTTATGCAGCTAGTAACAGCTGGTGCTAGCCTGTGCTCTTAATCACTAGACCATCTGGAAGCACATCAGTAGGCTAACTTATCAATACCTCCTCCAAGAAGGCTTCTGTAATCATCCTCCCCTTTCCTAATTTGGATTATGTGTTTCTCTTCTGTGTTCATAGAACCTTTTAAAACCCCTTTTCCTTAACAGTCTTTTATGTAGTTTTTACATTTACTGTCTCTTTCTTAATACTACAAGCCTCTCAAGGGCACTCTTCAGGTTTTATCTAGTGTTCAAATATTAATCATTTTTATATCTCCAGCACTTAGCATAGTGCTTGACACATAATACACACTCAATAAATATTTACTGATATGTGATAAATTGATAATGGAATGTTATTTTTGTTAAAGCATTTATGTACTATAAGGTTGTAGCATCTTATGGGAAGTTTTTCCAGATAACCCTGTGAAATCACATGAGACTGATGAATTGAACATAAGATTTAAGATCAGACCATAATTCTATAAATGTTTGCTGGTGGTCAGATGGTCACCATCACGATGTATTATTGTCCAATCCCAGTCAAAGTAAGTGAGAATTATTGGCCTGTGCTAAAATAATGTATTGTGGTTAGAAAATAATAATCACATTAAAACTACATATATCCCTTTCCAGAATTTTTCACTTATATTACATTTGGTATATTATTAACAACTAATGAACAAAGAGTATTCTAGCCTGCTTTTGATTGTTTAGGAAAAATGCAATTGAGTGCCATAGCAGAGAGAAAAATACCTGACTATAAGAATTTGGGGAAGTTAGCCTGACTGGGCAGTGGCGCAGTGGATAGAGCGTTGGACTGGGATGCAGAGGACCCAGGTTCGAGACCCTGAAGTCGCCAGCTTGAGCGCAGGTTCACCCGGTTTGAGCAAAAAAGCTCACCAGCTTGGACCCAAGGTTGCTGGCTCGAGCAAGGGGTTACTCGGTCTCCTGAAGGCCAGCGGTCAAGGCACATATGAGAAAGCAGTCAATGAACTAAGGTCTTGCAACGAAAAACTGATGATTGAAAAATTGATGCTTCTCATCTCTCTCTGTTCCTGTCTGTCTCTGTCTGTCCCTCTCTCTGACTCTCTCTCTGTCCCTGTAAAAAAAAAAAAGAAAAAGAATTTGGGGAAGTTAAATGCAACTTGAAATATTATCTGTATTTTTTATATAATTTCAGAGCTGACATTTAATAAAGTATTCTTTTTTTTTTTTTTTTTTGTATTTTTCTGAAGCTGGAAACGGGGATAGAAGTCAGACAGACTCCCGCATGCGCCCGACTGGGATCCACCCAGCCCGCCCATCAGGGGGCGACGCTCTGCCCACCAGGGGGCGATGCTCTGCCCCTCTGGGGCATCGCTCTGTTGCGGCCAGAGCCACTCTAGCGCCTGGGGCAGAGGCCAAGGAGCCATCCCCAGCGCCCGGGCCATCTTTGCTCCAATGGAGCCTCGCTGCGGGAGGGGAAGAGAGAGACAGAGAGGAAGGAGAGGCAGAGGGGTGGAGAAGCAGATGGGCGCTTCTCCTGTGTGCCCTGGCCTGGAATCGAACCCGGGACTTCTGCACGCCAGGCCGACGCTCTACCACTGAGCCAACCGGCCAGGGCTAATAAAGTATTCTAAACAGCTCCACAAGTAGGCAACAGGAAGGTTTATTTCAAAGGCTTGATTATATAATATTTTATTTGCTATATACATTAAGATTATGTATTGATGCTGTCTTTCTTTGAAATTACAATCACTAATAACATTTTCTGAAAACGTATCTTCATTCATAGGTTTGAAAAATGCAACAATAGGGTATGTGAAACCCTGGTGACTAAAAATATATATTAAAAATGATTTATTATACATTTAAAAATCTATTTTTATTTTATAAACAATGAAATAAGAGAAAAATAATTCAATATTTTTATGTATTTATGAATGGAAATGGGAGGTAACATTTTAAATATCTGCAAGATAGCAGAAAGCATGAGTAGTGGTGAGTGCTGTGGATTAAATTAGATGCCAAGTTTGTATTTATGATTCTTTTGGTGTATTTTGTTTGAAAATGGAATTAGAAAATGGAATTTATGGGTCTGTATTTGAAAAAAAATTTAGTTGGTTTTAATAATTTTTTATTGATGCCCATTTGGTGCTCATGGAACGTTCTGTCTCAAAAATGTTGACAGCACAGCCAGTACTACACACACAAGAGAAACTCAGGCTCTATGCCAAACAGGAAAGCACTCAACATGTACTGCAACATTACATTTTCTACACTGCTTGTGTACATTTGTGCCACATACAGCACATTTCCTTTGCTTTCCTTCACAGGTCCTTTTCAGTACATGTCCAATCGGATCAAATCTAACACCTTCAGGTACACGAATTCTCCTTGCCATACTTGAACTGGGTCTTCCGGTGACTTTAGGATTGGATGAGTCTTTCTTCATATATGTTCTTGCTTTTTATTTTATTTTATTTATTTATTTTTAGAGAGGAGAGAGAGACAGAGAGGGAGAAAGAGGAGAGAGAGACAGAGAGAGAGAAGGGGGAGGAGCTGGAAGCATCAACTCCCATATGTGCCTTGACCAGGCAAGCCCAGGGTTTCGAACTGGCGACCTCAGCATTTTCAGGTCGACGCTTTATCCACTGTGCCACCACATATATGTTCTTGCAATGTTGCGTCTGAAGTCTAATAATGAGATGCTTTCATTCGAAGTATTATAGAGAGCATGGGCGTTAAAAACAGCAATATCAATGGCATTTGTAAAAAGAGGAAAATACCACTTCTTCCCTCTAAATTTGATGCGATACTTTTGGACATTCTGGTCCAGCTTGTCAACACCACCCATATATTTGTTATATTGTTCTACAATGTGTGGTCTATCCACTCAACATTCTTTCTTTTCACTTTTTCTAAATAATTTGATGTAACTTTGACACACTTATTGTCATTCCAAATCAATGCAAAAATGTCATTATTTTTGTTATAACAGTAATCGTATGCTCCACATTTTTTTTTCATAATGCTATCAGATTTCAAGGGACACTTATTCATTCTATTATACCATGATGTTCCTGTCGCCTCTATATTACATTCTTTCAACCGCAATAATAATTCAAAGATGGTAAAGAAGTCGAAAAACACTTCATATTCTGATGGATACTGCAGAAAAGAAGTCATCTTCATTATTACAGAGGCTCCAACACCAGTGACAACTTGTTATCCTTCACATTTGCCTTCATAAATATTCATATGAAAACAATACCCAGATTCAGAGTAGCACATGGCCCATTGTTTGAAACCAAACCTGATTGGCTTTCCTCTTATAAATTGTTTCAAGAAGTGGTATTCATAATATCTTACCATTTGCTCATCGACTGAAAACTTTTGAGCAAATATTACAAACTTTTTAAAATTTAAATTCAATTTTTCAATTAGAGGCTGAATTTTAAAACGTTTATCTTTCTTTTCCATGGTAACTATGGAACTATTGTCATTGAAATGCAAGTTTCTTTTTATTTCTAAAAACCTGGGCTTTGGCATACAGTTTCTAACACAGGTAAGATTCAGATCTTCATCCTCACACCAGTATAATTGTTCCTGTGGTAAGGAATGGTATCCAGATAACAAAAATATTCCAGTAAACTTTCTAAGGCAATTTGTTGAAAGGTCAAAATCATGTCTGTTGTTTTGTCTCGCATACATTATGCTTTGGGTTACTGTGTAGCTTAGCAAATCTTCATTAAAAAATTCTTCAAATATGTCAACAGGTGATTTGTTTTTCAAATGTTGAGTCATTTTTTATTTCAGGGCAGATACATTATCGTTGGGTAATGTGCTGCCGCAAAACTTTTTGTCCCGTTTTTTCCAGTCACTCTTCGGCAACTCTTTACGCTTTGTTTTTTTTTGTTTTTTTGTAGATGATGGGATGTTTTCTAAGGCACTAGAAGATAGTTCTAATTGACCAGGAACATCCTGAGGAAGAGTGTCTTCTCACATATTTTCATCAAGTTCTTCACAATCTGATACTGCATCCACATTATGGGGAGGCAGTTCAACTATATTGATGGTTTCTTGTTCTAATTGGTCAAAAAGTTCATCATTTCACAGTAGTTCTTCTATATCTCTATCACTAAGAAATTCTCTAGCAGCCATACTGCCCCGAAAACTGCGGAAGCAAAAAAGACCTATGAACTACTGAAGTACCTAAATATTGTCAATTTTAAACATAGAACATTCCATGGGCCCCAAATGGGGAACTGCATATTTTATAGTTTATTTTTTATAATAGGTATCATATGGACTTACATATTATTGTGCTATCAACTAAAGGGAGGTGTTAACAGTCTCACACACAAACCTGCCAAAAAAACAAAAAAATTATAACCAAAAGTTCCATGGAAAACAATGTAAACATTAGAACGCCATTTTATCCCAAAAGTTATAATTTTTATGTCAAACACTTTTACCAGTTAAGCAATATTGAAAGAAAAAATACTTTTGAAAACTAGAAGGTCTGTGTGTTTAAAAGAATGCACATCTATTCACTATAACTGTACCATGAGAAAAAAAATAAAATATTAAAATTTCCATGTGTTAACTGTGGCAGTTAATTAAGTTTGTATAATTTTAACTCTTTGAATAAATTTAACTCTTGAAAAGATTAATTAATTTTCCCTTAATAATGAAAAGAAAAACTTTAGGCATGTGTTTAGTATATTATCTTATATATATTTCTAAACAAAGGATATCTATGCTAAAATTATACAAGTAAAAAAGGTAAAACAGGATATTTAAATTTAGAGAAAGAGTGTAGTCAGTGAGTAGAAATGTATAATCATGTAATTTAAAATTTTCACTTTGGAAGCTGGAATTTTTAGCTTAAAATTTATGAAAGAAAAACTATAAGATAGGTAGAAAATACCTACATATTTTCTTCAGATTATGAGACTTAAAAGAGCTTTAAAGGTACTATATATAATATTCAGTCTGACATTGTAAGGCCTATTAATTACTTAAATTTTTATTTTATTTTTTTATACTAGGGATTTCTTCTCCAAAACAATGTTCCATTATTAATAAACAACTATTTAAATAATAGAAAACATTGTTTTCTACAAAATGTATATTTAGCCCTCATTGTTTTGTAATATGTTTATTTTCTTCTAAATACCCTATATTTACTATAACAATGTATATGTACAGTTTACTGTGGGGACTTATAGGTGTTTACTCACAAAGACAGGGAGGAAAGAAATATTCCTGGCTTGGGCATTCTAATGGTTTCTGGCATTATCCAGAGCAGGGGTAGTCAGCCTTTTTATACCTACCGCCCACTTTTGTATCTCTGTTAGTAGTAAAATTTTCTAACTGCCCACTGACTCCACAGTAATGGTGATTTATAAAGTAGGCAAGTAACGTTACTTTATAAAATTTATAAAGCAGAGTTACAGCAAGTTAAAACATATAATAATTACTTACCAAGTACTTTATGTCGGATTTTCACTAAGTTTGGCAGACTAAATCTTTATAAAACAACTTACTGTAGTTAAATCTATCTTTTTATTTATACTTTAGTTGCTCCACTACTGCCCACCATGAAAGGTGGAGCACCCAACAGTGGGCGATAGGGACCAGGTTGACTACCACTGTTCCAGAGGATAACTTTCAGTAAGATTTTTTTTAAAGGAAGTAAAATTAAAAATAACTATCATGGTGAAATGTTATATATATATTAAAATGAAACAATCTTCAACTCTACCTTCTTGATAAATAGGAAATATAAAACAAAATCACAAGATTAGATTTGTGAAGGAGACAATGTTAAGGAGAACTCTAGAGGGAAAAATATATTTGACTATTTAGATAATTTTTAAAACATACAATAATGAAGATGGTGGGTTGACCTCTTTACATGCTTTAAATGATTGATCTTAACAATAATGCAATTATCCTCCTTTTACAGATGGGCAAACTGAGGCTTAGAAAGCTTGAATAACTTGCTCAAGGTCAACCCTAAGTCCCAGAGTTACCTTGACAGAATTTACAGTTTAAGAGGGAACATAACCCTGTGCGCTGTTGGTGGGAATGTAATGGTGCAGCTGCTATGGAAAATGGTGGCTCCTCAAAAAAAAGTAAAAATAGAATTACCATATGATCTAGCAATTCTACTTCTGGGTGTACACCCAAACGAACTGAAAGCAGGACTCAAGACTTGTTTGTATATGTATCCATGTTCATACCAGCATTATTCACAGTAGCCAAAAGGTGGAAGCAACTCCAGTGTCCACTGATGATAAAGAGATGAACAAAGCGTGGTCTATACATGTAATGGAAAGGATGAAAATTCTTTATTTCCCCTTTCTTTTTTCAAAAAATATTTATTGAATGTATTGGGGTGACATTGGTTAATAAAATTATACAGGTTTCAGGTGCACAATTCTAAAAAAAAAAAAAAAAAAAAAAGAGGGAACATAAACAAATAGTTTCAATAGAGATATGTATGCAAGAGATAAATGTCACCAACAGGACATTTAGTGTTAGAGAGCAGCCAGCAAAGGTAGTAAGTCCTGGTACAGTGCTCTGGCTGAGCCTTTCCAGAAGAGTTGAGATCCACTAGAGAAAAGAGAGAAATTGGGGGAATGCTAAATGACCAATTGTTGGGCAGATAAAATATATTATGCTTATGCTCACTTTGTTAAAGATGGCGCTGCCCACCTGGAAGCCTGTCGCCCAGGTGATATTAATGTGTGTTGGGGGTGGGCTGTGGGCAGACAGGATCCTTGTAGCCTGGGGCTTGGTTTTAGGACTAAGCCTTTCCCACCCTTTTTGATGTGGGGTGGTGCAATCCCATCATGCCTCAGATAAGTGACTTTGTATCAGAGACTTTCTTGATGTGTATTGGATTAAAGGTTTTGATTTCTACACTATAAAATGGGAGCAGAATGGGAGCTTGCACTCTTGGTTCCTGAGATTAGCATTAGAGCCGAGAGCAGAGAGGAGAGCAGAGAAAGGCCACGTGGAGGAGGCCAGGAGAAGCAGCCAAGATGGCGGAGTGTTGAGTGAGAAGCCAGTTTGTGCAGAGTTTGTGCAGGGAGAAGGAAGGAGATGAGAAACAGAGGTGAATAAGTCTGGTGAGCTAGAAACCTTTGATTCTAGGAAGCTCGAATAAGTCAGTAGCTTTGTGAGCACTAAATGAGTGGGTTTGGAGCCCAGTGTGTGTTTTTACTTGCCCTCCAGGTGCAAGCTAGGATTAAAGATGATGGCCCACCAGTTTTTGGCTCCATTGTTTCTTTACCAACTTTCTGAATCCAATGCGAACCTGCATGTGAATGGCCGTGATGGCGGCTCCTGGCCCTACTCCAGGGGTCCCCAAACTTTCTACACAGAGGGCCAGTTCACTGTCCCTCAGACCATTGGAGAGCCGGACTATAAAAAAAAACTATGAACAAATCCCTATGCACACTGCACATATCTTATTTTAAAGTAAAAAAACAAAACAGGAACAAATACAATATTTAAAATAAAGAACAAGTAAATTTAAATCCACAAACTGACCAGTATTTCAATGGGAACTATGCTCCTCTCACTGACCACCAATGAAAGAGGTGCCCCTTCTGGAAGTGCGGTGGGGGCCGGATAAATGGCCTCAGGGGGCTGTATGTGGCCCGTGGGCCATAGTTTGGGGACCCCTGCCCTACACCAATCTAGAGCGGTAAACAGTGGCCAGATTATCAGAACCTTATAGCTAGCCAAAACATGTAGTTGATTGCCCTACTTGGGATACTTGAGAGTGAAAAGGAGGCTAATAATAAACAGAGATGAACAAAAACTGTCCTAGGAAAACTGGAATGTATGGCAATGTGAAGAGTTTGGACTTTATTCTAGGAGCAATCAAGAACACTGAAGGTTTTTTAAGGGGAATAACATAATATCTATGCTTTAGAGTAACTCAGATTGATGTATAGAAGATGGGTTGGAGACTTGCAGACTAAATAGGGGACTATTTCAATAATACAGGATAGTGACATGGTGGCTAGAGTTGTGTTGTATCAGGGAAGCTAGAGAGAAATGAGTTAAGTTCAAGAGATATTTAGAATGTAGAATCAATAGAACATGGTGTGTAATTAGATATGGGTATAGAGGGAGACATAATAATTAGACCTATATTTTAGTGGAGGGAATGGGAGTCAGGGATGACATTGGATTTCTAATGTAGGCAACTTGATGAGTAATAAATGGTGAAAATACTCACTGGGATGAGGAACATGGGGAAGGAGTGATGAATATATATTTGTTCAGTTTTAGACTTATTCATTTAAAAATATTTGAAACTATGAGAAATTTACAGAAAATCTGTAGACACAGTGTGCAGACCCTTTTTTTCCTGACCCATTTAACAGTTATTTGCCAGTATGATGCTGTACCACCTTGAATACTTTACTGTATATTTTCTACAAATAGGGACCTTTCCTACATAACTGTAATACAACCATGAAAATCAAGTCATTTACAGTGTTTTACTGCCATTTAATCCTTAAGTCCCAATCAGGTTTTGCCAGTTGTCTTTATATTGTCCCTTTTTTTTTGAGAGAGACAGAGACAGAGAGAGATGAGAAGTATCATCTCGTAGTTGTGGCATTTTATTTGTTCATTGATTGCTTTCTCATATGTGCCTTGACTGGGGCTCTAGCTGAGCTAGTTACCCCTTGCTCAAGCCAGTGACCTTGGGCTTCAAGCTAGTAACCTTTGGGCTCAAGCCAGCGACCATGGGGTCATGTACATATATGATCTCATGCTAAAGCTGGCAACCCTGCACTCAAGCATGATGAGCCTGCACCCAGGCCGGTGACCTCGAGTTTTAAACCTAAGTCCTCAGCGTCCCAAGTCAACACTCCACCCACTGCGCCACCACGTGGTCAGGCTTAATACTGTCCTTTAAAGCAGATTAATCCAATTCAGAATTATCTTGAGCCCAAGGTCACTAGCTTGAAGCCCAAGGTCGCTGGCTATCATTCGTCAGAAAAATGTCATGTGATTGTCATTCGTCTTTATATTCTTTCAGTGGGGAACAGCAATACAGTCTTCCTTGGTCTTTAATGACTTTGACATTTTGAAGATCAAAGACCTATTATGTTATGGAATGTACCTCTGGGTGTTTCCTAGCCAAGATTCGGGAAAAGAATTATGTCTTAACATCCTTTGGCATTTATTGTATGAAAAAGTTAAATTCTTTCAATATCTAGAATGGTACTAATTAGGTAACATTCTTGAGAGAGTTGAAAGACAGTCACTGTGTTCTGGGTTGTTAAAAATGTCTGAACATTTAACAGGAACACCTTGAGAGTAGTGCTGTTTTATTGTCACTGAATCATATCAGATGGATGCAATTTTCATTTGTCCTGTTACTGATGGTCACTTGATTAAAAATGTGTCTGTTAGGATTCTCAGATGTTTAGTATTTTTCTCTCCCTTGGTAATTAGTAAGTATTTTGTGGGGAAGTTCTTTGAGACTTTGCAAGTATCCCATTCTTCATCAAACTTTCAATTACTTTACTTATTTATTTGTAGTACTGTTGATTATAATGGGCCTTAATTCATTACTATCATTATTTATCTTGATGTTCAAATTGTTTGCAATTTAGCTACTGGAAGCCCCTTCCATATGGCTTATGGCTTATGTGTTTTCTTTTTTTTTTTTTTTTTCTTTTTTTAATTAATTAATTAATTTATTTATTTTTTCATTTTTCTGAAGCTGGAAACAGGGAGAGACAGTCAGACAGACTCCCGCATGCGCCTGACTGGGATCCACCCGGCACGCCCACCATGGGGCGATGCTCTGCCCACCAGGGGGCGATGTTCTGCCCATCCTGGGCGTCGCCATGTTGCGACCAGAGCCACTCTAGCGCCTGAGGCAGAGGCCACAGAGCCATCCCCAGCGCCCGGGCCATCTTTGCTCCAATGGAGCCTTGGCTGTGGGAGGGGAAGAGAGAGACAGAGAGGAAAGCGCGGCGGAGGGGTGGAGAAGCAAATGGGCGCTTCTCCTGTGTGCCCTGGCCGGGAATCGAACCCGGGTCCTCCACACGCTAGGCCGACGCTCTACCGCTGAGCCAACCGGCCAGGGCCTTATGTGTTTTCTTGACATGTCTCCATCACTTTTTGACTTCTTTTCTTTCTGGCACAAGATATTAACAAGATCATCTTACACTATCCCTGCCCTAGCCCTAGAATCTGCCATTTCAGCCCTGTTTAATGGAAAAGAACATCTAGAATACAAGATCTGGGTATTAGGTGTGCTCTTTGCTTTTGAAATTGTAGTGCTTCAAGCATTTCTCAGTGGTAAGAGCTAGAGTCTATAGTCTATCATCTATCTATCTCTCATTTGTCTCTCATCTAGCTATTTAATCATGAGTGCACATTGATGCCATCAGTTCTAATCTACCACCTCAGGGCTTTTTCTCATTATATCCCTTTCTATATATGAAAACCTCTTCTTTGACACTGAGAATCCTGGCTCCCATTGGCCTTATTATACATAGTTACTTATTTGATCAGTCCCCCTATATGTAATTAACCTCTCTTTTCCACTGCCATTCTCTCTTTTATGTATATGCGCTCTTCTCCTGAGGGGACTCTGCTACCCACATCAAACTATCTTGTCACCAGGGACGTGCTCTCTCCCTACTCAGGCTTGGCCCTTCCATGCTGGACTGACCTTTGTGAGATGCCATCTTCACCTGTATCAGGTAGGCTCTGACCCTCATGCTGCTTCCACTTTCCTCCCCCACCCCTCCCCTCGCCCCTTCTACAAGAGAATAGGTATACTAACATTTCAATTTAGTTGTGAAGAGGAAAGAAAGATAGGCCAGAAGCTAAAAGGAGAGTCATTCAGGAAAGAATTGTTTTTGATAAGGAACCAATCTAGAAAGTGAGGTTAAAGATATGAAAGAGCCAGAGGTAAATGATGAAGCTACTCCTCTCAGAAGGTGGAAAGAGATAGAATCTAGAGTGCAATCCTGAGGGTTAGTTTTAAGTTTGAAGAAGACCACATTCCACTTTAACAGTGAATGGGAGGGGAAGAATGTGTTCATTACAGGTTGGTTTGAAATTTTCCTGGCAGAAAATGGAGTGAATTTTCATTCCAAGGCCTTTACTTTTCTCTATGCAGACGTTGCTGAGAAGGAATGATTTAGTTGGAGATCTGAGGAAAGTGGAGAGTTCTGAAATCACTGTTGAGAATAAGAAAGTGAAATGAGCAAAAAACCCAGAAATATTTGTGAGTGATATGGAAGACCTGAGAATAGAAACTGAAAATCAGTTGAGACACCAATCTCAACAGTCACAGTGTTTTCTCCACCAGCCCTCAGTGCTAAGAGCAGAGAAGGCAGTTTTTATCAGGCAAACAGTTAAATAGAAAGACATGGCAAAGTTAGTTGAGGATATTGGCTAAAAAGAGATTGAAACGAAGGAATGAATGAATGTTGAAATGTTGAAGTGACAAGTTCTTTATTTTTAAATACAAATAAAATATTTTTATTTGTATAACAAAGATTAAAAATAATGTCATAATGTTAACATAGTTGATATCAAGACACAAATACGTGTGAAAAGCTCTAGATGAATACTCACTTTCTTTCATCCAACCTTTCTTATCCTTGATTATTTTAAGGAGCATCTCTGGTATACTTCTGACTGAATCTTAAGCATGATATATCCAGGTAAACATTTTCTGTGGTTCAGATCTGTCATGTACCCTGTGGATATGAAAATGAATAATGGGAGTTTAGTCTCTTGCTCATAAATTAAAGTGTAAAAAGGTATATTAAAAACTTTACAGTCTTATACAAATTCGTGGCTGGTTTTACTAGCAATGTATTATTTTGGAAAAGACATGAGTGAGTGTGTGTCTTCAGCTTACATAATAAAGTCAAATTGCAATGATATTTTATTCTTTTAGAATCTCCTACCATAATATCTACAGTTAAGAAATGACTTGGAAAAAATCACTTGATTGTGTTATGTTGTTGTTCTTTTCATTGCCCATTACTTAAAAAAATTTTATTGAATTTATTGGCATGAGATTGGTTAAAAAAATTATGTAGGTTTCAAGTGTACAGTTCTATAATGCATCATTTGTATATTATATTGTGTGTTCACCAGCCTAAGTCAAGTCTCCTTCTGTCACTCCTTTACTCTCTTCTACCTGACCCGACTCCCTCTTTCCTCTGGTAAGCACCAAACTGTTATCTGTATTTGTGAGTTTTTTTCCAAATCTCTTACCTTTTCGTTTGCTGTTTTTGTGATAATGTGTAACCACTTTCTCCTGACAAACAACAACAACAACAACAAAATGAAAACAAACAAAATAAACCTCTCCCTGCCTGATTTAGAAAGTCAACATTTTAGTATAAACAGTGTGGAGTAGACTCTATTTGGTGGATATTAACAAAAATAATGTTTTTATTTTTTTCCAATTACATTTCCCAATAGTGATTTATAGAATATCACAAGATAATTTCTTGTGCACATTCCACAACTTTCTCATCACTTTCAGCATTTAAAAAAACAAAGCAGAACCAAACTAATTTTACTCCAGTGTAAAAGTTCAATCTGAAATCTGATTCAAACATAATCCTCTCAATTTCCTCTACTAGCCTCTAAAGTAGGGGTCCCCAAACTATGGCCCGCGGGCCACATGTGGCCCCCTGAGGCCATTTATCTGGCCCTCACAGCACTTCTGGAAGGGGCACCTCTTTCATTGGTGGTCAGTGAGAGGAGCATAGTTCCCATTGAAATACTGGTCAGTTTGTTGATTTAAATGTACTTGTTCTTTATTTTAAATATTGTATTTGTTCCTGTTTTGTTTTTTTACTTTAAAATAAGATATGTGCAGTGTGCATAGGGATTTGTTCATAGTTTTTTTTATAGTCTGGCCCTCCAACGGTCTGAGGGACAGTGAACTGGCCCCCTGTGTAAAAAGTTTGGGGACCCCTGCTCTAAAGCCTTTGTTGGGGAGGAAAATATGAGCGATGGCAGGGGTTGTTTATAGGAGATGAGGAAGGACCCCTCCCCATAGGGTATTGTGCATGATTCTATTGCTGCTCTGGGGGTCACTGAGGATGTGGTGGTCTCCTCATGACTTTCTGCCATTTTTAGGGTTGTTTCGCTTCACCTTGGTCCAACATATCACTGCGGATACCCACACTAGGGGCACCCATGTCTTTCTTTAGTTCACCTTTGGCCCACATCCCATACCCCTTAAGTAGCAGGATTTGGGAATCCCCCCTCAGGTTTCCCAAAGCTTGGGCTTTCTCTTCTCTTTTCTATTCCTTTATATCAAATCAAACATGGGAGCCATCCTTTACACCCTCTGATAGATTAGGAAAACTGGAACGGGTTAGAGGTTTTCTTTACCCCCTTCTTAAATTGCCTATGACTAAGGTGACCAACGTTTTTACAATGAAAGGGAGGAAAAAAATAAATTGAAGAAAAACAATATCATGAATAAAAGAAACATTTTATTCATTGCAACAATAATGCACTATAATATGACAAATGCATAATAAAAACATTTGTAATATTTTATATTGTAATTATGCTACATGCCTATTAATTTTTAATAATGTAAGAAAAAAGTGCTCATTTAGATATTATCTCAATGAGTTCTTTTCTATTGAATGAATATCTTTTGAGAAAGGAATTTCTATTACTTATATCAAAGAAAGATACCATTGTTTTCTGCAATATTTGCAGTGGAGAATTTTGTATTGCAGTTGGGGGCAGAGCAGCGATAAAAAAACACTTGACCACCAACAAACATAACCAATCATTAGATGCATCAGCTTCCAGTTGTATTTTACGGCAAGTGCTGCAGCTAGAATATCAACATTCAATCTCGATTTCTTACTTGTCCATAAATCATTAGCAATTGGAAAAACTTTTTCAACTGCTGCATTAGTTCTAGAGCGGCACAATGTAAATTGAACAAGAATAAATAAATATTCACATGGAATATATTTATTTTTGAAATAGCTGAATATTTCCACCCATCTTTTATCAATTTTGATGTGTTCATTTTCCCATTATATTAATTTTTCAGAATTTAAATATACATTCAGTTTTCTAATTTATTCAAATAGGCCATTGTCATCTATTTTGATTTGTGTCATTTCTTTAAATAAAAACTCAAGACAAGATTCAATATCTGTCCAATATACTTGCAATGAAGTAAAAAAATGCTGTTGAAAACTGTTATTTCCCATGATGTTTGTTTCAGACCATTCTTCAATATATTGAAAACATGTAAAAATTCTGCACTTCTTTGATAAACTTTTCTGTTATGCCTAGATTTGATTACTCTAAGTCTGACAATTTTCTTTTTATAATTAAAGGAAGAAGTTTTTCTTCAAAACAAGATTTATATTGAAGGATAAAGTCATTCAAAATAAGACTAACACCTGACCTGTGGTAGCGCAGTGGATAAAGCGTCGACCTGGAATGCTGAGGTCGCTGGTTCAAAACCTGCACTTGTCTGGTCAAGGCACATATGGGAGTTGATACTTCCTGCTCCTCCCCCCTTTCTCTCTCTCTCTCTCTCCTCTCTAAAATGAATAAATAAATAAATTAATTAAAAAAACAAAAACAAAATAAGACTAACTTCTGTAGCTGAAATTTGTTTACTTTCAATCTTTTGAATCATCTTGTGAAAAATAGATGCTTGATTATGTACAAAATGCATTACTATCTCAGATATTTTATTATTGAAAAATGATTCCAGAATTTTAGGATATTTGTATAAACTTAAAAAATATGAATGGAGATGCTCAAATAATTGTAGAACATGCTCTATAGCAGGTGTTAGAGCAAGCTATCTAACTTTTGAATATCCTAAAAGCTTTTGTATTCAACATTTTGTTCTTCACAAAATTGTTTTAAAGTAGCAACATGAATGGTAAAATGACTAAAATGCAGATAAATTGTAGTTATTATTACTTCTACATCAATTGGCATGGCACATGACACTGTTGATTGTGTTTGACAAAATATGTGCATTACAACCTATTCCTAGTATTTTCTTTTGGAGTAACTATTGTAATTTTACATACACATTATTCACCCCTTTGCATCTTCACCCACCAGAATTTGTATTTGTATTATGAACTGTTAGTGCAACAACTTTGGATTTCAAATTGTTTTTATTTATTAGTCTGTATAGATGGTTTGACAAAATTTCAGGAGTTTCGCCCTCAGTGGAATTCTAAATTTAAAATTTTTACTTGAATGCCCTTGGTAACCTTAAAATAATCTTACTATTATTGGATTCAATTTAAATTCATTATGATTTGATGCATCAGATAAAATCATTACAAATGCTGCAGTTTCCAAGTCCTCTGTAAGTATTTTGTCACAGTAACTTTTAAATACTTATTTCAAAAAAGCCTCGCATTTTGTCCTGACACATGAATATTTTGTATTGTGAAACTTTTTCAATAATTTAGTTGTACAATCCATACTATGAAAACTTTGACTGTGAATTATATGAAATCCAAATGTTCTCTCCATTGCAACCAGCTGTTTTTCATCTTTAGAATAATTTGAAGTTTAAAAAAATTTGAACTTTACAACTGGAAGCTGATGCATCTAATGATTGCTTATGTTTGTTGGTGGTCAAGTGTTTTTTTTATCGCTGCTCTTCCCCCAATTGCAATAAAAAATTCTCCGCTGCAAATATTGCAGAAAACAATGGCATCTTTCTTTGATATAAGTAATAGAAATTCCTTTTTCAATTTATTGTTGAAATGGCATTTTCTCTTTTTTGACTTTTCCATATCTTAAATGAAACTTAAAATTACAAATAAAATATAGAGCTACATGAAGGATGCAAGCACATAAGGAACTGAAAACGTTACATCTTGGTAGGCGAATTTTGCAGAAGCTAAATTAACAAAACTATTAAACAAAACCACTAATTTGGAGTGATACTTGCATGTATTTATCATTTTCTAATTAAAAAACATCTGTTTTATGCAACTATTTAATCAAAATGCATTATTAATAGATATGGTTTGAGTTTAGATTTCCACTTTAAAACTCGAATTTTGGGAAAATACTTGTAAATAAAATTATATGTATTTGGAAATTATTAAATAGATAATGAATTAATAAAATGTGAATTGTACTTACCTGTCTAGGATTAAATATTCACTGAGAAAGAAATGATCATGAGTCTACAATGTTGTATGTGCTGTGTCACATTTCAGTAAGAAGTACACAAGCCATTTGCACGCTCGGTATATCAAACGCTCTCTCAAGGTCTGTGCATCTCATAATCGCGTCACACTATGATCCTTGATGAATCATCACATCAAATACAAATACGTCACATTATACTCAATGGATTGACTCTGCATCGATCGAATATGGACATTTACAGATTAGTCTTTCAATATCAAAAAGGAGGACATGTAGGAGGACAATTTTTGAGGGAGGATGGAACTTACAAAAGAAGGACTGTCCTCCCTAAAGGAGGATGATTGGTCACTCTACTATAATATGGTCTCTTTTTGTCCCACTTTCCTGGGCTTAGCCTGCATGTGCTCCTTCAAAATCTCCAGAGAAGGAACAGGCATGATTCTTGTTCAGATAGATTCCCACATTTCAAGGGACACAAACCAAGTCTTCCCCCGACTCCCTCAAAGGGCCCACTGCACTTTGAAGGCAGGCTTTTGATTGGTCTCTGGGTCCCTGACTCTGCTAGTATTCAGCTAGGTAGTGAACTGTGAAACTTTTCTACTTGCCTAAACTCACATTTCGTATTTCACTGAAACTCTGCATTCACTTGGCATCTAGTGGGCTGAGAGGAAATATTTTTCTGCCCACCCAGGGCTGAGGTGTTGGCTGGAAGTAGCAAAAGTGGTTCCCATGACTCTGAATAATCTTCAGGAGGCTTTTGGCCTAAATGGAGAGGTTTTTAAAAGCATAGAATTCTTATGCCTTTTTGTCATAATTTTTTAGTCAGAAGAATCAATTCCAAGACAACAGGAAAAATCTCGTTCACTGTTCTTTTATTATAGCTTTAAACTAGGTGATATCCTTCATTCTTATTTGACAGTGTAGCCTACAGTGAAAAGAAAAAAACAAACTTACAGGATACGACAAACTAGATTTTTTCAGTGCCTAAGATTTTAAGTTAGGGAAGTTTAAAGCAGCATTGGTTTTCCAAGGTCCTTCGAAGTTCTATTAATGAATAATGTTACGGTTGTTTTGTCTGACTTTCTGTTGGAATATGGCAGGTATAAGATGCCTATCAGAGTGAGGGAGAGGACTTAAGCCTATTATGAAATCATTGCTTCATTAAGAATATAGCTCAGTAGCAATGTTTAACATTTTATTAGAAAGGCTTTGAAAATAGGCAGGATTGGCATTGATTTAAAAACAAACAGACTTCCCTTTAAGACCTTTGAAATATATTTAAAACAATATGGTAGATGTTAAAATGTACTTGTTAATCTTACGCCTCATAGACCTGTTAATAGAGGTTTGAATGAAAAAGTATTTTAGGTTCTGGTTTAAATATGAAGATGATTTTACACATTCCCAATGGCTAACAGATATAATGATTATTATTCCCAGAGTGATACTGTCTTCAAACTTTCTCTGCTGAATTCATTCTGAGTGACATTTCTGCTATCCATATCCTTCTTGTTAAGAACTCAGTAATGGGCTGGGTTAATTAGAGACAGGTAATCTTATATGGTATTAATCATTCTTCTGTTAGAATAAATTAACCTTTTTAGCTTCTATTTTCTGGAATTTCTATCCCCTATGGACACTATTCTTGAGGCATTAGATAACCTCATAAAATTTTAAACTCATTTGAATTTGGAAATACCCATTACCGATGGAGTTGTTAAACTTAATAATCACAGAAATTTATTCTGATGCCATTGAAGATAAGCCTAAGATGACTCAGGCACCTTGCAGGCTTGCTTCTCTTTAGCTGTGTGATCTAGGGGAACTTCAGTTACCATTTCTGAAGCTTCATTTCCTATCTTATAGAATGGAAACATGTCCATCTCACATTGTGGAAATCAAATGGGATAACACCTATGGTGGACTCTGTAATTTATTGCTGAATTGTTCAGGACCATTAGTATTATTTTGAAATACAGCCAATTTGGAAGATTTTACTTCCAAATTCCAGATTTTTCCACTGCTGGTGATAACTATTCCCTAATATCATGGATTCTCATTCCCTGACTTTTCATGGCAGGGATAAAAATAATGGCAAAATGTTGTATGGGATAGTATTCTGATCATCTGGGGTCTCCCCCTAATATTTGGTACACTTGGTGACTCAGGGAGCAGATAAGTCAGTCAAAGAATAGAGCTCATCAGGCCAGCTACAACAGAAGTTCATGATGCTCTATGGTAAACACACTGAAAAACTTACATGAATTGAGGTAAACTTATTAACACTGTAATATAATTTCATCTCTTTTTGAAAGGCAAAATAATGCAGCATATTTCCATTTGGGAAATATTCATACATTTGGCTTTAATTAGAAAGGCAAGAAAATATTAATATATGAGAAGTAGATTCCATTTGGGCAGGGTTTGTTTATTCCTCTCATCTTGAGTTTAAGTAAAAAATCCTGAGTTTTGACTAATTCCTCAATGTTTCACCAAATTTGGGCAGAGCCTTTTGTCTATTTAGAGATAGATGTGGCTTAGTTCAGTTTTAGATAAGAGGGACGGTGGCTCTTGCATATCAGAACCCACCAAAATGAGGGGCTGGACATGGTCACAGGGTGGATGATGCTGTGTTTTGTGAGAAGAGGGGCACCACTAGTGAGTGGGTGAATGAGTCCTTCGTGAAACGGAGGAAGTCCCACCTGTTGGAGTCTCTCTTAGGCAAAGAATGTAGGATTTAGAGAAAAACACTTTAATAAACTATTTAAGAGTATTTACTAGATCCTCCCCCCTCAATAAAGGAGAATTACCTTCTATGTAGGGACCCTGTTTTGATGACTTCCCTAAATAATTGATAAGTAGGTTTGGAGGTAGAATTTAGGAGAGGGCCCAATTTTGCGGCATTTCTAAGGAGAAGGGAACGAGATTCTGGGAAATAGCAGGAGGACTGACAAGCCAGCTTGCTGGACCCTTTAGAGAGGGAGGAAAGGGAAGTAGCCACTTGGGTAAGGAATGACTTTGAAAACCAAAAATGTCTAATGAAGGATTTTTTACATTAAGTTTTTGAATAGATGATAGAGATACATATTTCAGCAGAGATATAAAAACATGGACTATAAAGTCTTCTTAACATCCTGGGTCCTCAGTACTCACCCTTTCCCCCATCAAGTAACCACTGTTACTGTTTTCTTGTGTACCCTTTTAAATTTCTTTATGAACATATAAGGAAAATGAGTATTGATTTTTATTTCACTCTGTTTTGTTCATGCCAAATTTAATATATTACATTCATTATTCTGTACCTTAATTTTTTTCATTATACTATATACTTTGGACATCTTTCTTAACACTAAATAGAGAGCTTTCAAATTCTTTTTCTTTGTCCTGCTGTGTTCCACTTAATTGCTCTACCATAATTAATTAAACCTATTGTGGACATCGGGTTGTTTGCATTTATAGTGTTGTAATGAGTAAACTTATATAGAGCTTGTTTTGCATTAGTGCGTACAAAAATAAATTCATAGTAGTGGTATCGTTGGATGAAATATGTGCAGTTATAAGTTTGGTAGACATTGATACATTTTCTTCCTTAGAAGTTGTACCAATTTATACTCTCAAAAGAGAGGGAGAAAAGGGGGAAAGAAAAAGGGGGAGAGAGAGGGTGGAAAGAAGTGGAGGGAGAGAAAGAAAGGGGGAGAGAGAAGCTTGCACAAATGTACCAGCACACACAGACACCTAGACACCCACACCCACAGCCACCACAATTCATTGTTTATCTTATGTATTCTCTCTTCTGGTTCATCTGTCATTTGCAGAGACGCTTTTTCCCATGAATGCTTCTCGAGTGTTATACCCGTATGAGATGCTGCTAGTGTGAGGGGTGCTTCTGGAGCCACACCACTGTTGTTGAATCCTGCCTCTGTCCGTTTTCAGTTGTGAGACCTTGGGCATGTGATCTTAACTCTCTGTGTTCCGATTTCCTCACTGGTATAACTTAGGTAAGAAAGATACCTACCTCATCAGGTTGTTGTGAGGAATAAATGGAGAATATAATTAACATTTCTAAGGCACTTAAGAAGAAACATGAGTGCCAATAGTTGGTACTTCACTGTCCTGCCTGGGACACAAGTGGTACTGTTGTCCAGCATCTCCACAACTGTTGGTTACTTTGTAGCTGTCTTGGTTTTCAGATCATCTGTTACAATATTTCAATGCTTTTGTTAAAGTATCCCTTATTTTACTTAAATAATGGCCCAAAAGCACAAGAATAGTGAGGCTGGCAATTTGCATATGCTGAAGAGAAGTTGTAAAACGCTTCCTTTAAGTGAATGTTCTTCACTTGATAAGAAAAAATATTTTTTTGTTTTGTTTTAGAGAGAGAGAAGAAGAGAGAGATGAGAAGCATCCATTCATAGTTTTGGTACTTTAGTTATTCACTGATTACTTCTCTTACGTGCTTTGCCCCAGGAGGCTCCAGCCAAGCTAGTGACACCTTGCTCAAGCCAGCAACCATGGGATCATGTCAATGATCTCATCATGCTCAATCCCGCAATCAAGCTCGTGAGCCTGCACTCAAGCCGGGCGATTTCAGGAATTTGGACCTGGGATCTCAGTATCCCAGGTTGATGCTCTATCCACTGCGCCACCATTGGTCTGGTGGCAAAAAAAAAAAAAAAGATGTTGCTAAGATCTATGGTAACAATGAATCTTCAATCCATCATATTGTAAAGAAGGAAAAAGAAACTTGCGTTAGTTTTGCTATTGCACTTTGAACTGCAAAAGTCATGGCCACAGAGTATAAGTGTGTAGGTAAGATGAAAAGGGCATTACATTTGTGGGAAGACATGAACAGAAAATGTGTTCCAATCGACAGCAACGTGTTGTGCAGAAAACTCTGAGCCTCTACAAAGACTGCAGCAAGGGATCCCTGAAGTGAGTGATACCGAGTCAATCACTGCGGGTAAGGGATAGTTACACAAATTCCAGAATAGGTTGGGACTGAAAAATATGTGTAAAAATTACTGGAGAGGCTGTATCTGCTGGTGAAGAAGCTGCCGCCACACTTCCAGCAGAGTTCAAGTTGATTAGAGTTCTGTACGATCTGAGGTTTCAGGCGTCCACTGGGGCTCTGGGAACGTACCCCCATGGTTAGGGGGGGGACTGTTGTAATGCTTTTATTCTCCACAATTACACAGGTTGAAGTAACCATTTAGTACTTGAGTCATATTGTTTTCATATGCATATATGGTCAAATGGGTTACATGAATGTAAAAACATAACTGAGATTAGCATCACATAAACACAATTAGTTTGCTTCCTTTCCTGGGGCCAAGTCCACTAGAGGGAGGCTTAAGTGATAGCCCCCACTAGTGGATGATGTTGAAATACTGTTCTTTTTCATTGCTGAATTGTAGCTTTGCTTATATAGCATTTTCAAGTTCTGTGTAACATTTTGGTGTGTTAGACATTAAAACGTTTTGTTTTACAAATCGTTAAAAAAAAAACCTTCCTGGGTGAAGGCAGGGGGAATAGGCTTATTTTTAAGGCCTCTTCTTGGTCTTTCCTCTATAATGTCTCTCTCCTTTTTCTGTCTGCATCATAGTCTCGGGACTTACAACCTTCTAGGTTAGTGCAAGTCATTTTGGAAGTCCTCTCCTCTAGGGTCTTCCTTCCCCCTCCACTCTTCAGTTCTAATTAGCCCTCTACCTAAAGATGTACAGAGGTTACCGGCTGTCAGCCACACTGAAATGTCTCTGCTTTGTTTTGGAGATGCTCTTTTCTCATTAACCTCAGTTTGGACTCGCCATGTCTATGCCAGTTACTCACAAAAGCTGGCTTGTGACCAAGTTTTCACTGGCCCGCAGTCAAATGGTAAAAATATGGATAATGTGGTTAGAGTTATATAAAACTAAAATTATTTTTATTTAAAATTTTGAGATTATTTTTGTTTTTGTGATAAAATGTTTTTCTTCATAAAATGGTGGTGATAGTTGAGGACAGAATTTTTGAATGATCTTCCTTGGGGAAAGTATAAGTTGATAACTCTAATGTTTGCTTTTTTTTTATCACACACACGTGTGCGGACATACACACATACACACACATTCTCTGTGTGTCAGAAAAACTTAATGATCTCAGCTGTTTTAACATAATTCATAATCAACAATTTTGTTTATTCCCAACTCCCTCTTTCCTCATAGTCATTCCTGCTGTCTTGAATGCCCGGCTACTTCAGTACAAATTCTACACTTCCTATAATGCCCAGATCAAATCTTCAGTCCTTCGTCAGTTTCTGTATTTACCACTTTATGCCTCCACACCCATCCTCTTTTGCCTTAATGAGAATATACTTTTAAAGATTCATTTATTGACTTTAGAGAGAGAAGAGAGAGAGAGAGAGAGAAAGGTAGTGGGGAAGGAGCAGGTATGTGCCTTGATTGGACAAGCCCAGGGTTTCAAACTGGCAACCTTAGTGTTTAGGTTGATGCTTTATCCATTGCACCACCCCAAGTCAGGAACATTTATGAGAATATTTATCAAAACCTCTGGCATTGGTTGCAATACGACTTTGTTTTTCAAATATGGCTTTGTTTCTCCAACCAGTTTTAATGCCTATAAAAGAAAGAACTTGTGAATTTTATTTAACACTTTGGGTAGTATGAACGGTCATGTATGTCCTGACCATCCAGAGGACAATCATACAAACATTTTCATATTAAAAATGTATAAGGCAACATTAAAAAAAGGCAAATGTATGTTCTTCTTGTTTCCTTAAATTGGTTATCAAACAAACATGATTTTAAATTAATAAAACTGTAACTGGAACTAATTTCATTTTTTGAAAAAAACAAAAAACAAAACTCACTCCTGGGGCCAGCAAGCATAAAAAAACCTCACTACTCAAAGGGTTAATACAAGATTTTCTGCCTTTACCAAATCTTTTTAAATTAAAAAAAAAATTCCCATTCATATGAGAGAGGAAGGGAGAAATAGAGAGAAGGAGAGACAGAGACAGAGAAGAATCAACTCATTGTTTCACTTGGTTGGACATTTTCTTGTGTACTCATTGATTGCTTCTCATATGTGCCCTTACTGGGGTTGAACCTGTGACCTCTGGTGTGTCAGTTTGATGCTTTGTCCACTGAGCTACCTGGCCAGGCCATGCCTTTACCAAATCTTGAAGTTTTCGTAATGGCATAAAAATTTGTATAAAATGTGTGTGTGTTTTTTTAAAAATTTTTATTAAAGTAGTCCTGGATCAGTGTTATATATGGGTAGAGTGATTAACTATTTATGAAAATTATAGTGACCCCTCACCATATATTTCCAAAGCTTTCTGCATTTCAGATCTTCTGGTGGTAGGTGTAGCCATGTGACTGGTTTGGGGCAGTGAGATGCGTGTGAAAGTGAAGTGCTACTTCCAGATGGAAGCTTTTGAGTAAGTGTAGGTTTACTGCCTCTTACCCTGTGTATTAAAGACCAGCAATATTCTAGTTGATAATTGATGCCTAGCTTGGGTCCTGTAGGAATATAATATGAAAGAGAGTCCTAAACATCCTGTAATAGACTTGTATTAATAGTATGAGCAAGAAATAAACCTTTTTCTTAAACCACTGAGATTTTGGAGGTTTTAGAAAACAGCAGTAATAACTTAATCTATTGATTCTGATACAAACTTCAATTTTAAAAAATTTAATTTTCTTCATCGACAATTTCTAATTTAACTCATTTAAAATGTTAAATGTTTATAATTTCAATACATTCTATTCCTTATTTTTAAAAACTTGAAACTTGAATCATTTTAATGAGATCAACAACAAAGACTCAAAATTTCATAGTATCATCCAGCTACAGATAGAACAGATTTTAAAATATACAAAAGAACACTGAAAAAGTGGCAGAGTTTTATAAAATACATGTGAAGGTTAAACTCCTTTGAGAAGAAGCAGATATATAGTCCTCAAGAATAGAATTTCCATGTCACATTAATACATTTATAATATTTTCACTTCCTACTACAATTCTTAATTATCCTGAAAAAAGCTGATTTGAATCAGTTTCTACCAAGTTACTTTGGTTTTAATATAACTAAATTTTGAGAGCTGGGAGTAATTTTATTTAATATTTTATCTTTACTCATGTGCCAACATTTAATGAACAAATTCTTCAGTTTATGTGATAAAGGTCTGGGAGTGAAAAATATTTTTTCTACTGGGTAGATTAAAATATGAACAGCAAAGCAAGTGTCTGGTAGAATCACATAAAGGAGTCTAGACCTGTAGGAAATAATTTCCTGTGACTCTTCAAGTTGAGTGTTCATCTAAGCATAAAAGTCAGTAAGCAATTAACTAACTTCCAACTCTCAGTTAACGATTGAATGCTGTTTTCTCTGCCTGGCATAAAGATTTTTGGGAGTATAGCGCCATCTGCTGGTCAAATACCAACTTTTCAGATTCCCTTTTGTGACTTTTTTCAAGAAATACGGATTACTTTACACTTTCTAATAAATACCATTAAGAAAGTAAAAGTATATCAAATGTTAATGTAAAGAATTTGTACACAAAGAACAAAAACATGTTTGTTTAGTATGCTACCTATAGTTATATGACAGTTTCAATTTTGAGTGATTTTTTTATATTGTACTTGATTTATTTTTGAGAGCCTTACTGTGCATGTGTGTGTTTAATAACAAAAATTACTTTTAAAATGGAAAAAGGGGAAGGTGAAGGGAGCTGGAAATAACCCTGTTAATTGTCTGTGTCATGCTTAGCGTTGTGCTAGACGCTTTCAGTAGATAGTCTCATTTATTCCCTGTAACCACCTTTCATATTAGAATATGTTGTCTCTCAGTTTTACTACTCAAGAAAATAAGTCTAACAGGTTAAGGGAATAAATGCTAATGTTTTGGGAGAAAGCCAAGTTTACTTTAATAAAATGACTGCAATTGCTTATTTATTTATTATCGTGTAACTATTTTTATTTGAAACAAATTGGTACACCAAGCTAGTGCTTATTTTCCTCACTCCAAATGAAAACAAGAGCATAGTAGGAGCAAACATCATTTGGCAGGACAGTTCCAATACGTGAACATCCTTCTTCTCACTGTGGCTACGGTAACTTGACTCATAAGCAGTCATTCTTACACAAAATATTAACCTCAAAGTACTATCATCAAGTAAAAAAAAAGTGGTCTTAATTTCATGTGCAGGGCAGTATGTTCTACAAATGCCAAAAAGTGGGAGAAGCACAAACACAACCCACTTTTTAAAAACTAAGTTCAAAGTAGGATTTTCCACCACCCCCTTCTTCCCACAATAGAAAATGATGCTGGGACCAAGATCTGGGTTTTATCCTGGCATCCACCATTTACAGAGTGTGACTCCACAGGCCTTGAATGGTTAGGGTGATGGATAGTAGTAGTCCAGTCACTCTGTAGAGCAGTGTACCCACTTCTTCCTCCTCTTCTTGCCTTCCTGTTCATGTTCCTTGGGGAGCTTCTATCTGGGGATCATTTAGAGCTCCTCTGCTGTTTATCTTCTTCCAATAACGTGTCCAAACCAAAAGCATCTTCCCCAAACTGCCTTCTCGACCTCTTTGCCTACGGTTTGAACCAGTAAACTTATCGGGAACAGATCTCTTGGACTTTATTCTGGCTGTTAGGTTATCACCAGGCACGTCTTGTCCAGGTGAATATCACTGGATCTGTAGATATTCTGGGCTATACTTTACCACCTCTCTAGGCTTGATTATGAACATTGTAAATTTCATTTACTCCACCTGCAAAACCACTTTCCATACCCTTGGTTTGGTGGAACAGCCTTTGGTCATACTGAACTTTATTGGAAGTCTGAGGATTGGGCACAGCAAGCACAGTGACCTCACTATCTTAATTTTCATTTCTCTGCAGTTTCGACCTTTTATCAGGAGCTGCCCTGGAGAGATCCTGGTCATGCTGTCTCTTTCTACCTGTTGTGCTCAATTTCCCCCGTCTCACATTTCTCCCTATCCTCTTTTTCCACATGGCTTTTGATCTCAGCTCTTCTCCCGCTGGCTTTTTGGGCCATTTTACTAAGCTTCTCTTCATTTTTCTCCTTTTCTTTTTGAGCCATCGTTCTCTCTACTTGAGCATGCATTTCTACAGCTTCTGATCAGCAATGTAGAGGGCTTCAGCCAGTTTGGCTAAATTTTTGTTGATGTATACTGTCTGCAGTCCCCTTCCATCAGCAGCCAGATGTTTGTCTAATGGAATTGTATAGCCCTTTGCATTTTTCTAGTTTGAAATACAAGGAATCTTCCACTCTTGTTCCTTCACAGTAATCTTTCGGCTATCGAAGAATGCATGACAGGTGCAGGAGGAAAAGGTGGTCCCTAGGGGGATTTTCTTGTTAATCTTGACCCTTGGAGGCTCCATTGAATCTTTCTGTATTTATGCCATCCAGATAACCCTCTATTTTGCTCCAGAGTTGAAAGCCACTCCTTGTTGAAATGGTATGTATTGGGTATACTGAATAGAAACCAGTTTATCAGTGGTTCAAACTGGCATGGCCACAGCAACCTTCTATGATACAGATTTTTCTAAGGCCACCATGTCTTTTCTGTTATCTCTAGTAGCTAACTCATCAGGTCTTTGTAGGTCTGGGTGATCTATGTTCAATGACTTCCTTAGGAACCAGGTCAGTGCATGCTATACATGACCTTGTTGAACACTTGTGTCCTATTTAATTCTTCAGCATCTGCCTGGATAGCCAGTGCACTTTACACTTTTTTTCTTTTTTCCATAGCCAGTGGATATTGGGCCACATAGATCTCTGGAAAAGCCTCTTCCTCTCCAAAATCCTTTAATATCCAAGGTATCCAGCATTTCTGGTACCTGTGTGGGGGAGGGTCTTTTCAGGAAGAGACCAGTGAGGTCCGTCACAATCTCTGGGATCTTGCCTTTTCTTCAGCTTTGAGCTGGCCCTGAGCCAGCTGAGCAGGTACAGGTGAGCTGGCAAGTGCCATCTTCTGCTTTACAATCGCTTACTTATTAAGCTATGCCAGAAAACGTGAACTGACAGATTTTGTTCATTTTTTTCTTTTGTAGTGACTAATTTTATCATTGCTAATTAGAGGAGGAGGTGAGTATTTGATTTAATTCTATTTTTAGGGTGATGAAAGGCACAGGGTTATTTGTGTTCTTTCCTACTATACTTTTGTACATTGCCCAGTCCTTAGTAACCAAAGGAAGCATTAAGTGTGTAGTAGGCATTCAGCAGGTTTTCACAGAGAGGGAGAGAGAAAGGGAAAGTGGAAGGGAGAGATAGACAGACAGACAGACAGACAAGATAGATAGGTAGAGGTAGACAAGGAAAGTAGGCAGGAAGGGAGAAGAGGTGATACACTGCTTGGCATTTAAAAAGATCAAAAGGCTTTGGTAACAGTGTAGTAAGAAATTTCACCTGTGGCACTGGGGTGTTGTGGAAGAGGGTTGGTGGAAAGCTAACTTCTATTGGAATTTGCTGTAGTTCATGCACTATTAAGCACACTATATCTGTGATTTTATTAGCCCTAAAACTATCTAAGTGAGCCACTTATTACTGTTTTCATTTTTACAGAGGAGAAAATTGTGCTCAGCGTGATTAAATAATTTATCCAAGATCAAACAGCTTACAAGTGACACAGTCAAGATTTAAATATATATCTGACTTATAAGACATTTTTAATGGCTTGTTCATTCATTTAGCTACTGTTTCTTCAGTGATGATGTGTCATTCTTCTTAGATCTCATTTCTTCTCGTATCTTACAATATCACATTGAAAGTAAATGATCCCCAAAGTATTCCTTCAATCAAACCCTGTTTTCTAAACTCAAGACTCATATACCCAAGTGTCTAATTGACATTCCCACTTGGTCTATACACACTCCAACCTAATATGCACAAACCAAATTCTTGATTTTAGCTCCAAAATTGTCTTTTTCTGGCTCTCTATTTTCTCTGCAAATTATATAACTGTCCACATAATTAATGAAACCAGGAAACTGGGAGTCACTCTTACCCCCCCCTTTAACGCTCAGATCCTTGCCTCATGTTTTATAAGACTTTATAAGATTTGTCTCCTGCTTTCCTTTCTGTTGTTATTTCGGTCTTGCTTCCTATCTGCTAGTCATGCAGGCTTTCTGGCAGTTTCAGAACAGATCAAGCTCTTTCTTGCAAAAGATTTTGCACTTACTGTCATCTTCCTGGAATGCTTCCTCTGTCTTTTCTCTCAGGTGTCATCTTAAATGAAACCTCCTCAGAGAAATTTCGTCCCGATACACAATAATTTGAAAAAATAAAAAATTTCTAAGTAGGTCCCTTATTATTTTCTTTATCATAGCCTTTACTCGTATTCTTTCTAGTACTTAGAACACTCTAGAATTATTTTATTTCTTTGTTTATTTGTTAAATATTTGTCTCCATACACTATAAGTTTTATTAGTCATCCAATTTGCCTATCTGTTTTTTGTGGGTTTTTTTGCTATGACCTAGCACTGGGCTTGATACCTTGACATTTGATAAATATTAGCTGAATCAACAAATAAATAATTTCAGCAGAACCAGTTGAAGACTATCTGTGCATTTGGAATGCTTGCTTGGAGGGGCATAACTATATATCCCTTTGTAAACAGGAATATTTTTGTGTGTACTCTTTTATTTTCCCACACAACTCTCCAAGGATTAGAGACTCATAAATCTAATCCCTTATCCCAGACATTTCTTTTAGTCTTAAGCTATTACTATGAGTATTCTGGGTACAGTGCAGGAAACTTAAACACACTTTGTTCAAAGCCAAACTGTTATTTTCTCCCCAAACTTCTTTTTCTCTGGTATAGTTTATCAAGATCAACGTCCACACAATCTGCGCAATCCACCAGGGTAGCAGTCTGAGTCCTCACTGCCTGCTGCTCCGCTCATTCCGATCTCATCAGTGAAGTCCAGCCACGTCAGCCCAGATATGTCCCTCCGTCTGATTCCTTAGCTCATCCTTGTTCTTGTACTTTAGCTCATGTTCACTCTGTGTCAGAGAACTTTTCTCTCTTTATTGTCTGCTGGATAAATTCTAAGCACCTTTCCATAGCATGCCATGCCATCTTATGCTTTAAGAATTAACTCAAATATTATGTGTGAAGCTTGTTAGTCATTCTCTTTTCTGGGATCCCACACCACATTGTACACACATTTAATCGAGCACTTATCATGGTGAGTTATTGTGATTTGTCCACTAAATTTTGGATATTTAGATGACAAGGACTGACTATCCATCATCTAGCAAGGTGTTTTTGTATAGTTATAATTGGGGTTCAGTGACTATTTTCAGAATCAATGATGATCAGAGAGGTCAGATGGGTAACCCAGGGTTTATACTTGGAAGGTTTGCACTTAGGTTCTCTGATTCTTTTGCCTGCTGTAGTGTTGGCAAAAGGTGGTACACAGAGGAGGAGATTTATACCTTTCTATAATCTACATTTCTTCTCTCTATCCCAGCAATTTTCAATCAGTGTGCAGCAGAATTTTGAAAGCATTCAATACCTATGTTCAGGGGGCACTGACCTCTTTTCCCTTAGACTGTCAATTAAAAAAGGTCCAGCCCTGGCTGGTTGGCTCAGTGGTAGAGCGTCAGCCTGGCGTGCGGAAGTCCCGGGTTTGATTCCCGGCCAGGGCACACAGGAGAGGCGCCCATCTGCTTCTCCACCCCTCCCCCTCTCCTTCCTCTCTGTCTTTCTCTTCCCCTCCCACAGCCGAGGCTCCATTGGAGCAAAAAGATGGCCCCGGCGCTGGGGATGGCTCCTTGGCCTCTGCCCCAAGCGCTAGAGTGGCTCTGGTCACGACAGAGCAACGCCCCGGATGGGCAGAGCATTGCCCCCTGGTGGGCGTGCCGGGTGGATCCCGATAGGGCACATGCGGGAGTCTGTCTGACTGCCTCCCCGTTTCCAGCTTCAGAAAAATACAAAAAAAGGTCTCTTATTGGTGGCTCATTGGACAGAGCATCAGCCTGGTGTGTGGATGTCCTGAGTTTGATTTCTGGTCAGGACATCCAGGAAAAATGACCATCTGCTTCTCCACCTCCACCTCCCTTTCTCTCTCTCTCTCTTGCTCTTCCTCTAAAATGAATAAATAAATAAAAATCTTTAAAAAAATAAATTTAAAAAGTCATTTTGGAGCAAAAAGAGTAGGTAATTACTATATTATTACTATTTTTTTAAATCAATCAGAATTATACCTAATTTTGTGTCATATTAGCAAGAAATATAATTTTGGTGTTCTGCACAATTTTAGTTATTGGTTTATATGTGCCATAAAATGAAAAAGGTTGACTATAGCTGCTCTATCCTATAAGCCAGTCCCAAATAAATTTATAATCTAAAGAAAAATAATTTTTCTATTATGCAAACATAAATCAGGATGAGCCCCATCTTCCAACTAGTTTACTTAAGTCCCTTCCGTAAAATGACATTCCATACTTACTCAGATTGCATTATTTAGACTTATAGTTAATTTGTTTATTACTTTTTAAAAATCTTAATTTATTGGTATGGCGTTGGTAAATAAAATTATACAGGTTTCAAGTGCACGATTGTACAATAATACATCATCTGTATATTGCGTTGTGTGTTCACCACCCCAACTTAAGTCTTCCTCCTTCACCATCTATCTATCTCCACTCTACCCTCCTCTACCTCCCCCGTTTTCCCTCCTGCAATTCCCACAATGTTGTCTGTCTATAACTGTTTTTCCTTTGCCTAATCCCTTCACTTTTTTCTCCCAGCCCTCCAGCCCCCATCCCCTCTGACAGCTGTCAATCTGTTCTCTGTATCCATGAGTCTATTTCTATTTTATTTGTTGGTTTATTTTATTAATTGGATTCCACATATAAGTGAAATCATGGGGTACTTGTATTTCTCTGATCGACTTATTTCACTTAGCATGATCAACTCTAGGTCCATCCATGCTATAGCAAAAGGTAAGATTTTTTTTTTTACAGCTGTGTAGTATTCTATTGTGGAAATGTGCTACAGCTTTTTTATCCACTCATCTTCTGATAGGCACTTGGGCTACTTCTAAATCTTGGCTGTTGTAAATGACACTGCAATGAACACAGGGATGCATATATTCTTTCGAATTAGTGTTTTGAATTTCTTTGGATATATGCCCAGAAGTGGAATCACTGAGTCATAAGGCAGTCCCCTTTTTAATTTTTTGAGCTAACTCCATATTGCTTTCCACAGTGATTACATAAGTCTGCATTCCCATCAATTGTGCACAAGGGTTCTCTCTTTTCTACATCCTTTTCAACACTTATTTGTTGATTTAGTGGTGATAGCCATTCTGACAGGTGTGAGGTGCTATCTCCTTGTGGTTTTAATTTGCATTTCTCTGATGATTAATGATTTTGAGCATTGTTTAATATGTTTATTGACCATCTGTATGTCTTCTTTGGAGAAGTGTCTATTCAGGTCCTTTGTTCATTTCTCAATTGAATTGTTTGTTTTTTTAGTGTTGAGTTTTGTACATTCCTTGTAAATTTTGGATATTAATTCTTTATCAGATGTATTGGTGAATATGTTCTCTCATTCAGTGGGTTGTCTTTTCATTTTGTTGATGGTTTCCTTTGCTGTGCAAAAATGTTTTAGTTTGATATAGTTCCATTTGTTTATTTTTTATTTTGTTTCCTTTGCCCGAGTTGCTATATCAGAAAAAATATTGCTATAAGAAATGTCGCTTGACCTGTGGTGGTGCAGTGGATAAAGCGTCGACCTGGAAATGCTGAGGTCACCGGTTTGAAACCCTGGGCTTGCCTGATCAAGGTACATATGGGAATTGATGCTTCCAGCTCCTCCCCTCTTCTCTCTCTCTGTCTCTCTCTCTCCTCTCTGTCCCTCTCTGTCTCTCTCTCCTCTCTAAAAATGAATAAATAAAAAAAAAAAAAAAGAAATGTCTGAGATTTTGCTGCCTATGTTTTCTTCTAGAATTTTTATGGTATAGAGTCTAATATTTAAGTCTTTAATTCATTTTGAATTTATTCTGACTTATAGTTAATTTAAATATGCAGGTTAGCATAATATGTTTAAAACTGATAAAAAAGTGTCTTTGATATAGTAATTCATGCATTTTGGGGGGCAATCATCAGATATAAGATTACTCTGACTTAAAAGAACATGTCATTGAGATGAACTCTGTCAACTTTTAAACATCTGAGATAATTTGTATCACTTGCACTTCATATACATGCTCACTTGATTTAATAACTCATTATTAAATCCAGCATAGATTAGTAAAATAAAATGGAAATAACTATTTCAAAGCACTAGGGAGTTTTCTGTTAGATTGGTTATTAAATATTATCATAGGATATTCTTGCAAATTGAATGTTATATCCCATGAGATTTTATAAATGTTTGGTGAATATATTCATAGCCTGAAACAGGGTTGGCAAACTATGACCAGTGGGCCAAATGCAGCCTAACATCTGTTTTTCTATGGTGCAAAACTAAGAATAATTTGACTTTTAAGTGGTTGAAAAAAATCAAAAGAAGAATGACATTTCACAACACATGAAAATTACTTAAAATTCAAATTTCAGTGACCATAAATAAAGTTTTATTAAGTCACAGCCATGCTCATTTGCTTATGGATCGTGTATTGCTGCTTTTGTGCTACAACTGCGCAGTTGAGCAGCGGCTACAGAGATTGTAATGGCCCACAAAGCCTGAACTGTTTACCCTCTGGACTTGGACAGATAATGTGTGCCTACCCCAGTCTAAAATTGTAGTATTACAGCAGAGACTGTCCATATTCTCTCATGTCCCACCCCTGTAGTGGAAAGGTGTAGCCAGTATCTGAGGTCTTTCTGTGGTCTGAGCACCCTTGCCTGTCAGAAAGATTCATGAATCAACATCTTTGGGGAACAACCCTTTACCAGTGACAGTGGAGAACACCCCAGCTCCCTTGTTCCATGTTTCGGTGTATCCTACACCAACTGTCAGAGTCTTCCTTGGGTATCAAGTCTGGTTGCCCACAGTATTAACTGCTTTGATAAAACCCCCTTCACTGACTTCCCACTCCACCAACCACAGGTTGTCCTGAGATCCTCTCCCAAATCAACTACTTGTACTAAAACCTTTGTCACAAAGTATGCTTCTGGGGGAAACCCAAATGAAGGCAAATGTAAATTATTCATGTATATATGTTATTTAGGATGTCATTTTGATGTTTAATCTACCCAGGTGTGATAAAAAATTTATAACCTAACATTTGGGCTATTTTTTTTTTACTACTAAAGAAAAAACAGATTTTATAAATTGATAGTTTTATTCTGTATGACATTTATTGGTGAGATTTATCCTGAAAAATGCAGTTTGATGATATTCTCAGATTTTTGGACATAATGTCTATTCCAGGAGAGTGATTCTTGAAGTACTGAATTAATCTTTCATATTGTAAAATCTTTCTTTTATCTCTTGTAAAATTTATACTTTCTTTGGTAGTAATAAAACCTGTCTGCTACCTCTTCAGAAAACTGCTTCAAATTTTATTTTGCATCAGTAATGAATAGAAGCAACCTCAGTATAAGAGATAGCCAAGATAATTTTTTCTATATGATAAATTAGCTATAGGTACAGAATGTTTAAGAAGAAATACTTCATAACTTTGTGGAAAATGTTCATATATTTTCTTTGCATATTTTTTTTGTTTTTTTTTTCCCCTAGTGGTTAGTAAAAATCAGTAAATAGTGTCAGACCTAAACCTCTGCCATTTATCCTTTTTTCATGATTCTATAGGTGTCTATACTTTGAATAGATCTATATAATATTACTACTTAAATAACATCACATTTTTTTTTAATATGCATAACGAACATAATACTTGATACCTCTAAACTATGACAGGGATAGAACTGCTATTTTAAAATTTAATTGAAAGAAACTTGAGGAATAAAATATTTGGTTTGTTTTGACCACTTGAATGTTGTATTCTTTATCAAACAGACTACCTTATATTACTTTAAGATTTCCCAGTTTTTCCTGTGTGTGAGTGTGTGTATAAGAATACAGTATATGGTTTAAAGATTTTTGGAGACAAATGATTCTATGGTAGAAGTTGAATTATTATGTTTAAAATACTACTATTTGTGTAAAAAGGACAGTCATATATTTGTATATGCCAAGGACGCCTTCAGAACCACGCACAGGAACCTAGTTGCAGTGCTTTTCTTCAAAGAGGGGGGAGGGAAACGGAAATTAGAGGCGAGAGGGAAGTGTACTTGTCACCATTACACTCTTCTGTACTGTTTGTGATTATTTTAAACCATTTATATGATTAACTTAAAAGGAAGTTAAAAATAAGAGATAGAATGAAGAAAGTAAGAAAACTATGGGCATCAGAGGCACCCAGGTTTAGCTATTCAGTAAGCCACTTACTAACAGTATAATTATATTCACACTATTTAATCTCTCTGTTATCTATAAAATGTAGAGTATAATATTTATTTTATATGATCATAATAAAAATACAATTATAATACATGTATAAAAGCACTTGGTATACTTCCTAGCACATAGTAAACCTCTAATAAATAGTTATGTGACTATATGCAATTATTAATATTTAAACTTGATGTTGTATTAATTTAAAGTTGTACACCTGAAATTCATATAAGGTTATTAACCAAGTTACCGCAATACATTTAATAAAAAAATAATCTTTTGCCTTGACTTCTACAGAGGGTAGGTTCTTTATTTATCCACTGAGTCAATGCATGTATTTGGGGCATTCTGCTATTGACAGGCAAATAATTGGCCTTGGAAGTCACATTGCATCACTTCTGTTATACTCTGATGGTCAAAGCAGTCACAAGATTCAAGAGGGGCAGGATGTAGACTCTACCTCTCAGTGGAAGGAGTACAAAGAATTTGCAGTGGTATTCAGTCTACCACAGTGTGCCTTCTAGTTGCAGATTATTTACATCCCTCCCACTTGCAAAATACACACCCCCCCCTTTCAAGGTCCTACTAAATGTCATACTACTACAGCATCAGCTCAAAATCCAGGAGTTCTTTTTTTTAAATTTTTTATTAAGTGAGAGATTCGAGGAGGCAGAAACAGACTCCCACATGCGCCCCAACTGGGATCCACCCAACAAGCCCCCTACCCAGCAATACTCTGTCCTTCTGGGGCTGCTGTTCCATTGCTCAGCAACCGAGCTATTTTATTTTATTATTATTATTATTATTATTTTTTTTTGTATTTTTCCAAAGTTGGAAACGGGGAGAGACAGTCAGACAGACTCCCACATGTGCCGGACCGGGATCCACCCAGCACGCCCACCAGGGGGCAACGCTCTGCCCACCAGGGGGCGATGCTCTGCCCCTCCAGGGCGTTGCTCTGCCGCGACCAGAGCCACTCTAGCGCCTGGGGCAGAGGCCAAGTAGCCATCCCCAGCGCCCGGGCCATCCTTGCTCCAATGGAGCCTCACTGCGGGAGGGGAAGAGAGAGACAGAGAGGAAGGAGAGGGGGAGGGGTGGAGAAGCAGATGGGCTTTTCTCCTGTGTGCCCTGGCCGGGAATCAAACCTGGGACCCCTTGCACGCCAGGCCGACACTCTACCACTGAGCCAACCGGCCAGGGCCAACCGAGCTATTTTAGCATCTGAGGCAAGGCTATGGAGTCCTTCTCAGCATACAGGGCTAACTTGCTCAAACCATTTCGAGCCATGGCTGCAGAAGGGAAAGAAAGAGAGAGAGAGAGAGAGAGAGAGAGAGAGAAGGGGGAGGGGGAGGAAGGAGAAGCAGATGGGCACTCCTGTGTGCCCTGACCGGGAAGCGAACCTGAGACTTATACATGCCAGGCCGATGCTCAACCACTGAACTAACCAGTCAGGGCCAAAATCCAGAAGGGTTTTTATTATTTTTTATTTTTTATTTTTATCTAAATCAGGTTCAGATGTGGCTGAGGCTCCTCATCTCTGGTGCTTGGGCACAGCTCCTTGAATTTAAATCCATTTGTCCTGAGGACCTTAAAGACATTAAAGAGATTGGTTGTCTGTCTCTCTTTTTCATTGTCAGTCCTTTATACCTTCACTTTTACCTATACCCTGGTAGGACAGAGATAAGACCACCACAGTAAATATTCCCATTAAAAAGGACAACAGAAGGCTTACAGCACTTAGTGATTTATGGTAAGTAGAAAAGATGTCTGTGTCCTAATTCTCAGAACTGGCGAGTATGTTAATTTACATGGCAAAAAGGACTTTGCAGATGTGATTAAGGGTAAATACTTGAGATAGATTATTCTGGATTGCCAGGTGGGCCCAATCTAGTTAACCTCAGTTCTTAAAAGTGGGAGAGGAAGGCAGAACAGTGAGTCAGAGAGAGGCTGCTGCTGGCTTTGAAGATGGAGAAAGAGGTTATGGGCCAAGGAATGTGGTCCCCTCTAGTACCTGGAGACGGCCCCCACTCATGTTCAGCAAGAAAACAGGGAGCTCATTCTTATAATCACAATGTACTGAATTCTGCTAACCCAGAATAAGGAAACTGATTCTCTCTTAGAGCCTCCAGAAAGCCCTAGCCAAACAGTTTTATTTTGGTGAAGCTTGTACAAGATTTCTGATTTAGGAAACTGTAAGATCATAAACTTGTGTTGTTTTATTCCACCAAATTTGTGCTATTTTTTCATGGCAGTGATAGAAAAGTGTATAGCAGTACTGACCAATAGCAATTCTGAAATCTAGCTGTCCACAGGTTGCCAGGCCCTGGTTTAGTCTGTGTTCGGGTCCACTCTGCAGGATTTTCGGTTCTGCCCTCTGTGTCATCCTTCCTTTTCCATGTTCATGTGGCTGCCGGGCAGACTAAACTTGCTTTCTATCCTACAGAATATTGGAAGCACTATGGGCTCTTATTCCTTTAGTCTGAGCCAATGCTACTTTTGTTAGTACAATTTTCTTAAAAATTCTGTGGGCTTTCTGTAAATTTTGTGGGATTTGCTCCATTAGATAAAAACCACACCAACAAATCTCTTCAATACAGGGTATCTCTGACTTGGCTGACATCAAAACCGGTATTAGTCATAAAAACCTGTTTGTCCAGTGGAGAGGGTCAATTTTTCTGAAGTATTAACAGAAAGTTTGTACAGCCACATCCTCGAAATAATCTTTACCTTGAATCTTCTTACTTTGAGGAGCTCTTGCCATTTGGAGTCTGGGAATGACTTTGGTACTTTGTATCGCTTTTCCCTCTGAATTAAATCATAGCAAATATTCTTGAATATATTCCTGTCTGTTCTTGACAGCTGTTTGTGAATACACTGTAAAGCAATTGTTCTCAACTTTTAACACATATCAATCATTGAGATCCTTAAATATACTGGTGCCTGGGTCTCGTATGCAGAAGTTATAAATAATTTGTCTGGATTTTAGCCTGTATGTTAAGAGTTTTAAAAGCTTCACAGATGTTTCTGATATGCATCCAACATTAAGAATAACAGCCTTTAAGTAACAGTTTACTATTATTTGTAATCAAAGGGAGTTTTAAAGCATATGTATTTTGTCTTGAACATCTAAACTTTTTTTCTATAGGAATTTCCTAAAGGACCAAATGAGTGATAAAGAGGTACTTTTAGGTCTTCATGTTTTAGTAAATTATTAAATTCAGAATAAGAAGCCCATATAGCTTGTTAATTTTATAAAATTATTGTGATGGAAATCATAAATTTTATAGCCATACTAAGAATAGGGTAACTAAATCCTTTCAGTGAACTCTATGGAAATATTGTTTTTATGTCATGATTTTTGAATCAGGCTTTTCTGTTAGAGACTGTGGGAACCATTACTAGTTCTTTAGTAAACTCTTTAGTTTACAGTAGAAAATTACATTTTATAAGAATAAAGTGAAATAATGTGAATGGTCTGTGGTTCCCCTACTGCCTGCGAATTAATGCGTCCCACTTCCCTGTGTTGCTGTGTGGAGCTTTGAATGCAGGATATTCTGGTTCATTACATGTCCTCTTTGTGAACGATGTCTTTTTAAAACTGATCTTGGTTTGCATTAGAAGAAATGCCTTTCTTGTTTGGCAGCTGGATATAAATTTACTTTTTGTAAATAAATATGATCTAATGTTTTATTGATTTTTTTGAATAACATGATAATTGGGTCAGCACTGCTAGCTATAAAGGCCTGGAAGAAAGCCCAAATGACAAGAAGCAATGGCTCTGGTGAGGAGGAAATTATTGGCAAACTCATGTAATTTACTTCATTAAACATACAATTAAAAGTGGGTGTAGATCTGGCTGATACTTTAAATGCTTCAGTATCTTGCATTTGGTTATATAGAAATGTTATAAAACGAAAAAGGCAGCTGATGGTAGTTCTATGTTTAACATGTAGTTTCACAACCAAAGCTTCTGTCCTTATGTAGGAACCAAAGCTGGATTTGAAGTGGAATACCAGGGGGCATATTGTGATGGGAAATGTTCTTGGTGCTGAAAGCCTGCAGGCAGTGGAGAGAACCAGAAACTAGTCATGTATGAAAAAAACTTCATGAGACCCTGTCAAATTTCAAAAAATCCTAAAAATTTACTTGACATTATATAGCAGGAATTGTGAAATTAAAGGAAACTTTTGAAATCTATTCGTAATACAACGAAAATCTGCCATGCATGCTAGAAGAAAGACTGAATTGCTCCTCTAGTCTCTTTAGAAGATATGACCTAATTGTCATTTGAAGAGGTGTCAAAGAATATGCAAGTAAAAAATGTATTTATAGAAAACTGTTAAAAAACTATGTCAGATGTGTCAACTTTTAAAAATGAATATTTTGTTATTCTTTTCTCATTCTAAATAAATACTCTTTGTGACAGTTAAAAAAAGATTTACCATATTTTTCACTCCATAAGACGCACTTTTCCCCCAAAAAATGTGGAGGGGAAAATGCCCGTGTGTCTTATGGAGTGAAAATTACGGTATTTTATTAAATATTTTAACACACCATTTGGTTCAGAATATATATACTTTTTATTTTCCTCCTTAAAACTCTAGGTGTGTCTTATTGTCAGGTGCATCTTATGGAGCAAAAAAATATGGTAATTTCTCATGCCACATTAACATGGATCTGTCCCTGCCATTCTCATTGATGTAATTCACAACCTTTTCCTCATCCCCTTCCAGATCATAACTTACTTCTCAGACCATCTCATTCCTTCACTCCTGTCTTTTTAAAAAATTTTAATGGGGTGACAATAATCAATCAGGGTACATAGGTTCAGAGAAAACATCTCCAGATTATTTTGACATTTGATTATGTTGCATACCCATCACCCAAAGTCATATATAGTCTTCCGTCACCTTCTATCTGGTTTTGTTTGTGCCCCTCCTCTACCCCCCCTCCCTTTCCCTCCCCCCCCCCCCAGTAACCACCACACTCTTGTTCATGTCCCTGAGCATCATTTTTATGCCCCACCTATGTATGGAATCATATATTTCTTAGTTTTTCTGATTTACTTATTTCACTCAATATAATGTTATCAAGGTCCATCCATGTAAATGATCTGATGCCATCATTTCTTATGGCTGAGTAGTATTCCATAGTGTATATGTACCACACCTTCTTTATCCAATCATCTATTGAAGGGCTTTTTGGTTGTTTCAATGTTTTGGCTACTGTGAACAATGCTGCAATGAACATGGGGCTGCATGTGTCTTTACGTACCAGAGTTTTTGAGTTTTGAGGAATATTCCCAGTAGAGGGATTGCTGGGTCATATGGTAGTTCTATTTCTAGTTTTTTGAGGAACCACCATACTTTCTTCCATAATGGTTGTACTACTTTACATTCCCACCAACAGTGGATAAGGGTTCCTTTTTCTCCACAGCCTCCCCAACACTTGTTATTATCTGTCTTATTGATAATAGCTAATCTAACAGGTGTAAGGTGGTATCTCATTGTGGTTTTGATTTGCATTTCTTTAATAGCTAGTGAAGATGAGCATCTTTTTCATATATCTGTTGGCCATTTGTATTTCTTCCCAGGAAAAGTGTCTCTTCCCATTTTTTTATTGGATTGTTTGCTTGTTTGTTGTTGAGTTTTATGAGTTCTTTGTATATTTTGGATATTAGGCCCTTATCTGTGCTATTGTTTGAAAATATCATCTCCCATTTAGCTGGCTGTCTGTCTTGTTGTCAGTTTCTTTTGCTGTGCAAAAGCTTCTTAGTCTGATGTAGTCCCATTCATTTATCTTTGCCTTCACTTCCCTTACCTTTGGAGTCAAATTCATAAAATGCTCTTTGTAACCAAGCTCCATGAGTTTAGTATCTATGTTTTCTTCTATGTAATTTATTGTTTCAGGTCTTATATTTAGGTCTTTGATCCATTTTGAATTAATTTTAGTACAAGGGGCAAACTGTAGTCGAGTTTCATTCTTTTGCATGTGGCTTTCCAGTTTTCCCAGCACCATTTGTTGAAGAGACTTTCTTTTCTCCATTGTGTGTTGTTGGCCCCTTTATTGAAAATTATTTGACCATATACATGTGATTTTATTTCTGGGTTTTCTATTCTGTTCCATTGGTCTGAGTGTTCCATGGTCTGCCAATGCCATGCTGTTTTGATTATTGTGGCTCTATAATATAATTTGAAGTTAGGTATTGTAATGCCCCCAGCTTTTTTCTTTTTCCTTAGGATTTCTCTGGCTATTCAGGGGTTTTTATAGTTCCATATAAACCTGATGATTTTTTGTTCCGTTTCTTTAAAATATGACATTGGTATTTCAATGGGAATTGCATTAAATTTGTATATTGCTTTGGGTAATATAGTCATTTTGACTATATTTATTTTTCCTATCTAAGAACAAGGAATATTTTTCCATTTCATTATATATTTTTTGATTTCTTTCAACAATGCTTTGTAGTTTTCATTATAGGTCCTTTACCTTCTTTGTTATGTTTATTCCTAGGTATTTTATTATTTTTTTGTTGCAACCATGAAGGGGATTGTTTTTTTGAGCTCATTTTCTGATGCTTTATTGTTGGCATATAGGAAAGCAATGAACTTTTGTATATTAATTTTGTATCCTCTGACTTTACTGTATTGGTTTATTGTTTCTAGTAGTCTTTTTGTGGAGTCTTTGGGGTTTTCAATGTACAGGATTATATCATCTGCAAAAACTGAAACTTTTACTTCTTCTTTCCCAATATGGATGCCTTTTATTTCTTTCTCTTGTCAGATTGCTCTGGCTAGAACTTTTATCACTACGTTGAACAAGAGTGGAGAGAGTGGACAACCTTGTCTTGTTCCTGATTTTAGGGGAAAAGTCCTCAGTTTTGCACCATTTAATATGATGTTAGCTGATGGTTTATCATAGATAGCCTTTATTATGTTGAGATATTTTCCTTCTATACCCATTTTGTTAAATGTTTTAAACATAAAAAGGTGTGGAAGACAAGATGGCGATGGTGTAGGCGGATGTACCAACTTCCACCTCCCAGAACCAAAGTGGATTACAAACTAATTTTAAGAACCATCATCTGGAAAAACCAACTTTGGACTAAACTAAGAGGACTCTTCAACCAAGTAACACTGAAGAAGCCACACTGAGACTGGTAGGAAAAGTGGAAACACGGAGAGGGCTGCCCAGCTCCCCGGAGCCAATGGCAGCTGGGAGAGACTCGCGTGGTGGGCAGTAAGTTTAGCAGAGGAGGGAGGGTCCTGAGTCCCAGGAACAAAGCCCCAGCCTGCAGCCCCATCACCTAGAAGAGGCATATGGACAGTATTTAGCTGGAAACAAGACAGGATACTGTTTGTGAGAAAGAGACTGATTTCTCAGACCCAGGATTCTTCTTTAAGGGACCTCACAGAAAACCTCTCTCACAACCACTTACCCGAGGCTCCAGGGGATAGGGAGAGAAGAGAGGACCGGAGAAGCAGGAAGAGAGTGTAATCTAGGAGGCACAGGGAGAAACATTTTGAGAGACAGCTACCCTAACCTCTTGGAAGAATCCCTCCCCAAATCTGAAGTGAATATTTCCCCTGGAAACAGAAATACCAGCAAAAGGAAGCAGGACACCAGCCAAACAAGCTCTCCTGCAGCACTCAGAGCAGAGTCGCTTAGAAGGAGAGAGCTTTCGGGACTACAGTAGTGAGTCTTAGGGTTTGAGCTGCAGTGACCCCACCCACACGGCTGAGAGATCACCTGAGGGCGGGCAGTGGCAGGATGTGGAAGTGCAGTTCTGTCAGCAAGGGCGAAAGCTGGCTGGCCACCACTGAGGCCCAGGTGTGAGCTCAGTCTTATCCGGCTTTGAAGAGGGGACGTGCAAAAGTGGTCAAGCCCAGCTGCAAAACGCCTGCAATCCAGCCTGCCGGTGAAGGGCAGGAGCCTGGGAAGGGGCAGAGATCCGCCCTTGAGCAAGGGCGCAGGAGCACAGCCTTGCCCCACCCATGGAACTGAGGCTTGTGGCATGACTTGGGAGCTGGCTCCGTCCATGGTGGTGGAGCCAAAAGCCCAGAACAGGCGAAGTCCTGCTACTGAGCATGGGCACACAGTCCCACCTGGCCTGTGGAGCCAAGGCTTGCAGCCATCCCATGAGCAGGCTCCTCCTGCAGGGGCAGGGTGAAAGCCCAGAATCAGGCAGAGACCCGCAGCTGAGCAAAGGTGCTCACCCCTGCACTCAGGGCAAAGCATAATGCCACCTGCAGGGGCAAGGTGAAGGCCAAGGCCACCAAGGCTTGTACACCCAAGCACAGGATCATAGCCACTCCCGTGAAGGAGAGGCAGAAACCACAGCCACAGCTGCAGTGGGCAGGCATTGGCAATGCCTATATCCAAAAGCCCTAGGCAGCAACAGAAGAGAGTGTGGCAGGCTTGCAGACAGACCATACCTAGGGAACAGAGGCCACACCCAGTGGACTCCAGTGACCAAAACTTTCTTTTACACAGACAAAATAAGAAAGCAGAGAAATGCAACACAAATAAATCAAGAGAAATCCCCAGAAAAGGACTTGAATGAGTCAGATATAACCAAATTACCAGATGCAGAGTTTAAAATAACAATTGTTAGGATGCTCAAAGATATTAGAACAACAATAGATGGTCATTATGAACACCTAAATAAAGAGATAGCAAATATAAAAAAAGACATTGAAATAATAAAAAAGAATCAGTCAGAAATGACAAATACAATATCAGAAATGAAGAACACAATGTAAGGAATTAAAAGCAGGATGGATGAAGCTGAGAATCAAATCAGTGAGTTAGAGGACAAGATAAATAAAGGCACAGAAGCAGAGCAGAAAAAAGAAAAGAGACTCAAAAAGTCTGAGGAAACTCTAAGAGAGCTCTGTGACAACATGAAGAGAAACAACATCCACATCATAGGGGTTCCTGAAGAAGAAGAGAAAGAACAAGGGATAGAGACTTTGTTCAAGCATATCATAGCTGAAAACTTCCTGCAATTAAGGCAGAAAAACATCTCACAAGTTCAAGAAGCACAGAGAAATCCATTAAAGAGAAACTAAAAGAAATCAACACCAAGACACATCATAATTAAAATACCAAAGCTAAGTGATAAAGGGAAAATATTAAAAGCTACTAGAGAAAAAAAGACTATCACCTACAAAGGAGCCCCCATAAGGATGATTTCCGACTTCTCAACAGAAACACTTGAGGCCAGAAGGGAATGGCAAGTAATGCAGAACAAGAGCCTACAACCAAGACTACTTTATCCAACAAGGCTATCGTTTAAAATTGAAGGAGAAATAAAGAGCTTTCCAGACTACAAAAAACCCTCAAGGAATTCACTACAACCAAACCAAGGCTGCAAGAAATGCTAAGAGGCCTGTTGTAAACAGATCAAAGGATAAAAAGAATATAGCAAAAGAGGAATACGGTTTTAAAGAATAAAATGGCAATAAAAAACTACATATCAATAATAATGTTAAATGTAAGTGGATTAAATGATTCAATCAAAAGACATAGGGTAGCTGCGTGGATAAGAAAACAGGACCAATACATATGCTGTCTACAAGAAACACACCTTTAAACAAAAGATGCACATAGACTGAAGATAAAAGGATGGAAAAAATATTTCACGCAAATGGAAATGAAAAAAAAGCTGGGGTAACAATACTTATATCAGACAAAATGGACTTTATTTTATTTATTTATTTATTTTTATTTTTGTATTTTTTCCGAAGCTGGAAACGGGGAGAGACAGTCAGACAGACTCCCGCATGCGCCCGACCGGGATCCACCTGGCACGCCCACAAGGGGCGATGCTCTGCCCACCAGGGGGCGATGCTCTGCCCCTCCAGGGCATTGCTCTGCCACAACCAGAGCCACTCTAGCGCCTGGGGCAGAGGCCAAGGAGCCATCCCCAGTGCCCGGGCCATCTTTGCTCCAATGGAGCCTTGGCTGCGGGAGGGGAAGAGAGAGACAGAGAGGAAGGAAGGGGGGCGGGGTGGAGAAGAAAATGGGCGCTTCTCCTATGTTCCTGGCCGGGAATCGAACCCAGGTCCCCCGCACGCCAGGCCGATGCTCTACCACTGAGCCAACCGGCCAGGGCAACAAAATGGACTTTAAAACAAAGCCTATAGTAAGAGATAAAGAAGGTCATGACATAATGATAAAGGGAGCAATCCAACAGGAAGATATAACCATTATAAATATCTACACATTTAATATAGGAGCACCTAAATATATAAAGCAGACTTAGATGGATTTAAACAGCGAGATAAAGAGCAATACTATAATAGTAGAGGATTTCAATAACCCACAAACATCACTAGATAGATCCTCAAGAAAGAAAATTAACAAAGAAATAACAGACTTAAAGGACATACTAGATCAACTCGATTTAATATATATCTTCAGAACCTTTCACCCTAAAGCAGCAGAATATACATTCTTTTCAAGTGCTCATGGTATATTCTCTAGGATAGATCACATGTTAGGGCACAAAAGCGGTCTCAACAAATTTAAGAAGAGTAAAATCATATCGAGTACTTTCTCTGATCACAATGGCATGAAACTAGAAATCAACCACAACAGAAATGTTAAAAAATAGTCAATCACTTGGAAACTAAATATCATGTTATTAAATAACAAATGGGCTAATAATAAAAAAGAAGAAATTAAAAAATTCCTAGAAACAAATGATAATGAGCATACATCAACTCAAAATTTATGGGACACAGCAAAAGCAGTACTGATAGGGAAATTCATAGCATTACAGGCATACCTTAAGAAGCTAGAAAAAGCTCAAATGAAAAACTTGACCCTGCATCTAAAAGAACTAGAAAAAGAATAGCAAGTAAAGCCCACTGCTAGTAGAAGGAAGAAAATAATAAAGATCAGAGCAGAAATAAATGACATAGAGGCTAAAGAAACAATACAGAGGATCAATGAAACCAGGAGCTGTTTTTTTAAAAAGGTAAACAAGATCGATGAACCTTTAACCAGGCTCACCAAGAAAAAAAGAGAAAGGACTCAAATAAATAAAATTAGAAATGAGAGTGGAGAAATAACAACTGACATAACAGAAATACAAAATATTGTAAGAAAATACTATGAAGAACTGTACACCAAAAAACTAGACAACCTAGATGAAATGGACATATTCCTTGAAACATATAATCTTCGAAAAATTAATCTGGAAGAATCAGAACACCTAAACAGACCAATGACAACAACTGAGATAGAAACAGTTATCAAAAGACTCCCAACAAAGAAAAGTCCTGGGCCTGATGGCTTCACAACTGAATTCTACCAAATATTCAAAGAAGAACTAACTCCTAATCTTCTCAAGCTATTTCAAAAAAATTCAAGAGGAAGGAAGACTTCCAAGCTCCTTTTATGAGGCGAGCATAATTTTGATTCCAAAACCAGGCAAAGACAACACAAAGAAAGAAAATTATAGGCCAATATCCCTGATGAATTTAGATGCTAAAATCCTCAAAAAATATTAGCAAACTGGATCCAGCAATATATGAAAAAAAATCGTATACCATGATCAAGTGGGATTTATTCTGGGGAGGCAAGGCTGGTACAATATTCGCAAATCAATCAGTGTCATTAATCACATAAACAAAAGGAAAGAGAAAAACCACATGATAATTTCAATAGATGCAGAAAAAACATTTGATAGAACCCAGCACCCATTCATGATCAAAACTCTCAGCAGAGTGGGAATACAGGGAACATACTTCAACATGATAAAGGCCATCTATGACAAACCCACAGCCAACATCATACTCAATGGGCAAAAATTAAAAGCAATCCCCTTAAGATCAGAAACAAGGCAATGTTGCCCCCTTTCACCACTCTTATTCAACATAGTTCAGCAATCAGACAAGAAAAAGAAATAAAAGACATCCAATTGGAAAAGAAGAATTAAAACTGTCATTATTTGCAGATGATATGATATTGTATATAGAAAACCCTAAAGTCTCAATAAAAAAACTACTGGACCTGATAAATGAATTCAGCAAGGTGGCAGGATATAAAATTAATACTCAGAAATCTGAGGCATTTTTATACACTAAGTATGATCTGTCAGAGAGAGAAATTAAGGCATCAATCCCCTTCACCATTGCAACCAAAAAAATAAAGTACCTAGGAATAAATTTAACCAGGGAGATTAAAGACTTGTACTTGGAAAATTATAAAACATTGATAAAAGAAATCTGGGAAAATACAAACAAGTGGAAGGATATACTGTGCTCTTGGTTAGGAAGAATAAACATCATTAAAATGTCCATATTACCCAAAGCAATTTATAAATTCAATGCAATACCGATTAAAATACCAATGACTTCCTTCAAAGATATAGAACACATATTCCAAAAATTTATATGGAACCAAAAGAGAACACGAATAGCCTCAGCAATATTGAAATGGAAGAATAAAGTGGGAGGTATCACACTTCCAGATATCAAGCTCTACTACTAGGCCATTGTTCTCAAAACAGCCTGGTATTGACATAAGAATAGGCGTATAGATCAATGGAACAGAACTAAGAACCCAGAAATAAACCCACACTTTTTTGGACAACTGATATTTGACAAAGGAGGTAAGAGCATACAATGGAGTAAAGACAGCCTCTTCAACAAATGGTGTTGGGAAATTGGACATACCTGCAAAAAAATGAAACTAGACCACCATCTTTCACCATTCAGAAAAATAAACTCAAAATGGATAAAAGTCTTAAATGTAAGCCATAAAACCATAAGCATCTTAGAAGGAAACATAGGCAGTATAAGCTCTCCGACATCTCTCACAGCAATATATTTGCCGATTTATCTCCATGGGCAACTGAAATAAAAGACAGGATAAACAAATGGGACCATATCAAACTAAAAAGCTTCTGCACAGCTAAAGACAATAAGAACAGAATAGGAAGACAAACTACACAATGGGAGAATATATTTGACAATACGTCTGATAAGGGGTTAATAGCCAAAATTTATAAAGAACTTGTAAAACTCAATACCAGGAAGACAAACAATCCAATCAAAAAATGGGTGAAAGAAATGAATAGACACTTCTCCAAAGAAGACATACAGATGGTCAATAGGCATATTAAAAAATGCTCAACATCACTAATCATTAAAGAAATGCAAATTAAAACCACAATGAGATATCACCTCACACCAGTCAGAATGGCACTCATCAACAAAACAACACAGAATAAGTTCTGGCGAGGATGTGGAGAAAAGGGAATTCCCACCTGCACTGCTGGTGGGAATGCAGATTGGTGCAATCACTTGGAAAAAAGTATGGAGATTCCTCAAAAAATTAAAAATCAAACTGCCTTTTGACCCAGCTATCCCACTTTTAGGAAAATACATGAAGAACACCATGGCACTGTTTAAAAAGAAGAAATGCACCCCCATGCTTATGGCAGCATTGTTCACAATAACGAAGATCTGGAAACAGCCCAAGTGTCCATCAGAGGATGAGTGCATTAAAAAGCTTTGGTACATATATACTATGTTATACTACTCAGCCATAAGAAATGATGACATCGGATCATTTACAACAACATGGATGGACCTTGATAACATTATACTGAGCGAAATAAGTAAATCAGAAAAATTATGAACTATATGTTTTTATACATAGGTGGGACATAAAAATGAGATTCAGAGACATGGACAAAAGTATGGGGGTTACAGGGTGTGGGGAAGGAGAGGGAAATGGTTGGGGGAGGGGAGGGGCACAAAGAAAACCAGTTAGAAGGTGATGGAAGACAATTGGACTTTGGGTGATGGGAATGCAACATAATCAAATGTCAAAATAACCTAGAGATGTTTTCTCTGAACATATATACCCTGATTTATCAAAGTCACCTCATTGAAATTAATTAAAAAAAAAGATTTTTTTTTTTTTTTTTTTTTACAGAGACAGAGTCCGAGAGTGGAATAATAGGGACAGACAGACAGGAATGAAGAGAGATGAGAAGCATCAATCATCATTTTTTTGTTGCGACACTTTAGTTGTTCATTGATTGCTTTCTTATATGTGCATTGACCATGGGGCTACAGCAGACTGAGTAACCCCAAGCTCAAGCCAGTAACCTTGGGTCCAAGCTGGTGAGCTTTGCTCAAACCAGATGAGCCTGCGCTCGAGCTCGCAACATTAGTGTCTCGAACCTGGGTCCTTTGCACCCAGTTCAACACTCTATCCACTGCATCACTGCCTGGTCAGGCAAAAAAAAGATGTATTTTATTGAATACCTTTTCTGCATCTATTGATAAGATCATATGGTTTTTGTTCTTTGTTTTGTTGATATGGTATATTATGTTAACCATTTTATGTATGTTGAACTGTCCTTATGATTCTGGGATGAATCCCACTTGATCATGATGAATTATTTTTTTAATGTGCTGTTGTATTTGATTTGCTGGTATTTTGTTTAGTATTTTAGCATCTGTATTCATTAGAGATATTGGTCTGTAGTTTTCTTTTATTGTGTTGTCCTTGCCAGGTTTTGGTATGAGGGTTTTGTTGACCTCATAAAATGTGTTTTGAAGTATTGCTTCTTCTTCAGTATTTTGGAAAACTTTGAATAGAATAGGTACCAAGTCTTCTTTGAATGTTTGGTAGAATTCACTAGTATAGCCATCTGGTCCTGTATTTTATTTTTGGGGAGGTTTTTAATAGTTGTTTCTATTTCCTCCCTGCTTATGGGTCTGTTTAGGCTTTCTTCTTCTTCTTCATGATTCAGTCTAGGAAGATTGTATTGTTCTAGGAATTTATCCATTTCTTCTGTATTGTTAAATTTGGTGACATATAGTTTTTCATAGTATTCTACAATAATTCTTTGTATAGCTATGGTATCTGTGGTGATTTCTCCTCTTTCATTTTGGATTTTGTTTATATGAGTCCTTTCTCTTTTTTCCTTGGTAAGTCTTGCCAAGGGTTTGTCAATTTTGTTGATCTTTTCAAAGAACCAGCTCCTTGTTTTATTAATTTTTTCTATAGTTTTTCTGTTCTCTATTTTATTTATGCTCTGATTTTTATTATCTCCTTTCTCTGGCTGGTTTTTGGTTGTCTTTGTTTTTCTTTTTTAGTTTCTTAAGATGTGAAGTAAGTGGTTTACTTGGGCTCTCTTTTGTTTGTTCATATAGGCCTGCAGTGATATGAACTTCCCTCTTACTACTGCTTTTGCTGCATCTCAGAGATTCTGATATGTTGTATTTTTATTTTTGTTTGCCTTATGTATTTTTTGATCTCTGTGTTTATTTCTTTTTTAACCCACTCATTTTTTAAAAGTATCTTGTTTAGTTTCCACACTTTTGTGGGTTTGTTTATCTCTTTTTTGACAATTGAATTGTAGTTTCAAGGCTTTATGATCAGAAAATATGCTTGGTAAAATTTTAATTTTTCTAAATTTGTTGATGTTATTTTTGTGGCCCAACATATGGTGAATTCTTGAGAATGTTCCATGTACACTAGAGAAAAATGTATACTTTAACACTTTGGGATAAAATGTCCTGTAGATTTTTATCATATCCAATTGTTTTAGTGTTTCCTTTAAGGCCAATATCTCTTTATTGATTTTCTGTTCGGATGAATGATCTAGAGCCATCAGCGGTGTATTGAGTTCTCCAAGTATGATTGAATTTTTGTCGGTGTTTGTTTTTAGGTCAGTCAGTAGATGTTTTATATATTTTGGTGCTCCTTTGTTTGGGGTATATATATTAAGAAGTGTTATGTCTTCTTGATTCAATGTCCCCTTTGTCATTATGAAATTACCGTTTTTGTGTCTGATTACGTTTGCTGTCTTGTAGTCAGCATTATCAGATATGAGTATTGCTACACCTGCTTATTTTGGATGTTATTTGCTTGGAGTATTGTTTTCCAGCCTTTCACTTTGAATTTGTTTTTATCCTTGTAGCCTAAATGTGTTTCTTATAGGCAGCATACAGTTGGATTTTCTTTTCTAATTCATTCTGCTACTCTGTGTTTTTTTAATGATGAGTTCAATCCATTTATGTGTAGTGTAATTATTGACATTTGAGGGTTTTCTATTGCCATTTTATTTATTTATTTATTTTTTCTATTGCCATTTTATATATTGCTTTCTGATAGTTTGTATCTTATTTGTTTTTTTTATTTTTCTGTTATTCATTTTTGTTTGGTTGTAAGCCATACTTCTTTTCTCTGTTACTTCTTTTTTCAAGCCATGTACCTCTGTGTTGGTTTTTTCAGGGGTGGTTACTATTAAATAATGGGAAGCATACATATCATGTAAATTGTAGTACATTATCTCATGAGTGCTTCTGCACTCCATCCTCTTTTGCTACTGTTAATCTTTGTCCTCTCCCCTTTTTTGTTTCTTTATCACATATTAATCTTGTTTTTATTGTGATCTTGACGGAGCTTTTACTTGTAGTTTTGTTTTGTTTTGTTCTTTGTGTCTGGTTGGAAAACCCCCTTTAGTATTTCCTGAAGTTGGGGTTTTCTGGTGTAAATTCCCTTATCTTTTCTGTATCTGTGAATATTTTTATTTCTCCTTCATATTTGAAGGATAGTTTTGATGGGTATAGTATTCTTGACTGAAAGTTCCTTTCTTTCAGAACTTTAAATATTGGGGTCCACTCTCTTCTAGCTTGTAGAGTTTCTGCTGAGAAATCTGTTGATAATCTAATGGGCCTTCCTTTATATGTTGTATTCCTCTTTTCCCAGGCTGCCTTGAGAATTTTTTCTTTGTCATTGATTTGTGCCAATTTCATTATGTTGTGCTTTGGATTAGGTTTGTTATGGTTAAGATAACTTGGTGTTCTGTTTGCTTCTTGAATTTGAGGCTTTAGTTCTTTCCACAGGCTTGGGAACTTGTCATTTATTATTGGTTTTATTATTATTATTATTATTATTTTGTATTTTTCTGAAGCTGGAAACGGGGAGAGACAGTCAGGCAGACTCCCGCATGCGCCCGACTGGGATCCACCCGGCATGCCCACCATGGGCGATGCTCTGCCCACCAGGGGGCGATGCTCTGCCCCTCCAGGGCGTCGCTCTGCCACGACCAGAGCCACTCTAGTGCCTGGGGCAGAGGCCAAGGAGCCATCCCCAGCACTCGGGCCATCTTTGCTCCAATGGAGCCTTGGCTGCGGGAGGGGAAGAGAGAGACAGAGAGGAAGGAGGGGGGGTGGAGAAGCAAATGGGCGCTTCTCCTATGTGCCCTGGCCGGGAATCGAACCCGGGTCCCCCGCACGCCAGGTCGACGCTCTACCTCTGAGCCAACCGGCCAGGGCTATTATTATTATTATTATTATTTTTTAAAAGCAGATCTATTTATTTTTTTATTTACTTTTTTAGATTTTATTTATTCATTTTTATTAGAGAGAGAGAGGGGAGAGAGAGAGAGGGAGAGATAGAGAGAGAACAGGGGGAGGAGCAGGAAGCATCAACTCCCATATGTGCCTTGACCAGGCAAGCCCAGGGTTTTGAACCGGCGACCTCAGCATTCCAGGTCGACGCTTTATCCACTGTGCCACCACAGGTCAGGCTATTATTGGTTTTAATATGTTCTCCATTCTCTTCTTCTGATATACCCATTATTCTTATGTTGCTTTTTTTGATGGAGTCAGACAATTCCTATAGGGCTGTCTCATTTTTTAAAATTCGTGAGTCACTCTCCTCTTCTCTCTGTAGTACCTCTAGTTGCCTGTCTTTATGTCATTAATTCTCTCCTCTGTCTGGCCTGTTCTGTTGGCTAAGCTTGTTACCTCATTTTTCAGTTAATGAATTGAGTTTTTCATCTCTGTTTGATTCATTTTCATAGTTTCAATTTCCTTGGTGAAGTATTCTTTCTGTTCATTTAATTGTTTTTTGAGCTCCCTAAATTACCTTTCTGTGCTTTCTTGTATATCCCTGGGTATTTTTATGACTTCCATTTTAAATTCTCTGTCTTTTAACTCCAATGTTTCTAAGCTATTGAAATATTTTCTATAGATTTTTTCTCATCTATTGAGTTACATCACTGTCTTTTGTATCCATGATATTCAATTTCTTTTTCTTTAATGGCATTTAACAGTGGTATTGTTAATAACACTAATAAGAGCTGATATAAAATTGTTTTCTTGAGAAAATTCAGTGAAAAACTGAAAATTCTATTGTGTTAAGTGGAACAAAAATATGTAGAATGGAGGGCCTGGGTTGGGGGAGATTAACAAAGAGGTAAAAAATGAGGCAAGAACCCACAAAATGCCACAATGAAAAAATTTGGATCAAGAATAAAATAATTTGTTTGTAAATGATTGTCAAATGAGAGAAATTATGTAAGAGAAAAGAAAAAAGAAAAGGAGAAAAAAATACAGTGAAAAATGAAAATTCTGTTGTGTTAAGTGGCATAAGAACTATAGAATGGAGAGCCAGAGTTGGGGGGAATGCTAAAGAGATAAAAAGTGAAATAAGAAGCACACAAAATGCCACAAAGAAAAAGTTTGAATCCAGAATAAAATAATTTGTTTGTGGGTGAGATTCAAATGAGATCAAAAGTGAAAGAGAAAAGAAGAAACAAAAAGAGAGAGAGAAAAAAAATTGAGTTAAGTTTTTTGGAATGTAACACTCGTAAAAAAAAAGAATGGAAACTGTAATGTCTATGGGTAATAACATTCAAAATGAAAAAAAAAAGAATAAAATGGAAAGAGGATAAAATGACCAAGGTGGATGGAAAAAAAATAAAAAATACAAGAAAAAAATGGAAATAGTTATAAAGACTGTCCATTTTTTCTGGTTTTGAGAAGTTATCTTTTTAATTTTTCTTTCTTCTCTCTCTTTTTGGCTGGTGGTCCTGTACCACAGGTTCTGCCCCTGTGGCACTCTTAGGCAGAGATTTGCTGTTCTGTCGCTATGGTGATGACATAAACTAGGCCTCAGTCCTGTTGTTAGGTGGGGTTTGTTAGCATTTGCAGGCTCCGACAATGGAAGAGTTTGTTTTCCCAGAGCCTCTCCCCAAATCTATCCTTCCTGAACCAGCAGCCTGGGACCCAGCTGTAATGTTGCCCCAGCCACTGCCTTTGTTTGATGTATGTGTATTTCAAATGCTTCTGAGATTGTTTTTCTGTCTGTAGTTTTTGAATTTGTTGAAGTTTCAGGGAGAGGTATTGGGAGCACTCCTCACGGTGCCATTTCTCTGATGTCTGCTGTTCCCATCTCCTTCTCCCTGCACAAACTCTGCACAAACTGGCTTCTCCTTCAGCAGTCCGCCATCTTGGCTGCTTCTCCTGGCCTCCTCCATGTGGCCTTTCTCTTTTTTTTTTTTAAGATTTTATTTATTGGTTTTAGAGAGAGGAGAGAGAAAGTGGGAGTAGGAATGTGAAGCATCAACTTGTAGTAGTTGCTTCTCATTTGTACCTTGACCAGGCAAGCCTGGGGTTTTGAACTGGCGAACTCAGCATTCTAGGTTGACCTTTATCCACTGTACCACCCCAGGTCAGGCCCTTCACTCCTGTCTTTGAATCTGATTCTAGTGATGACTGGATCACATCAGAACTAAATGTCTGGCTCGGTGCTTCTTACTGCTTCAGTTTTTCATCTCTAGCACATGACCCCTTGTCATGTTAATGGCTATTCATATGTTAACTTATCATGGCAGCTGTATGTATTTTAAGAGTTGATTTGGAGAGAGAGACCAAGCCTTAAAGCACTTTCGTGGTTATTAGTGTGGGAGTTTGGGGCAATGTTAATCGTCACATAAAGGAAAAAAGCACCATGGAGGCTTTTGGTGCCCTGTAAGTCATAACCATTTTCTCTTCCTGCGTTTTCCTGTATTTGGGGGCTAATTTGTTGAACTGGGATTGATTGATCCAGAACATTGAAAGGGAAACGCCAGAAACTGAAAGCATGAGGGGAGAGAGGGGGAGAGGGGGATGTGATGTGTTCTTGGCACGCAGAGTATGTAGGCAGCAGAGAGAAACAGCAGAGATAAGGAGAAAGGGAAAGGGAAGGGAAGTAGGAAGATAGGGAAGGGGAGAGAAGGAGAGATTTTGGTTTGTACATTTGTAGTTGGGTGAAATAAGTAGGTATTAGCTCTGAGGCTGGTAATGGGAACACCTGCAAACTTCCTTAGACATTGGACATGATGATAAGGCTTTCCTGATGGTTCTGTTAGTTAACCTTCCTCAGGAGGTGATTTACTTGGCATGTGAATGTTCCTTTCTAATACTTACAAATTAGGTAGCATGCTGGCAACTTGGTTTAGATTGTGGCTTATAAAAACTTCTGAAAACTCTTGTAGCAGTTTCTCAGGTAAAGAAAAGCAGAAACTCAAGTAAAAATCTCCCAAGTGTAGAAAAATTTTAATGAAATTTAGTTTCTCATATTGAAGGAGGATGGAAAAATAAATGAAGCTGCAATTGATGTTTTAAACTTTAAGCAGAAAGTTAAATAAGTCAGAGAGACAAGTACCATATGATTTCACTTATATGTGGAATCTAATGAACAAAATAAACTAACAAACAAATAGAGACAGACTCATATATACATATGACTTTATTTGTGGGAGGGAAGAATTTGTTTTAGATAAGGTCATGGATTTGCTTAGATAAATCTTTGTGTGAGATTTGTCATTCCTTTGATTTCTGCCATTCAGCAAGTTATTTTTCTGTGTATTAAAAACTAGTGAACCTGATCTTTCAAACACACAGAATATATTAATGCATTATCAATGTAAAAATTAAAACAATATACAGAACTACATAGAGGAAAAAGTCAACATCTCTGTTCATATATTTCCTCTTTTAAGCCCCTTTATCCCATTTTTTCTCTTGAACGGTAGGCATGCTTAAAGATTTTGGTTTGTATTTTTTTTCCTGACCTTTAAAAAATTATTTTCATAATCATAGAAGAACATGCCTAGGATTTGGGAATAATTTATTTGGACAGAAACAGAATTATAATACAGATATTGTTTTAAGGCTTTTCTTTCTTCCACTAAAACAATGGGATTTTAATACTAAATTCTACTACTGACTAACTTTCTCTTTAGGACTCTTGCCTAAGAAACAACAGCTCAATTGGGTGTGTGTGTGGGGAATATAAGTAATAAGTTCTAAAATGGAATAGCTGGGCAAGTGCCCACATTAGAAGAAAAGTTTTCCCATGAAGTAGCAGTTGTCCATGAGGAAGAGGCCTACAAGTCTAAGCAGGGCTTCTTGCTCTTGGCTTTCTAAGTCCAGTTACTTAGCCAACCTGTGGATAAGCATGGCTGGTCTGCCTTGAGGCCAGGCTTCACTCTATGAACTGACAGCATAGGAACAAGAAGTGATAGAGAATAAATGGAACCTACTCTTGCCTTTAATGAATAGCTCTGTCACTGTTTGATCTGAGAATGAAGCTAATGACATAGCAGTTCTTCTCCTAGGAGGCAGCAGAGTAGCTGGAAAGTGGGCAGAGAGACGGCCTGGGAGCTAGGGGGATATATGCTTCTCTTGTGGCCTGACGTGGAAAGATGAGGCACATGGACAGGAATTGCTTCTTTAGCAAACATATCTTGGAGATCTTAACATTTCTGAACATAGAGGTTTCAATCATTTAAAAGCTCTATTTTATTCTTTTACTTACATTTACTAGGATTTTAGAGTTTTAAAAACTTTTTCACAATTTTCTCCTCATTTCACTCTCACAGCAACCCTGTGTAGGGCTTCAATGATAGACAGGGAAGTAAAGCCTTAAGCAGGTCTATGAATTCAAGACCGATGGGTTCCTGGTTCACTTTTCTTTCCACTATAACATACTGCTTCTTATTAAGTGCTAGTTTATTTAAATTAGGTAGTTAGCTACCGTTAAAGTTATTTGTTAGTAAGAACCTGTTTTCTGAAAAGACTAATTTCAGCTCCCTGCTATAGATCTGATTCAACAAGTATTTATTGAAAACTACTATTGACATGTTTATTTTGTATTAGTTTTTAATTCTCATCATCTGAACCCATCCTATATTCAAGATAATTTCATCTTACTAAGTTGTTGGGGGGCAGCATTTGCCTGTAATTGTAAAGTTGAAAGAGACACTCATCTATCCAGCCTCCCTTGCAGCTAAAATATAGCCTTGGCCAAACTTTCGTCTATGTTATATTTTGAATTGGTAGCTAGTAGTTCAAGAAGGAAGGGCAGAATATCCTCTCTGCTGGCAGGTGTTCGGTTGCCATGGAAGTACCAGTTCCATTCTCCTGGAGCAGTAGGGATAGCAAGGGCGCTAAATGCCAATGGCAGTTATGTATGTTCCATGCTGTGGATGATGATCGTGGTGTGGTCCCTGTAATTCAGCATCCAGCAGTGGTGGTGCCTTGTCCTTACTGAACTGATTTGGGCTGTGGTCCTTGATATTGACTGGCCTTCTTTACTCCTGCTCACTCTCTAGGACTAGTACTCCAACATTACAGTGATTATATTACCTGTCAAGTAACCTTTCATTTTAAAATTTGCATACAATAAATTCACTGTTTGTGATAGACAGTTGTATGGCTTTTTTTACTATTAATTTTCTTTTAAAAATTTTGAAATGAAATTTAATAGGGTGATATTGATCAATAAGAGTACATAAATTTTCAGTGAACATCTCTATAACATTTGAATTGTTGTTTGCATTGTCTGCCCATCACTCAAAGTCAAATCATTTTCTGTCATTGTATATTTGTCCCTCTTTACTCCCCTTCTCCCTGCCCCCTCTTCCTGGTAACCACTTAACTTTTATCTATGTCCATGAGTCTCAGTTTTATATCCTACCTATGTGTAAAATCATATAGTTCTTAGCTTTTTCTGATTTACTTATTTCATTTAGTATAATGTTCTGAAGGTCTATCCATATTGTTGTCAATATGGCAATATGTCATCATTTCTTATGGCTGAGTAGTATTCCATTGTATATATGTACCACATCTTCTTTATCTAGTCCTCTATCAAGGAATACTTTGGTTGTTTCCATGTACTGACCACTGTGAATAAGGCTGCAATGAACATGGGAGTGCATGTGTCTCTGTGTACTAGTGTTTTAAAGGTTTTTTTGGTAAATATCCAGTATAGGGGTTGGTGGGTAATATGGTAATTCAATTCTTAATATTTTGAGGTATCACCCTAATGTTTTTCCATAATGGCTGTACCAGTTTACTACATTCCCACCATCAGTGAATGAGGGTTCCTTTTTCTCCACAGCCTCTCCAGCACTTGTTATTACCTGTCTTGATAACAGCCAATCTAACAGGTTTGACGTGGTATCTCATCATTGATTTGCATTTCTCTAATAGCTAGCAAAAATGAGCATCTTTTCATATATCTGTTGGCCATTTGTATGTCTTCTTGGGAGAAGTGTCTGTTCAGGTCCTCTCCCTATTTTTTAATTGGGTTGTTTGCTTGTTTGTTGCTGAGTTTTGTGAGTTCTTTATATATTTTGGATGTTTACCCCTTAATTGGAGCTGTTGTTTGTGAATATCAATTCCCATTTGGTGGGTTGCCTTTTTTGTTTTGTTGTCAGTTTCTTTTGCTATTCAGAAACTTTTTAGTTTAATATAGTCCCATTCATTTATTGTTGCCTTTACTTCCTTTGCTTTTGGGATTAAATTCATAAACTGTTCTCTATGGCCAAGGTCCTAAATTTAGTACCTATGTTTTCTTCTATGTAATTTATTGTTTCAGATCTTACATTTAGGTCTTTGATCCATTTTTAATTTTTTTTTTTTTGCATGCGGACAAACTGTAATTAAGTTTCATTTTTTTGCATATGGCTTTCCAATACTCCAAGCACCATTTATTGAGAGGCTTTCTTTTCTCCATTATGTGTTTATGGTTCCTTTGTCAAAGATTATTTGTCCATATAAATGTGGTTATATTTCTGGGCTCTTGATTCTGTTCCATTGGTCTGTATGTCTGTTTTTCTGCTAATACTATGCTGTTTTGATTATCATGGCTCTATAGTATAATTTCAAGTCAGGTAGTGTGATACCTCTGGCTTCATTCTTTTTCCTCAGAATTGCTTTGGCTATTTGGGCTCTTTTATGGTTCCATACACACCTGGTGATTGTTTTGTTCTATTTCTTTAAAAAATGACATTGGGTATTTAATGGGGATTACATTAAATTTGTATACTGCTGTGGGTATAAAATATGGCTATTTTAAATTTGTTGACTGTTCCAATCCACTTCAATAGTGCTTTGTAGTTTTCAGTCTATAGATTCTTCATATCCATTGTTAAGTTTATTCCTAGTTATTTCATATTTTTGCAATTGTAAAAGAATTTTTTGAATTTATTTTCTGAAGTTTCATTGCTGGTGTATAGGAAAGCAGTAGACTTTTTTGATCATATATAAAGTCGTGTACCCACCACCATAGTCATGATACAGTAGAATTTCATCATGCATCTTTTTTGCAGTTACCTCCATCCACTCAAACCCTACTCTGTTTCCTTTCTGTATGATTTTCTCTTTTCCAGAATCATAGACTATTCAATAAACTTTTAATAATATCTCATTACTATTAATAACATTTAAAATAAATATTAATACTTATTTTCTGCTTAAGCTATAGCTACAATTGTTTTGATGTTTCACATTTGCTTTGATCTGTTCCTACTATGTAAGTTACATAAATAAATTCATTCAGTCCTCACTGCAGTTTTAATAGGTAGACCTCCTTATTATCCCCATTTTCTGTATGAGAAAGCTGGAGCATAGAGATGCTAAGGAAACTGTCTGAGGCCACAGTGGTGATAAGTGGCAGAGTCAGGATTCAGACCCAGCCAGCTTGGTACCAAACAGAGGCTTTTAACTCCTCTCTATGCTGCCTAAATCAGTCAGAAATGGTTTCTGCTGCTTGCAATTATGATCTTGAATAGTAGAACTGGTCAGCAAAAGTTCAAAGGATACACTCTCATGGGTGTTACCACTGAGTTGGGGAAATAGATATTGAAATAATGCCATCAATGAATACATAATTACAAATATAGGTAAGTGAAGAAAAAGATCACAGCCCTTTAGAGTTCATCATACACATACCTGATCTAGACTGGAGGTCATCATGGACAGTTTCCTTGAGGAAGTGATACTTTAAGAGTGATCAGAACATGTTACTAAATCATGACTGTGTGGTCTTCTAGAGCATGCAGGTAGAGCCTTCCAGAGGAAGCTGCAGTGCCGAGGCCTTGAGGCAGGAGGTAAGATGGCCTGTCTAATTGGAGCACAGAGAGTTAGGAGGAGCCCCACTGCTAGCCAAGGCAGGTGAAGTTAGAGGTAGGCAGGTGGTCAAATTATGCAGGCCTTGTAGGTCATATTAAGTACTTCTGAACTTTGCTTCTCTCTGGCTCTAGATAACACTGGAGAGTCTTAACTCACCACACAAAGCAAGAGAATAAAACAGAGGGCACTGTGCATAAAGGACTATGCTTTTGTTCTCATGGAGTGGGACTCATAATAGGCAGGTAGTGGGTCCAAGATCCCTTACATGTTGTCTAGAAGGCATTCACGAACCACTTTCCTTACTTCAAGAGATTTTTGGGAACATATTTGGCTTCACTGATGTGCACTGAGGCAGTCTGAGGCTGGCTTCTCCTCATTGTTAGGTCCAAAATTGTTACAGAATTTCTTCAGACCTCATGCCTATAAACAGCAGGGTGTGCAAGACCTTGTATTTGGTGTCCATGAATGATTGATAGGTCTTTCAATAAGCACAACAAAGTTAACAAATAGATGCAATCTCTTGCAGATTTCAGTGAACCTTCAAAATGTTAGAATGTAGCATCATTTTAGAGAGGACAGGTTAACTCAACACAAAAAGACAGGTTAACTTGACCAGGGTTGCAAAAGTAGTGACTGGAAGAGCCAAGGCTAATGGTCGTTTTCTGACCTCCAACCTACCTGATGCATATTTTGACACCATTATTTCTAAAGCAAATTGACAAAAATCATTGTTTAAATGGCTTAATTTTATAACAGTGGTAGATACATTTCTTTTTGATAAAAAATAGATGTGGAGCCCTGGCCGGTTGGCTCAGTAGTAGAGTGTTGGCCCAGAGTGTGGAAGTCCTGAAGTCCTGGGTTTGATTTCTGTCCAGGGCACACAGGAGAAGCACCTATCTGCTTCTCCACCCTTCCCCCTCTTTTTTCTCTCTACCTCTCTCTTCCCCTCCCACAGCCAAGGCTCCATGGGAGCAGAGTTGGCCTGGGCGCTGAGGATGGCTCCATGGCCTCCATCTCAGGCACTAGAATGGCTCTGGTTGCAATGGAGCAACACCCCAGATAGGCAGAGCATCGTCCCCTTGGTGGGCATTCTGGGTGGATCCTGCTTCTCAGTTCGGAAAAATAAAAAAAAATAGCTGTGGACATTCAAGAAACACACATTTGAATTTTTTCTAGATACTGTTTGTTCATTTTTAGTAAACTAACTTAAAAATCAGTAACAGAAGTCCTATGATACATTTTTTTAACTTCTCATAATTTTACATTTGACTAATCTTTTATAACACCCAAATGTATGAACCTGAGTTTGTGCTGAGATGAAAATTTTCCCGAATCCATGAACTCAGGAGTACCATAGGCATTTGGATAATAAATTAATAATATTCTGAAGCACATTAATTACTACTTTTGACTACTCTGACCAGTTATGATCCTCAGAGATATATACCCCAATTTTAAATCCAATTAAAATGGTATTCTCTAGTAAATTAACCTATGTACATTCAAATCTTGATATAAAATGACAGTCTCAAGCCACCAGTTAATCAAACATGCAAAACTATGTCAAGAAAATTATGAATCCATCTATTCCGAAGTTATATTTCAAAGGTCTTCAAGCCCCTTATATATTAGAAGTATTATATACTACATCAGTTCTTCTTTACTTCATTTAAATAATAACACTGAAAATATATTTCACCATATACTTGTTTTAGATGAGTGAAAAAATGTTCTTTTCAAAGCATATGGTGATATAATTAGGTGTGTGAATACAGCAAGGTTGGAAAGAGAACTGTTTGAACTAAATTGAAACAATTTTCTGCTCTGGTTCCCCTCTACTCCCCTATGTCCCATATCAGTATCTTGTCTGGGTTGTCATTGTTTTAATAAAGAAAAATCTTAAGCACTTGAGAATGAGAAACATCTGCTGCCACCTACCATAGCTATGGTGGATAGAATCCCAGGACTGCTTATTCTCTCCTTTCACTGTGTAGACCTAGGTGACCCATGTTTCCAGCCTGTCACTGAGAGGTTCTGATATCATTCCAGCATCAGTGACATTTGTAGCAGTTCTGTATCTGGAAGTCTGCTTTCATCTATGGCTTAGATTACTTTTCTTCATAACACCTCATGAATTACCTTCTGCTAACAGCGAGAAGCCTTGCATTTTAAATTTTTTTTATTTTTCTGAAGTGAGAAGTGGGGAGGCAGAGAGACAGACTTTCACATGCACCCAGCTGGGATCCACCCAGCATGCCCACTAGGGGGCGATGCTCTGCCCATTTGGGGCATTGTTCCATTACAACCGGAGCCATTCTAGCACCTGAGATGGAGGCGATGGAGCCATCCTCAGTGCCCAGGCCAACTTTGTTCCAGTGGAGCCTTGGCTGCCAGAGGGGAAGAGAGAGGTAGATAGAAAGGAGAAGGGGAAGGGTGAAGAAGCAGATGGGTACTTCTCCTGTGTGCCCTGGCTGGGAATCGAACCCGGGACTTCCGAAAAGCCTTGCATTTTTTTCAACAAAAAGGTTTGTTTTAAAATATTTCTTCCTGCCTGACTGGTCAGTGGTGCAGTGGATAGAGCATCAGACTGGGACGTGGAGGAACCGGGTTCGAAACCCCAAGGTCACCAGCTTGAGCCCAAGGTTGCTGGCTTGATCAAGGGATCACTTGGTCTGCTGAAGCCCCCAGTCAGGGCACACATGAGAGAGCAATCGATGAACAGCTGGGGTGCCACTGTGAAGAATTGATGCTTCTTGTCTCTTTCCCTTTCTGTCTGTAGCTATCTGTCCTTCTCTCTGTCTCTTTCTGTCTCAATCAATCTCTGAAGAAAAAAAGTTTGAAAATAGAATCTACATGATATAATGATAAAAACATTGGCTATTATGAGAAATTAAATTTTAAAATTTATGTTTTAAAATCTGAAAAACAAAGCATTATGTTTTCAGATGGTTTGGGGAATTAACTTCTATAGTGCTTTTAATAACTCATTAGAATGTACAAACATTTACCTGTGTGCAAAGATAGTAGGATTTGTCACATTTTAAACAAGTTCCTAAGTATAATTGAATAAAGAACCTTCTGTTTTAGGACACCAGTGCCTATAATTCATTGATACCTAGAGTCAGGGTTTCTTATTTTATTTTAATTTTTTCTTTAAAGTGCCTGACTAGAATGAATAATATCTGTTTATCTTAGGCATATGTTGTTTTCCACTAAATTAATTGCTAAGTGATATGGTAAGTTTCACCATTTTTAAGTCTATTTTTGTATCATTTATAGTGATTATTCATGGTTTTGGTTAACAACTAAAACTGTCAGCAAACAAATGTGGATTGTATTGCACTATACACAGAAGATAGATGCTTTTGAGGATGAGGACTCATGCTCATTCAATAGATTATTTACCTTGCTTCTTCTGTGATAGTTTCTGTTGTTGCAAATGCCTGTGATTGGTCAGGTGATCTAGAGACAGGCTCTGCTGAGCTGGGCATGGTGTTCCCTCATGCAGCCTGGGCACAGTACAGGGGTGACATATTTGGGGTGGGTGGGGAGATATGTGGGGACAAGGTGGAAAGGGTGCTGATGCTGCCAGCCCCTTCACCTTCAGCCTGGAGCCCATCTTGAGGACGTGTAAGCTGCACTTTCCCAGCTGGGTGGGTGCGCTCACCCCTTTCTCCCTGTTGGTGACATGAATTATTTTCTCTAGCTTTCCTAGCATGTTACTTTCTTGCTTTTATTTTCACCACGTATCAGAGGAACAGTACCTCCTAGGGTGGAATGCTATAATGAGCCAAATCCTATTCTCTAGTGCAATACTTTATAAACTTCAGCATATATCAGAACCACACAGGGGCTTGTTAGAACATAGATTGCTGGGCCTCATCCCTGAATTTTTCATTCAGTAGGTCAGGAATGGGGTTGCATTATTTGCATATCAAATAAATTTGCAGGTGAAGATGATGTACTGGTCTGGGATCCACATTCTGAGAATGACCCCTATAGTGCAACTCTGAGTGCCTGTTTATGGTCAGTCATCTCTCTGTTCCAGGAGAAACAGTGAAATTTTCTGCTATTGAACTAGCTCCCAGTTGCCCAAGTTCTCCTTTATTCCCCCCCCCTTTTTTTGGCCTGGTTATTAAAAAGAATAATTTTCCTTTTCTTTACTATGCCTGAAGACAAGCATCCAGGTCCTTTTCTCTTTGGGTTTTCAACTGATCACTTTGGAAAAATAAGTTTAACAAGATAAATATGTTTAAGAAAGTTTCAAAGTTTGCAAATTCTTCTAACAGTGATCTCTGGTCCATCATCCCAAACTCACTTTATAATGGTAGCTGGAAGCCTCAGTGGGGTTTTCTCTTGGCATTTGTTTTCAAGGCTGGAATTCAGCAAAGGTAAAATTGCCTTCTGATCTAGCTATACAGTCTCTTTGCTTCATGAGACCTTACCAAGGAAGAGTAATAACATCTCCCTGCTGATTCAAGTGAAGAGTATTCATCTTTGAGGACATTTATGTTTCTGTCTTACTTGAAAATTATTATCCATGTGGCGTTTTCTCTTTAAAAGGTAATCAGCTATTTTGTTCTTTGAAGTGGTATAATGGGTGATAAGTATAACTTTAGAGCCAGGAAGATTTGGATTGAATCTTGATTTTGTATCTTACTGGTTATGTGATCTTGTATATATCAAGTGAACAGGGTGAACCTGAGATTTCTCACCTGTAAAGTGGGAATGCTAATGCATACCTCATATAAGCATTTACATGAGACAACAGTAAGGCACTTAGCATAAAGCCTTGGAAATACTGGTTTTCAACGGCTGGCAGCAATTACTGTTAGTAATAATATTAGTAAAAACACTCCATGCCTAAAATGTTAGGTATACTAAATGACTTTCTTCTAAATAGACCCTTGGTAAAATGACAGAACCTGAGATTTGGTTGAGATCTCAGAGGAACCTTGTCTCTATCACTGCTTCAGCTATTATTGCTTGAGAAGTTACTATGTGCTGGTCTCCGTGCCATCTATAATCTGTAGTCTTTGATATAACACTCTTAATTCTCTGAAAAAACACCTGTATGGGCAGAACCACTACTCTATACTGGTTTTCATTCCATTTTCAGATTACGTTAATAGTTAGATATTTTTTCCATAACTAGTAAAATCTGAGTATTTACTGACTTTCACCCACTAAACCATCCATTATATATTAGTCTAGAAAGCAACACAAAGCTCATGTTGTCACTGTGTGACAGTTATTATGGAGTAATATCCTTTAAGAAATTTGAGAGATGACGTCAGAGTAATGGCGGGGTAGGAAGCAATACCGATAAATCTCCCCCAAAACTCAACAAGATCTTCAACCAGAAACAGAAAAACCTATACTTGGAGCCTCCAGATGCTTCGCAATACACCCGAAGGTATGGTCGAGTGAAAAATTGGCTAAATATATAACCAAACCCCGAAGGAATTAGGGAGTAAGAAATGCTCCGCCTTCCTCACTAACCTGAACAGGGCAGCTTTCTCTGGTAACTGTGAATATAGAAACTGAGGCGGGCAAAGGGGGTGAATAGATCCAGGCCACGGCACAAACGACCAAACCAGGCTGTGGCACGGAGATGCAAGCCGAGGAAAAACTGATCCTGTGGCAACCCGGGCAATACAAGCTAACACTCGCACCAAACCCAAACAAAGAAAGACAAGCGGGGCAGCCATTTTACCCGATCTCCTGGTCGGTGCACAGTTAGTGGGTGAGAAATTTCTTCCTAAGCCCCGGGAGTGGGTGCCCGTGTTACCCCACAGAGAGGCAGAGTCAGAGGCCTTTCTGTGGGCCGAAAGCAGAATCTCTGGGCAGCCCCAGCACCCTGGGAAAGCCGCGCACAGGAGGGAGCGAGAACTAATTCCAACAGTGGAAATTTTCCGTGCTGGTAGGGGTTGCACTCAGAGGGAAACGCGGCCGGCCTCATATCCTGGTCTGCGCGCGCAGATAGGGAGTGAGAGATTCCTCCGAGTGCCTCGGCAGTGCGCGCCCGTGTTATCGCACAGAGGGGCAGAGTCAGGGGCCTTTGTGTGGGCCAAAGCGGAATCTCGGGCCGCCCCAGCGCCTTGCAAAAGCCGCTCACGGGGATGGAGCGAAAGCCAATTCAAACGCTGCAACTTTTCCATGCGGTTGGGGGTTTCACTCAGAGAGTGAGACTGCTGGCCGGATATCCTGGTCTGCACACGCAGATAGTGAGCGAGAGTTTCCTCCAAGCGCCCCGGGAGTGGGCGCCCGCCTGTGTTACCGGACAGAGTGGCAGAGCCAGAGGTCTTTGAGTGGGCAGAAAGCACGCCTGATTTTGTTAGCAGCTCTGATTGACTGAGCCTTACCCAGAGCCCTGTGCTGAGTGGAAATAGAGTGGGGAGTTGCAAGCTCTTTGAGCCTCTTACTATCCAGGCAGAGGCAGCAGCAACCCCATAGCTGGATTGTCAGGCTACTAATTGAGGAAGGAAAGACTAGGAGAAAGGCTCCAGGAACACGGACTCTCTCACTGTCGGAGCCTATAAATGCTAATGAGCCTTGACTGCCAACGAGACTAAAGCACAAGACATGACATTGCCATAGAGACTTATCAACTGCAAACCTCTACCTGAGCATGCCAAAGGGGCAGAACCCGGGTTACAGAGTCACCGACCAGGAAGAGGGAGAGAAAAGAAAAAGCAAGAAGATAACCTCTCAAAATCAAGAATAATCTGCAGACTTTATAACCTATCCCATTTTATTATATTTGTTCGTCTGTTTCTCTTATCTTCATTCTTGATACTTTTTTTCCTCCTCCAATTTGGCCAATTAACTCTCTGCCAGTCTTACTCTCTCCTCTCCTTGAACTACACTACCCATAAGTGTTACATCTCCCATTATCTTTTCTTTCCTCTTCCTTTCTCTCTATGAGGGTTGCACTCCAAAACCCTTAACTCTCTCTCTCTCTCCTTTCTTTTTTCTTCTTTTAGTGGTTCCCTCTTTTTTTCTCTCTCTCTCTTTCTTTTCTCCCTCTATATTAGTTTCTTCCTTTCTCCTTTACATCTCCTCTCATTCAAACCTCAATAACAAACAAATTATCTTATCTGGGACTCAAACTTATGTTTGTGGCATTTTGGGGGGTTTTTACTTCACCTTTTAAACTCACTAGCAGTGCTCCCATCCCTGGCTCTCCATTTTATCTAGTTCTTGTTCCACTAAATAAAATAGTAATTTTTTAATTTGTCCCCCCACTTTTCTGTTTTCCTCTTATTCCTCTCATCATAACTCTTAGACAGCCAACACCTAAAAGCAAATCATCTTATTCTTGACCCAAATTTTTTCCTTATTTGCTTTTTGTGGGTCCATACCCCCTTTTTTTCTTTTTTTTTCTTTCTTTTTTGCCCCTTTATTACTTTTCCTCAATTCAGGCCCTCCATCACAGGCATTGTTTGTTATAATTCACAGTTCACCACAAGATTTTCTCAAGAAAGAGGGGAGAGGAGAGGAGAGGAAAAAAAGGAGGGGGGGAATAATTTCCTTTTTTTAAAATTTTTATTTTATTTTATTTTATTTATTTTATTATTAATTTTTTTTTAAAAAAACTTTTCGATTTATTTTTTTATTTTTTTAACTTTTTATTCTTTATTAAATCTCATTAATACTATCAACAAAACCACCCTCAGATGCCATTAAGGAAGAGAAAATCGAATATCATGGATACAAAAGAAAGAGAAGTAACACAGCTAGATGAGGAAAAATCTATGGAAAAAAAATTTAATATATTGGAAACCTTGGAGCTAAATGACAGAGAATTCAAGATAGAAATCGTAAAAATCCTCCGAGCTATACAAGAAAACACAGAAAGGCAATTTAGGGAGCTCAGAAAACAACTCAAGGAACACAAAGAATATATGTCCAAGGAAATTGAAACTATAAAAACAAATCAAACAGAGATGAAAAACTCAATTCACGAGCTGAAAAACGAAGTAACAAGCTTAGCTAATAGAACAGGTCAGATAGAAGAGAGGATTAGTGAAATAGAAGACAAGCAACTTGAGGCACAACAGAGAGAAGAAGAAAGAGACTCAAAAATTAAAAAAAATGAGGTAGCCCTACAAGAATTATCTGACTCCATCAAAAAGAATAACATAAGAATAATAGGTATATCAGAGGGAGAAGAGACAGAAAATGGAATGGAGAACATACCCAAACAAATAATAGATGAGAACTTCCCAAGACTGTGGAAAGAACTAAAGCCTCAAATTCAAGAAGCAAACAGAACTCCAAGTTTTCTTAACCCCAACAAACCTACTCCAAGGCATATCATAATGAAATTGGCACAAGACAACAGCAAAGAAAAAATTCTCAAGGCAGCCAGGGAAAAGAAGAATACAACATATAAAGGAAGGCCCATTAGATTATCATCAGATTTCTCAACAGAAACTCTACAAGCTATAAGAGAGTGGACCCCAATATTTAAAGTCCTGAAGGAGAGGAACTTTCAGCCATGAATACTATACCAATCAAAGCCATCCTTCAAATATGAAGGAGAAATAAAAACATTCACAGATACAGAAAAGATGAGGGAATTTATAATCAGAAAACCCCCACTCCAGGAATTACTAAAGTGGGTTCTCCAATCAGATACAAAGAACAAAAAAAAAAACAGAGCCACAAGTAAAAGCTCCAAGAAGAACACAATAAAACCAAATTTAAACTGTGATAACAACAAAAAGAAAGAGGGGGAGAAGATGGAGATTAACAGTAGCAAAGGACGATGGAGTGCAAAAGTACTCACAAAATAGTTCGCTACAATGAACAGGGTAGGGACCCTTTTCATTACTCAAAGGTAACCACCATTGAAAAAACCACCACAGAAGCACATGATTTAAAAAAGATAGCAACAGAGGAAAGATGTATGGAATACAACCAAATAAAAACAAAAGATAGAAAAATGAAAGAGAAGGATCAAACAAGACACAAAACTAACAGAAAGCAAGATATAAAATGGCAATAGGGAACTCACAAGTATCAAGAATTACACTAAATGTAAACGGATTAAACTCACCAATAAAAAGGCACAGAGTAGCAGAATGGATTAAAAAAGAAAATCCAACTGTATGCTGCCTACAGGAAACTCATCTAAGTAACAAGGATAAAAACAAATTCAAAGTGAAAGGCTGAAAAACAATACTCCAAGCAAATAACATCCAGAAAAAAGCAGGTGTAGCAATACTCATATCGGATAATGCTGACTGCAAGACAGGAAAAGTACTCAGAGACAAAAATGGCCATTTCATAATGGCTAAGGGGACACTGAATCAAGAAGACATAACAATTCTTAATATATATGCACCAAACCAAGGAGCACCAAAATATATAAGACAGCTACTTATTGATCTTAAAACAAAAACTGACAAAAATACAATCATACTTGGAGACCTCAATACACCGCTGACGGCTCTAGATCGGTCATCCAAACAGAGAATCAACAAAGACATAGTGGCCTTAAACAAAACACTAGAGCACCTGGATATGATAGACATCTACAGGACATTTCATCCCAAAGTGACTGAGTGTACATTTTTCTCCAGTGTACATGGATCATGCTCAAGAATTCACCATGTTGGGCCACAAAAACAACATCGGCAAATTCAGAAATATTGAAGTTGTACCAAGCATATTTTCTGATCATAAAGCCTTGAAACAAGAATTCAACTGCAAAAAAGAGGAAAAAAATCCCACAAAAATGTGGAAACTAAACAACATACTTTTAAAAAATGAATGGGTCAAAGAAGAAATAAGTGCAGAGATCAAAAGATATATACAGACTAATGAAAATGATAATACGACATATCAGAATCTATGGGATGCAGCAAAAGCAGTAATAAGAGGGAAGTTCATATCACTTCAGGCATATATGAACAAACAAGAGAGAGCCCAAGTGAACCACTTAACTTCCCACCTTAAGGAACTAGAAAAAGAAGAACAAAGACAACCCAAAACCAGCTGAAAAAAGGAGATAATAAAAATCAGAGCAGAAATAAATGAATTAGAGAACAGAAAAACTATAGAAAAAATTAATAGAACAAGGAGCTGGTTCTTTGAAAAGATCAACAAAATTGACAAACCCTTGGCAAGACTTACCAAGGAAAAAAGAGAAAGAACTCATATAAACAAAATCCAAAATGAAAGAGGAGAAATCACCACGGACACCGTAGATATACAAAGAATTATTGTAGAATACTATGAAAAACTTTATGCCACTAAATTCAACAACCTAGAAGAAATGGATAAATTCCTAGAACAATACAACCTTCCTAGACTGAGTCAAGAAGAAGCAGAAAGCCTAAACAGACCTATCATTAGGGAAGAAATAGAAAAAACCATTAAAAAGCTCCCCAAAAATATAAGTCCAGGCCCTGACGGCTATACCAGCAAATTTTATCAAACATTCAAAGAAGACTTGGTTCTTATTCTACTCAAAGTCTTCCAAAAAATTGAAGAAGAAGCAATACTTCCAAACTCATTTTATGAGGCCAACATAACCCTCATACCAAAACCAGGCAAGGATGGCACAAAAAAAGAAAACTACAGACCAATATCTCTAATGAATACAGATGCTAAAATACTAAACAAAATACTAGCAAATCAAATAGAACAACATATTAAAAAAATAATACATCATGATCAAGTGGGATTCATCCCAGAATCTCAAGGATGGTTCAATATACGTAAAACGGTTAATGTAATACACCATATCAACAAAACAAAGAACAAAAACCACACGATCTTATAAATAGATTCAGAAAAGGCTTTCAATAAAATACAACACAATTTTATGTTTAAGACTCTTAACAAAATGGGTATAGAAGGAAAATATCTCAACATGATAAAGGCCATATATGATAAACCATCAGCTAACATCATATTAAATGGCACTAAACTGAAGGCTTTCCCCCTTAAATCAGGAACAAGACAGGGTTGTCCACTCTCTCCACTCTTATTTAATGTGGTACTAGAGGTTCTAGCCAGAGCAATCAGACAAGACAAAGAAATAAAAGGCATCCATATCGGAAAAGAAGAGGTAAAGGTATCACTTTTTGCAGATGATATGATCCTATACATCGAAAACCCCAAAGAATCCACAAAAAGACTACTAGTAACAATAAGTCAATACAGTAAGGTCGCAGGATACAAAATTAACATACAGAAGTCAATAGCCTTTTTATATGCCAACAATGAAACAATTGAGAACAAACTCAAAAGAGTAATCCCCTTCACGATTGCAACAAAAAAAATAAAATACTTAGGAATAAACATAACAAAGAATGTAAAGGACTTATATAATGAAAACTATAAACCATTGTTAAGGGAAATCGAAAAAGATATAATGAGATGGAAGAATATACCTTGTTCTTGGCTAGGAAGAATAAATATAATCAAGATGGCTATATTACCCAAAGCAATATACAAATTTAATGCAATTCCCATCAAACTTCCAATGACGTTTTTTAAAGAAATAGAGCAAAAAATCATCAGATTTATATGGAACTATAAAAAACCCCGAATAGCCAAAGCAATCCTAAAGAAAAAGAATGAAGCTGGGGGCATTACAATACCTGACTTCAAACTCTATTATAGGGCCACAACAATCAAAACAGCATGGTATTGGCAGAAAAATAGACACTCAGACCAATGGAACAGAATAGAAAGTCCAGAAATAAAACCACATATATATAGTAAAATAATTTTTGATAAAGGGGCCAACAACACACAATGAAGAAAAGAAAGCCTCTTCAATAAATGGTGCTGGGAAAACTGGAAAGCCACATGCAAAAGAATGAAACTGGACAAAAATTAACTCAAAATGGATCAAAGATCTAAACATAAGACCTGAAACAATTAAGTACATAGAAGAAGACATAGGTACTCAACTCATGGACCTGGGTTTTAAAGAGCATTTTATGAATTTGACTCCAAAGGCAAGAGAAGTGAAGGCAAAAATTAACGAATGGGACTACATCAGACTAAGAAATTTTGCTCAGCAAGAGAAACTGATAAAATAAACAGAAAGCCAACTAAATGGGAAATGATATTTTCAAACAACAGCTCAGATAAGGGCCTAATATCCAAAATATACAAAGAACTCATAAAACTCAACAACAAACAAACAACCAATCTAATAAAAAAAATGGGAAGAGGATATGAACAGACACTTCTCCCAGGAAGAAATACAAATGGCCAACAGATATATGAAAAGATGCTCATCTTCTTTAGCTATTAGAGAAATGCAAATCAAAACGGCAATGAGATACCACCTCACACCTGTTCGATTAGCTGTTATTAGCAAGACAGGTAATAGCAAATGTTGGAGAGGCTGTGGAGAAAAAGGAACCCTCATACACTGTTGGTGGGAATGTAAAGTAGTACAACCATTATGGAAGAAAGTATGGTGGTTCCTCAAAAAACTGAAAATGGAACTACCTTATGACCCAGCAATCCCTCTACTGGGTATATACCCCCAAAACTCAGAAACATTAATACGTAAAGACACATGTAGCTCCATGTTTATTGCAGCATTGTTCACAGTGGCCAGGACATGGAAACAACCAAAAAGCCCGTCAATAGATGACTGGATAAAGAAGATGTGGCACATATACACTATGGAATACTACTCAGCCATAAGAAATGATGACATCGGAACATTTACAGCAAAATGGTGGGATCTTGATAACATGATACGAAGCGAAATAAGTAAATCAGAAAAAACCAGGAACTGCATTATTCCATACATAGGTGGGACATAAAAGTGAAACTAAGAGACATTGATAAGAGTGTGGTGGTTACGGGGGGACGGGTGAGAGGGAGAGGGAAAGGGGGAGGGGGAGGGGCACAAAGAAAACAAGATAGAAGGTGACAGAGGACAATCTGACTTTGGGTGATGGGTATGCAACATAATTGAACGACAAGATAACCTGGACTTATTATCTTTGAATATATGTATCCTGATTTATTGATGTCGCCCCATTAAAAAAATAAAATTATTTAAAAAAAAAAAGAAATTTGAAATAAAATTTATTCTTTGACAGTGAAATATTAAGAACAATAGAAAAAGGACATTTCAGATATGTACATAGCCATCTTAACAATGTAAGTGACACCACTGAACTCTATCCAAGGGGTTGCAAACTGAGAAGCTGCAGAGAACTAGACAGAAAGTTTAAGGCCCCACCAAAAATCTATTAGAATTGACAGATGAATTCAGTAAAGTAGCAGGATACAAAAAAAATATACAGAAATCATTTGCCAATAATGAACTATCAAAAAGGGAAACTTAGAATACAATCCTGTTTACAATTATATAAAAAAACCTCCTTAAGAATAAATTTAACTAAAGAGGTAAAACAACTGTATTTGAAAAATTATAAGACACTGAAGAAAGAAATTGAAGAAGTTAGAAATAAACGGAAGCATATACTGTGCTCATGGATAGGAAGAATGAACATTATTAAAATGTCCATACTACCCAAAGTAATCTATAGAATTAATGCAATTCTTAAATACCACTGGAATTTTTTCACATAACTAGAACAAATCCAAAAACTTATATGGAACCACAAAAGACCCCGAATAGCCTCAGCAATCTTGAGAAAGAAGAACAAAGTTGAAGATATCATGGGACCTAGTATTAAACTACACTACTAGGCTATAGTAATCAAAATAGCATGGTACTGGAATAAAAACAGACACATAGAACAGTGGAACAGAATAGAGAGGCCAGAAATAAACCCACACTTTATAGTCAATTAATATTTTTGACAAAGGAGAAGAACATACAATGGGGTAAGGACAGTCTATTCAATAAATTGCGTTGGGAAAATTGGAGATACCTCTTCTTACACCATGTACAAGAATAAATTCAAAATGAATTAAATACCTAAAAAAAGAAAAAGAAAAAAAGCAATGGTAAAGAAAAGAAGAAATATATGAAAAACTTAAATGTAAGCCTTGAAACCATAAAACACCTACAAGAAAACAGGGACTTCCCAGTGGGTAGAGGGCCAGGGCAAGTCTGTTGTTCAGCAGGCCTGGCCTAGCTTTGGGTTCTGGGCCTCACAGCCCCAGACTCTGTGCCTGCATCCACCCTGCTGCTGCCCATTCTCCTCTGCAGCAGTGGTCCTGGTTGCAGCGTGCCAGTTGGGTGTCTGGACGATCCATGGACAGCAGCAAGGGTCACAATGAGAGATTATAGTGAGGAGCAGCACAATGACCTGGAGGCTCTGAAGTTCCATCTGCCTTGACTCCTTTATGGGAAGATCTCTCTCAGCTATCCCCGTATAGCTCGTCCCATTCACTTTCTCTCTCACCAGCAGTGAGGATGTTAAGGGGATGAGTGAGGAGGAGTTTGAGAATTTAATAACTGGTATTACCAGAAAATCCTCCCAGCTTCACCATTTCTGTGACATCTGAGACACCTGAGACTGGAGAAAGAGGTGAAACTGTCCAGACTACCCTTAAGTTTATATATAGTGAGAAATACCCATATGAAGCTCTCCCCTTTTATGAAATAGTCTCCCAGGAAAATCTAGAAGATAATATCTCAGGCATTTAAAAATTATTAGCATTACTGGCAGAAAGAAGAAAACCTTGGTATGGTGATAATCTTTACTTGGTGACAGCTGTGCAAGAGAAATTAAATTAAATAGTGGAGCAAATAAAAACTAGAAGAGAAGAAGAAACAAAAAGAAGAAGAATGAGCTGAAAAGCAGTTATTTCAATGGCACTCTTGTTACAATTGAGAATTTAAGTTGGAAAGCCAAGTTTGATGCAGAACCCTTAGAAATGAAAAAGAAATGAATAATGAATGAAGGAATGAAGAACAGCAAGAAAGACCCTGGCTGGTTGGCTCAGTGGTAGAGCATTGACCTGGAATGTAGATCCTGGGTTTGATTCTCAGTCAGGCACACAGGAAAAGTGCCTATTTGCTTCTCCACCCCTACCTCTCTGGTTTTTCTCTCTTTCTCTCCTTCTCCTGCAGCTATGGCTTGATTGGAGTGAGTTGGCCCTGGGTGCTGAGGATAGCTCCATGGCTTCTACCTCGGGCACTAAGAAGAGCTCGATTGCTGAGCATTGAAGCAACACCCTTGATGGACAGAGCATATTGCCCCCTAGTGGGCTTGTCAGGTGGATCCCAGTCAAGGCACATGCAGGAGTCCGTCTCTCTGTCTTCTCTCCTCTCACTGAAGAAAAGAAAAGAAAAGAAAAAAAAAGAACAGAAGAACAGCAGGAGAAAATTAAGTGGGAAACAGCTATTTGAAACAGATCATAATCTTGAACTGGATAGTTCTTGGAGGATGCTGGAAACAATGTGGAGGTCGATGAGTTTTTTTTTCAGGAATTGGATGACTTGGAGCTGGAGGATGATTAAGATGATCCAGACTACCAGCCTTCTGTCCAAGAGAGTGACTTAAAGGGCTGATGGACTATCCCCACCTAGGAGAGGGTTGACTGCCATAACATCTGTGGCTATGCTGAGAGGGTGTTGATTTTCCTTTTTTTCTAAGAAAAATAATTTTTAAGAGATTATTCTTCTGAAAGCTTTAATTAATAAGTTTAATAAACTGACCTTGAAATTTCAAATATATATAAAAAGAAAACATAGGCAGTAAAATCTTGACATTTTTCTTAGCAATATTTTTCTAATGTACCTCCTGGGTCAAGGGACACAAAAGAAAAAAATTAACAAGTGGGAGTACATCAAACTAAAAAGTTTTTGCATTGCAGAGGAAACTGTCAATAAAATGAAGACAACCCACACAATAGGAGAACATATTCACCAATGATATATCTGATAAGGGGTTAATATCCAAAATTTATTATGAACACATACAGATCAACACCAAACAAACAATCCAATTAAAAAATGAGCCACTTCTTCAAAGAGGACACACAGATGGCCAATAGACATATGAAAAGATGCTAATCATCACTAATCATCAGAGAAATGCAAATTAAAACCATAAGGAGATATCACTTCACACCTGTCAGAATGGCTATCATCAATAAATTAACAACAACAACAAAAAAAACCCAAGTGCTGATGAGTGTGGAGAAAAGGGAACTCTCATGCATGGTTGGTGGGAATGCAGACTGGTGCTGCCACTGTGGAAAACAGTATGGAGATTCCTCAAAAAATTAAAAATGGAACTGCCTTATGACCCAGCAATTCCACTTTTGGGTGTATATTCTAAGGCAGTGATTTTCAACCTTTGTTTCTCACGCACTCATAAACTAATTACTAAAGAAAAAGGGGCCCTGAGCTCTTCTTCCTTAGTAACTAATTTATTTGTGCCATGAGATGAAAATAGTTGTATTTAGTCAGGGGCACTGACCTTAGTAATTACTGTGTGTTTGTGCCATGAAAAAAAAAAAAGGTTGAAAATCACTGTTCTAAGGAACTCAAAACATTAATTTGAAGGAATATATGCACACTTATGTTTATTGCAGCCTTATTTATAATAGCCAAGATATGGAAGCAAGCCCAGGACCTATCAACAGACTAACGGCTTAAAAAACAGTGGTACATATACAATTGAATATTAGTTGATTGTAAAAAAAATGACATTTGTGACAGCATGGATGGACCTAGAGGGTATTATTCTAAGTGAAATAAGTCAATCAGAAAAAGACAAATACAATATGATTTCACTTGTATGTGGAATCTAAAAAACAAAGTAGAAAGATTCATAGATGCAGAGAACAGACTGATGATTCCCAGAGGGGAGGGGCCTTGGAGGCCTGGGTGAAAAGGTGAAGGGATTGAGAAGAACAGACTGGTTGTTACATAATAGTCTCTGAGTTGTAATTTATAGCATAGGGAATATAGGCAATAGTAATGTAGTAAGCATGAGTGCACTTAATGTAATAAGAAGGGTGGGTACTTGAAAAATCAGGGGGCACAGTTTCCCCTGAGTAAAGTGTACAATTGTTTAGTCACTAGGCCATCTATCTGAAACTAATATGAAATGATATGGAATGAAAACTGTAATTGAAAAATAATATTTAAATAAAAAGTTGAAGGCCTATAAAAAGTAAAATTATTAGCAATATCAGCTAGGGCTATTATTTTGCTGAGTATTAGATCCAAGCCATGTTGACAGTGGGAATATACTCTCTCAGGTTAACTTGATTATATTGTCTATGGAAGAAAGTAATACTTGATGTTTTTATGGGTTGAATTGTGCCTCTGAAAAGACATTCAAGTTGTTATCCCCAGTATCTGTGAATGTAACTTTTAGATGTAGGATGTTTACAGATGTATGAAGTTAAAATGAGGTCAAGTTGAAGGTCGTATTGGTGGGCTCTAATGAAATTTGTGTTTTTTTCAGGAAGAGGTAAAGTAAGACAGACAGACACAGGAGAATACCACATAGTTATGGAGGCAGAAATTAGAATGATTCATCTATAAGCCAAGGTATACCTAAGTGTTGCAACGCCAGAACCTGGGAAGAGGCAAGGAAGTCTTCCTCCCTAGAACTTTCAGAAAGAATGTGGCCCTGCTGCCACCTTAATTTCAGACATTTAGCCCCCAATGTGTGAAACAATAAATTTCTGTTGTTTTAAGCCATCCAAGTTTGTGGTAATTTGTCATGGAAACTAATACACTTGGTGTTGTTGGTGGTAGGTTTGTCTTTTGATAATGAAGCATGAAATGTGTTGGCAGCTGTTATTCATAGAAAGATTGATGTGGAATTTTGGCACTTACTGTCTTCCTTGTATTCTTGGCATCAAAGGCCACCCCTCTCCTTTTCAGGAAAAGCAGAAACTGGAGCAGAGAAAAGTGAGCACTAAAAACAGACTGGAACTTAAGGCATCAAAGTTCACTGGACACAAGAAAAGTCAATGGTGTGGTCCTTATGTCATTTGTTTCTATCTATGCAGCAGTTCACAACATGGCAGCTTGTTTCTTTAAAGTCAGCAAGAGAGAGAGTGAGTCTCCTGGCAAGATGGACATTGCTATATTAAGCAAAGCAATCACATAAACAATTATGAGCACCCCTTTACTGTTACTATATTCTATTGGTTAGAAGCAAGTCACAGATAGTGCCCGCACCAAAGGGTAGGAGATTATATAAGGGTATGAATACCAGAAGAAAGGGATCACAGGGTCATCTTAAAGTCCGTGTGCCAAAACTGAGTATGTGTCTGCTCAGCTAGAGTCTAGCTTTCCTTGTAGTGAGGGGTGGCTCTAAGTTTAGGCCAGGAAGTTTTGGAATGTTTTAATAAGGTAGTTTCTTGCCATCCACTCTTCGTCTTTCTTTCTTACTGCAAGTGACAGTGTGAATATGGCACCAGTGAGTGCAGATGAAGATTATCCTAGGAGGTGATAGAGGAACTGCATGAAAAGGCTGCATCCTTGGATAACCAACCTTGTAAGCAGAGCTTCTTTGCCAGCCCTGAGAGGCTCACATTAGGACTTACATGAGAGTGAAATAATCTTTGTTTCTCTAAATATATTTTGAAGCATATTTGCTATAGCAACTTAATTTATAACTACCTTGCAGCAGTTCATTCTATCAATAAGCTATCTGGACATGGTGGGCCAGTCGCACAGCACCCCCTGAATCACGGAAACCTCTCCCAGACTAACCTGAACTGCGGGAGGATGGGACACACAGGCAGAGCAACATATACTCACTAAAATAGGCTTCACATGCTTTTATATAAATGAAGACAGATAGCACCTTAAAAGCAAACTGTTATTTAAATAAAAGAAAGACATTACTTTAAAAACATGCTCATAGGAAAAAAACTAGATTATAATATTAACTTAATTTTCTTGGCATTTTAAGGATTAAAAAGTAATGACTTACTTAAGGTCTCCTTTCAGTGGTTCTTAGATAGTGTTGGGGGCTGCATCACCTGAAGACTCACTTCGTCAGTTGTCTTGAGGTTGATAGCTCTTGGCTGCAACATCAGCTGGGCCTATTGACCAGACCACCTTCATGTGGTTCTTGGTGAGGTCTTTTCCTCATGACATGGTGACTGATTTCAAGAGGGTGTGTTACAAGGGACCCAGGTAGAAACTATGTTGTCTTTTATAACCAACCCTCTGAAGCCTCATTACTACTACCATAATTATAGGCTTTCCCAGATTGAAGAAAGAGTGAACGTGTACCCTCTCGGTGGGAGAAGTGACCTCTTAAAATGACAATACAAGAAGAGCGTCTGGAATGGGAGGGCTAGTTGTGGTCATATTGGAAAGTACTATCAGTCATAGTCTGCCCTTTGGCCATAACAACTGAAATCCCTCCAGTGTGCAATGTGCTCATATCTTCCCTTTCCACTTTCCCACCCAGTTTCATATGACATTTGCTCGAAATCCAGGATATTGTCATTGAACTCAGGTTTAGGTATGGGTGAGATTTTTTAAATGTAGTTCCTTGGGTACATCTCCTTGAGTTCCCTTTCTCTCCATTTGAAGATCTATGAACTAAAAAAGACAGACTGTCCTTCTCCCACATTGCAAAATACAATTGTGGGATAGTTACCTGAGGGTGAGGCAAGAGGGACAGAGGAGTCACTGATTTACACCATGTTCCAGAGCCTGCGTTAGAGTTAGTCTACCCACCTGGCAGGTGTTCATCATGGCTCTTGGCTCCACTCTGTGGGGTTTTGGTTCTGTCTTCAGTATTTCTTTCCTTTTTCTATTAAAATAACCTGAGTTTGCAATTGAGAAGCCTTCTCAGCCTGCTTCCTGCCTGTGAAATAATAGGGGTCCAAAAATCCTATTTTTACTATTTATTTGTCCTTTTTAATCCCAACTGTCAGTGGTTCCACCAGAATAATTCTCTTAAAAATATTGTGTGTGTGTGTGTGTGTGAGAGAGAGAATGTATTATTTTATTATCTTATTCAAGCTAAACCCTTCCTATCTTGGGCTCAATAAGAATGATAAGGACAATATCCTTATGATTCTTAAAGGCTCAATTATTTAACTGAGAAGATCCACAAGGCATGCTGTGAAGATCCTTAAAAAGCTTTGGTCTGATCAAAAGGTTCTATGAGGTCCCACATTAGCTCTTTCTAAAAATCTTCAAGAATTTTACCATTATGTCCTTAGTTTTATTTTTAGACTCTGTTTTCTTGCACTGGATTTCATCTCTACCCAGAAGCTCCTTTAAATTTTAGAATCATTTGCTGTCTAGGAGGTTGGGGATAAGAAATAGTTTTATTTTCAAACCCAGAAATCTTGAATTCTCTATATTTAACAGTTTATTATTTAGCTTATCTCTCTCCCTTTTTAATTTCAGTGAGAGGAGGGGAGGCATAGAGAGACTCCCACATGTATCCCGACCAGGATCCACCTGGCAAGCCCACTATGGGGCGATGCTCCATTGCAACCAGAGCCATTTTTTTAGTGCCCGAGTCAGAAGCCATGGAGCCATCTTCAGCACCTGAGGCAAACTCACTTGAGCTAATTGAGCCATGGCTGTGGGAGGGGAAGAGAGAGAGAGAAGGAGAGAAGTGGGAAGGGTGGAGAAGCAGATGGTCACTTCTCCTGTGTGCCCTGACCAGTGAATTGAACCTGGGACATCTACATGCCGGGCTCACGCTCTACCGCTGAACCAACTGGTCAGGGCAGTCTTATCTCTTCCTTTGTGCATTTTATCATAGGCAGTGAGAAGCCATGTGGCAATTTCAGTATTGCCAGAAAAAAAGCCAGATCTTTGAGTTTGTTAGGTACATTTCCCATTTTTCATGTTACCACAGGTAACTTTGCACTTTCTACATAACAAGTGTACCCTTTTCTCTTGCTTCCAGTAGCATTTCCCTGAGTTTTCTTGAGCCCTCCCTGACAGCCTCCTAGATCCTCTAGGCTTCCACTAACACTTTCATGGGGGTTCTTTAGGTTTTTACTAACAGTCTCTCAGTGTTGTCCCTTTTCCTGCTCACAACCTGAACCCAAGGATAGTGCTACATGTCTTAGGATTTTGTTACAGATGCTAGAATATTTCCTAATTATCTAATGTTATGAAAAAAATCACTCTAAGGCATAGTAGCTTTAAACAACAATGGTCGGCTCACTAGTCCCTCTTACAGTTCTAAGACAAACTGGGCTAAGTTAGGCAGGTCTCACTTGAGCTCAGTCTTGTGATGCACTCAGGTGGTGGTTGGGGTCTCAGATCAGGTAATTTTTGTGGCCATTGGAAAATACAGTCTTGCAAAATAGCCATTTCAGAATAATTAAACTTTAAGTCCTACACAGAAACTCTCAATGGTTAATTGCAGCAGGATAAAATGGGAAATTACTAACAGTATATTGTGGAAATTATAGTATGGAATGTAAGGAAAACCAGATTCAGAAGGTGAACAGAAGTAAGTAGAAGTTAATGACAGGGTTGCACTGGATGAAGGATGAAAGAGGAGAAGGAAATCATCATCAGAGGAGTTGACTCTACCTTGGCCCTTACCTTGAAATATGAAGGTGATGGAGAATGTGCCTACCTTAGGGAGAGCTCGATGTACATTATTAACTTCACGATTCCCTGCATTTGACTTTGCTGCTCCCTTTATAGTAATAATTACCCCATTGCCTCCCCCTGTTAAAACCTACTCATTCTTAAAGGGGTAACTCAAATGCTAATATTCCATAATGCTTTGTGATGTTTGCCAATTATAATCAATTTCTCTCTCCTCTGATTCATAGTGTGTTGTTTTCTGCTCTTACGAAACTTACTGCACAATGTTTAGCATTAAAGTGTGTGTTAACCTGTTTTATCAACCTAACCACGTATAAGTTCCCTTAGGGCAAAGGACTTGGCTTAGTTTTCTTTATACATGTAATCTTAAAGTATTTCAAAGAAACAGGTGCTCAGACATATTTGTTGAATGAATAAGGTTGAGTACCAAGTTAGACATTCTAAAAATAATCTAGTGATAAGTTCTACACAAACATTTCCTTGTCATTGCTAAAAAACCCATATTGATCACTTTCTTGCTTCAATGTATCATTAATTAAAAACTTTTGGAAGATTCAGATATATGCAGATGCTTTTTTAAAATTAAAAAATATTTTGGTTTGAGTTTAATGATTGAAATTACCTTAGAATATTGAATGAGATGAAATAACAAAATCTCTCCAAATAATTAGTGTTATTGATCTATAATTTTAACTACTGACTTAAAGTGACTTCTATTTTAGCTCTGGTCTTATAGCTCAGTTGATTACAGCATTGTCCCAACATCCAAGGTTGTGGGTTCAATCCCCAGTCAAGGCACATACAATAATCAACCAATAAATGCATAGATGAGTGGAAAAACAAATCAATGTTTCTCTTTCTCTCTAAAAATTAAAAAAAATAACATGACTTCTGTTTTTATTATTAGGTAAGTGATTTCAGTGAATTACAAATAACTTTGCTGCTAGAGTAAATAGATTTTTTCTTTAGCTAAATGTGGATGTATTTGTAATTTTTAGGTTAACTACATTTTTATGGTTGGGAACCTCTATTTTTACTTTTATTTTGATATTTTAATGATCAGTCAAGACAGAAAAGTGAACATGTGCAAAATAAGATTCCAACAAAATTAAAATTTATATACAATGGAAACTTATACATTTGAAAATTAAATTTACTTAAGAGTGTGGTTTCAAGAATTATACACTTGAAGTGATGTCAGAGAAATCACAGTGTGAAAGATACTTCTGATCTCTCCCCTTAAAATTTCAACAAATTCAGTAACTATAATGCAGCAAAGGAACCCTAGCAGGGTTCACAGCCCTGCCTGAAAGATCTGCATACAGAATGGAATGAGGGTGGGATGAGGTGAAAAGGGGGTGGAAGATAAAACACATCTGTGGTAGGCTCTGGAGAGGAGAGAAAGCAGAGGGCTGAATTTTTTTCTCTCCCTGTTGGACACAGGGAGAAAGTTTTACTCTGAGCCAGGAGAGGTGGATAGACAAGGGTGGGGTTGGGGGAAGGAGCTGACCTAAGGCGGGCATAATCAGACACAGGGTTATCAAGGACTGCCCACATCATCATTGGCTTGTAATCAAGCTGCGTGGCTGCAATCCTCCATGCGAGCCCTGAGTCCAAAGTGCCTGGCTCTCATGGTGAGGTGTGCACTTCATTGGTGGCTTCTTAATTCACAAAGATAAGGCTATGCAGTGCTGTGCACTTGCCACAGCCAGCCCCTGCATTCTACCAGCTGCCCATGTTCTGTGCAGTGTCAGGGAGAACAAAAGTGTGCAACCCCAGCCTCCCAGATCCCACCTTCCTCCCCAAGCAGTAGGAAGAAGGGAGGTGGCAGGACCCCTACAGCTGACTCTCAGGGGCTACTCTCTCCTCTGAGAAGGGGAAGTGCTCTATATCTGATCCCCCTGGTCTGCTAAGATGTGGAGAAGAATGATGGGAAACATGAAAAAGCCACTGCTAAAGCTGTAAAAGCCAGCAGCAAAGCAGTAAAATCGCAATTGTAAAACCCCCACATCACACACCAGTGCAACAATGGCTTGGCCTACATCACTACAACAGCGGAGGTCAGCCCAATAATTTCACCAAGCCAAGATTTGTAGTATAGTGACAGTCACTGGAAAAAAATTGCTGCTTGTTAGGGTTTTTAACACCGTTCTCAAATGCCATCAAGGAAGAAGAAATCATACATCATGAAAACAAAAGACAGAGACATAGTTCAGATAGATAATGAAAAATCTCCAGGAAAAAATCTCAACTGCATAAAAATTTTGGATTTAAATGACAGAGAATTCAAAATTGAAGTTCTAAAAAAACTCAAATGAGTTGCAAGAAAACACTGAGAGGCAGTTTATTGAGCTCAAAAGCAAATTAATGAACAAAAAGAGTGCTTCACCAAGGAGATTGAAAGTTTAAAAAAGAACCAAACAGATGAAGAACTCAATACATGAACTTAAAAATGAGGTAAGTTTAGCTAATAAAACAGGCCAGCTAGAGGAGAGAATCAGTGACATTGAAGATAGGCAAGTAGAGATACTACAGAGAGAAGAGAGAGACTCATGAATTAAAAAGAGAGAGAGAGAGAGAGTGCGCTCTATAAAATCTGACTCCATTAGAAAGAGCAATATAAGAAGAATAGTTATATCAGAAAAAGAAGAGAGGGAAAAAGGAATGGAAAAATGGTTTAAACAAATAATTGATGAGAACTTCCCAGGCCTGTGGAAAGGGTTAGAGCCTCGAAAACAAGAAGCAAATAGAACACCGAGTTACCTCAACCCAAACAGACCTACCCCAAGGCACATCGTAATAAAATTATTACAAATCAATGACAAAGAAAGAATTCTCAAGGCAGCTAGGGAAAGAAGAATATAACATATAAGGGAATGCCCATTAGGTTATCATCAGATTTCTCAGAAGAAACCCTACAAGCCAGAAAGGAGTAGATCCAAATATTCAAAGCACTGAAAGAGAGAAATTACCAGCCAAGAATACTATATCTATCAAAGTTATCCTCCAAAAGAGAAATAAAAACTTTTATAGACATATAGAAGCTGATGGAATTTATCAGCAGAAAATCCCCAGTACAAGAAATGCTAAAGGGATTATCAGACCAGATACAAAGAACAAAACAAAAGAAAACTATAAGTAATAGCTCCAACAAGATCACAATAAAAACAAGGATAATTTTTGACAACAATAACATAAAAGGGGAGAGGATAATGATCAGCAGTAGCAAAGTAGGGTGCAGTGCAGAAGCACTCATATGATAAATGACTCTTGTAAATATGACAATTTTTCTTTTAATAACCTAAAGGTAACCACCCATGAAAATGCCACTACTGAAACATAGCTTAAAAAAAGAAAAAAACAGAGGCAAGAAGTACAGAATACCACTAAACAAAAACAACTGACAGATCCTCACTAGGTGGTGGTGCAGTGGATAGAGCATTGGACTAAGACACAGAGGACCCAGGTTCAAGACCCCGAGGTCACCAGCTTGAGCATGGGCTTATCTGGTTTGAGCAAGGCTCACCCACTTGAGCCCAAGGTCACTGGCTCGAGCAAGGGGTCACTCAGTCTGCTGTAGCTCCCCGGTCAAGGCACATATGAGAAATCAATCAATAAACAACAAAGGAACTGCAATGAAGAATTTATGTTTCTCATCTCTCTCCCTTTCTGTCTGTCTGTCCTTATCTGTCCCTCTCTTTGACTCTCTCTGTCTCTGCCACACAAAAAAAATTTAAAAAACTCCAAAATAAACAACAACTCACAAGAAAAACAAGAGAGAAGAACCAAACTAGACACAGACCTATTGGAAAACAATGCATAAAATGGCTATAGGAGAACCTCAAGTGTAAATAATTACTCTAAATGAACAAATTGAACTCACCAATAAAGAGACACAGAATAGCAGATTGGAACAAAAAGCAAAACCCAACCAAATGCTGCCTTCAAGAGACACATCTAAGCTGCAAGGACAAAAGTAGGCTCAAAATGAAAGGTTGGAAAATAATTCACCAAGCAAATAATACCCAAAGAAAAGCCATACTTATATCTGACAATACTGACTTCAAGACAATAAAAGTAACCAGAGACAAATTTGGTCATTTTATGATGATAAAAGGGACATTGAATCAAGAAGACATAACACTTCTTAATGTATATGCACCAAGTCAGGGAGCACCAAAATATATAAGACATCTATTAACTGATCTAAAAATAGAAACAGACAAAAACATATTTATACTTAGAGATCTCAACGCACCATTAATAGCTCTAAATTGATCATCGAAACAAAATCAATAAAGAAATATTAGCTTTACTTATTTATTTTTATATCTTTGGTATTTTTCTGAAGTGAGAAGCAGGGAGACAGAGAGACAGACTCCCATATGCACCTGACTGGGATCCACCCAGCATTCCCACTAGGGGGCGATGCTCTGCACATCTGGAGCATTGCTCTGTTTCAACTGGAGCCATTCTAGCACCTGAAGCAGAGGCCATGGAGCCATCCTCAGGGCCTGGGCCACTTTGCTCCAATGGAGCCTTGTCTGTGGGAGGGGAAGAGAGAGATAGAGAGAAAGGAAAGGGGAGGGTGGAGAAGCAGATGGGTGATTCTTCTGTGTGCCCTGGCCAGGAATTGAACCTGAGACTTCCACATGCTGGTCCAACACTCTACCACTGAACCAATAGGCCAGGGCCAAAGAAATATCAGCTTTAAATGACACATTAGACAAAATGGACATAATAGACATCTACTGGGCAGTTCATCTCAGAACTTCAGACTACACATTATTCTCCAGTGTACATGAAACATTCTCAAGAATAGACAATATGTTGGCATAAAACTAGACATAAAACTAACATCAATAAATTTAGGAAGATTGAGATTATACCAGCATATTATCTGATCACAAGGCTTTAAAATTAGAATTCAACTACAAAATATTTCCTACAGAAGTGTGAAAAGTAAACAACACACTTCTAAAAAATGACTGGGTCAAAGAAGAAGTAAAGGCAGAGATAAAAAGATATATACAGACTAACGAAAATGACAATACAACATATCAAAATTTCAGGGATGCAGCAAAAGCAGTAATAAAAGGGAAATTTATATCAATACAGGCTTATATCAAGAAACAAGAAAAATTCCAAATTAACAGCTTAACATCACATCTTTTTTTTAAAATTAATTTTAATTTATTGTGTTTACATAGATTCTAATGTCCTCCAGGGTGCATCACCCCTTCCTTCGTGTTCCCCTCAACATTCCCCTTGCCACTTAACATCACATTTTAAGGAACTAAAAAAAAAAGAACAAAGGTGACCCAAAATCATCAGAAGAAAGGAAATAGTAAAAATTAGAGCAGAAATGAAATAGAGAACAGAAAAACTATAAAAAAATTAATACAACAAAGAGATGTTTCTTTGAAAAGATCAATAAAATTGACAACCCCCTGGCTAGACTCACTATGGAAAAAAGAGAAAGGAGTCATATAACCAAAATCCGAAATGAAAGAGGATAAATTGCCACAGACATCATAGATATACAAAGGACCACTGTAGAATACTATGAAAAATTATATGGCACCAAATTCAACAATCTAGAAGAAATATATAAATTCCTAGAACTATACGATCTTCCTAGACTGAGTCATCAAGAAGTAGAAAGCCTAAATGGACCTATAAGCAGGGAAGAAATAGAATCAACCATCAAAAACCTACCCCAAAATAATAGTCCGGAGCCAGACAGATACACTAGTGAATTCTATCAAGCATTCATAGAAGAATTAGTTTCTATTCTTATCAAAGTCTCCCAAAAAATAGAAGAAGCAATACTGTGTAATTTATTTTATGAGGACAACATAACCCTCATACCAAAACCTGGCAAGGACATTACAAAAGAAGAAAATTAGGGATGTCATTAGGATAATGGCACTGTGGGGAGCGATACCGATAAATCTCCCCCAAAACTCAACAAGATCTTCAACCAGAAACAGAAAAATCTATCCTTGGAGCCTCCAGATGTTCTGCAATACACCTGAAGGTATGGTCGAGTGAAAAATTGGCTAAATATATAATCAAACCCCAAAGGAAATAGGGAGTAAGAAACATTCTGCCTTCCTCACTAACGTAAATAGGGCTGCTTTCACTGGGAACTGAGAGTATAGGAACTAAGGGGGGCAAAAGGGGTGAATAAATCCAGGCCGTGGCACAAACGGCCAAACCAGGTTGTGGCATGGAGGTCCAAGCCGAGGAAAAACTGTGCTTGTGGCAACCCAGTCAATACAAGGTAGCACTCGTGCCAAACCCACACAAAGAAAGACAAGTGGGGCAGCCATTTGCCCCGATCTCCTGGTCGACTTGCGCAGATAGTGGGCAAGAGATTCCTCCTAGAGCCCCAGGAGTGGGCGCCCGTTTTACCCAACAGAGAGGCAGAGTAAGAGGCCTTTGTGTGGGCCGAGAGTAGAATCTCCGGGCCACCCCAGCACCCTGAAAAAGCCGCACACGGGAAGGGAGCGAGAGCTAATTCCAATGCTGGAACTTGTCCATGCAGGCAGGGGTCTCACTTGGAGTGTGAGATGGCTGGCCTGATATCCTGGTCGGCGCGCACAAAGAGTCGGCAAGAGACTCCTCTGAACACCTCAGGAGTGGGCGCCCGTGTTCCCAGACAGAGGAGCAGAGTCAAGGGCCTTTGTGTGGGCTGAAAGCAGAATCTCGGGCTGCCCCAGCACCCTGAGAAAGCCATGCATGGGGAGGGAGCGAGAGCTAAATCCAACACTGGAACTTTTCTGTGTGGGCGGCAGTCTCATTCGGAGTAAGAGACGGCCAGCTCCATATCCCAGTCTGCATGCACAGATAGTGAGCAAGAGATTCCTCCAAGTGCCCCGGGAGTGGGCGCCCACCCATGTTACGGACAGAGGGGCAGAGTCAGAGGTCTTTGTGTGGACGGAAGCCCCACCTGATTATGCTAGCAGCTCTGACTGACTGAGCCTTACTCAGAGCCCTGTGCTAAGTGGAATGGAGTGGGGATTTGCCAGCTCTTTGAGCCTCTTACTATCCAGGCAGAGGTAGCAGAAACCCCATAGCTGGATTATCAGGCTAATAATTGAGGAAGGAAAGACTAGGAGAGAGGCTCTGGGAACACGGACTCTCTCACTGTCGAAGCCTACAAATGCTAATGAGCCTTGACTGCCAACGAGACTGAAGCCCAATATATGACATTGCCATAGAGACTTATCAACTGCAAGCCTCTACCTGAGTGTGCCACAGGAGCAGAACCCGGGGTACAGAGTCACCGACCAGGAAGAGGGAGAGAAAAGAAAAAGCAAGAAGATAACCTCTCAAAATCAAGAATAATCCATAGATTTTATAACCTATCCCATTTTATTATATTTGTTTATTTGTTCCTCTTATCTTCATGTCTTGATTATTTTTATCCTCTTCCAATTTGGTCTGCCAGTCTTACTCTCTCCTCTTCTTGAACTACACTACCCATAAGTGTTACATCTCCCATTATCTTTTCTTTCTTCTTCCTTTCTCTCTATGAGGGTTGCACTCCAAAACCCTTAACTCTCTCTCTCTCTCTCTCTTTCTCTCTTTTTCTTTTTTCTTCTTTTAGAGGTTCCCTTTTTTTTCTCTTTTTCTTTTCTCCCTCTATATTAATTTCTTCCTTTCTCCTTTACGTCTTCTCTTATTCAATCCTCAATAACAAACAAATTATCTTTTTTCTTTTTTTTTTTAATAATTTTATTTTTTTAATGGGGCGACATCAATAAATCAGGATATATATATTCAAAGATAACAAGTCCAGGTTATCTTTTCGTTCAATTATGTTGCATACCCATCACCCAAAGTCAGATTGTCCTCTGTCACCTTCTATCTAGTTTTCTTTGTGCCCATCCACCTCCCCCTTTCCCTCTCCCTTTCCCCCCTCCCCCCCCGTAACCACCACACTCTTATCAATGTCTCTTAGTTTCACTTTTATATCCCACCTACGTATGGAATAATGCAGTTCCTGTTTTTTTCTGATTTACTTATTTCGCTTCGTATCATGTTATCAAGATCCCACCATTTTGCTGTAAATGATCCGATGTCATCATTTTTTATGGCTGAGTAGTATTCCATAGTGTATATGTGCCACATCTTCTTTATCCAGTCATCTATTGACGGGCTTTTTGGTTGTTTCCATGTCCTGGCCACTGTGAACAATGCTGCAATGAACATGGGGCTGCATGTGTCTTTATGAGTCAATGTTTCTGAGTTTTTGGGGTATATACCCAGTAGAGGGATTGCTGGGTCATAAGGTAGTTCTATTTTCAGTTTTTTGAGGAACCACCATACTTTCTTCCATAATGGTTGTACTACTTTACATTCCCACCAACAGTGTATGAGGGTTCCTTTTTCTCCACAGCCTCTCCAACATTTGCTATTACCTGTCTTGCTAATAATAGCTAATCGAAGAGGTGTGAGGTGGTATCTCGTTGCAGTTTTGATTTGCACTTCTCTAATAACTAAAGAAGATGAGCATCTTTTCATATATCTGTTGGCCATTTGTATTTCTTCCTGGGAGAAGTGTCTGTTCATATCCTCTTCCCATTTTTTTATTGGATTGTTTGTTTGTTTGTTGTTGAGTTTTATGAGTTCTTTGTATATTTTGGATATTAGGCCCTTATCTGAGCTGTTGTTTGAAAATATCATCTCCCATTAAGTTGGCTGTCTGTTTATTTTGTTATCAGTTTCTCTTGCTGAGCAAAAACTTCTTAGTCTGATGTAGTCCCATTCATTAATTTTTGCCTACACTTCTCTTGTCTTTGGAGTCAAATTCATAAAATGCTCTTTAAAACCCAGGTCCATGAGCTGCATACCTATGTCTTCTTCTATGTACTTAATTGTTTCAGGTCTTATGTTTAGATCTTTGATCCATTTTGAGTTAATTTTTGTACAAGGGGAGAGACTGTAGTCCAGTTTCATTTTTTTGCATGTGGCTTTCCAGTTTTCCCAGCACCATTTATTGAAGAGGCTTTCTTTTCTCCATTGTGTGTTGTTGGCCCCTTTATCAAAAATTATTTGACTATATATATGTGGTTTTATTTCTGGACTTTCTATTCTGTTCTATTGGTCTGAGTGTCTATTTTTCTGCCAATACCATGCTGTTTTGATTGTCGTGGCCCTATAATAGAGTTTGAAGTCAGGTATTGTAATGCCCCCAGCTTCATTCTTTTTCTTTAGGATTGCTTTGGCTATTCGGGTTTTTTTTTATTTCCATATAAATCTGATGATTTTTTGCTCTATTTCTTTAAAAAATGTCATTGGAAGTTTGATGGGAATTGCATTAAATTTGTATATTGCTTTGGGTAATATAGCCATCTTGATTATATTTATTCTTCCTAACCAAGAACAAAGTATATTCTTCCATCTCATTATATCTTTTTCGATTTCCCTTAACAATGGTTTATAGTTTTCATTATATAAGTCCTTTACATTCTTTGTTATGTTTATTCCTAAGTATTTTATTTTTTTTGTTGCAATCGTGAAGGGGATTATTCTTTTGAGTTTGTTCTTAATTGTTTCATTGTTGGCATATAGAAAGGCTATTGACTTCTGTATGTTAATTTTGTATCCTGCGACCTTACTGTATTGGCTTATTGTTTCTAGTAGTCTTTTTGTGGATTCTTTGGGGTTTTCGATGTATAGGATCATATCATCTGCAAAAAGTGATACCTTTACTTCTTCTTTTCTGATATGCATGCCTTTTATTTCTTTGTCTTGTCTGATTGCTCTGGCTAGAACCTCTAGTACCACATTAAATAAGAGTGGAGAGAGTGGACAACCCTGTCTTGTTCCTGATTTAAGGGAGAAAACCTTCAGTTTAGTGCCATTTAATATGATGTTAGCTGATGGTTTATCATATATGGCCTTTATCATGTTGAGATATTTTCCTTCTATACCCATTTTGTTGAGAGTCTTAAACATAAAATTGTGTTGTATTTTATCGAAAGCCTTTTCTGCGTCTATTGATAAGATCATGTGATTTTTGTTCTTTGTTTTGTTGATATGGTGTATTATGTTAGCCGTTTTACATATGTTGAACCATCCTTGAGATTCTGGGATGAATCCCACTTGATCATGATGTATTATTTTTTTAATATGTTGTTGTATTCGATTTGCTAGTATTTTGTTTAGTATTTAGCATCTGTATTCATTAGAGATATTGGTCTGTAGTTTTCTTTTTTTGTGCCATCCTTGCCTGGTTTTGGTATGAGGGTTATGTTGGACTCATAAAATGTGTTTGGAAGTATTGCTTCTTCTTCAATTTTTTGGAAGACTTTGAGTAGAATAGGAGCCAAGTCTTCTTTGAATGTTTGATAAAATTCGCTGGTATAGCCGTCAGGGCCTGGACTTTTATTTTTGGGGAGGTTTTTAATGGTTTTTTCTATTTCTTCTTTACTAATAGGTCTGTTTAGGCTTTCTGTTTCTTCTTGACTCAGTCTAGGAAGGTTGTATTGTTCTAGAATTTATCTATTTCTTCTAGGTTGTTGAATTTAGTGGCATAAAGTTTTTCATAGTATTCTAAAATAATTCTTTGTATATCTACACTGTCCGTGGTGATTTCTCCTCTTTCATTTTGGATTTGTGTATATGATTTCTTTCTCTTTTTTCCTTGGTAAGTCTTGCCAAGGGTTTTTCAATTTTGTTGATCTTTTCAAAGAACCAGCTCCTTGTTCTATTAATTTTTTCTATAGTTTTTCTGTTCTCTATTTCATTTATTTCTGCTCTGATTTTTATTATCTCCTTTCTTCATCTGGTTTTGGGTTGTCTTTGTTCTTCTTTTTCTAGTTCCTTAAGGTGTGAAGTTAAGTGGTTCCTTGGGCTCTCTCTTGTTTGTTCATATAGGACTGAAGGGATATGAACTTCCCTCTTATCACTGCTTTTGCTGCAACCCATAGATTCTCATAACTCATATTGTCATTTTCATTTGTCTGTATATATCTTTTGATCTCTGCACTTATTTCTTCTTTGACCCATTCATTTTTTAAAAGTATGTTGTTTAGTTTCCTCATTTTTGTGGGATTTTTTTCCTCTTTTTACAGTTGAATTCTAGTTTCAAGGCTTTATGATCTGAAAATATGATTGGTACAACTTCGATATTTCTGAATTTGCTAAGGTTGTTTTTGTGGCCTAACATATGGTCAATTCTTGAGAATGATCCATGTACACTGGAGAAAAATGTACACTCAGTCACTTTGGGATGAAATGTCCTGTAGATGTCTATCATATCCATGGTCTCTAGTATTTTGTTTAAGGCCACTATGTCTTTGTTGATTCTCTGTTTGGATGACCGATCTAGAGCCGTCAGCGGTGTATTGAGGTCTCCAAGTATGATTGTATTTTTGTCAGTTTTTGTTTTAAGGTCAATAAATAGCTGTCTTATATATTTTGGTGCTCCTTGGTTTGGTGCATATATATTAAGAATTGTTATGTCTTCTTGATTCAGTGTCCCCTTGGCCATTATGAAATGGCCATTTTTGTCTCTGAGTACTTTTCCTGTCTTGTAGTCAGCATTATCAGATATGAGTATTGCTACGCCTGCTTTTTTTGAATGTTATTTGCTTGGGGTATTGTTTTTCAGCCTTTCACTCTGAATATGTTTTTATCCTTGTTACTTAGATGAGTTTCCTGTAGGCAGCATACAGTTGGATTTTCTTTTTTAATCCATTCTGCTACTCTGTGCCTTTTTATTGGTGAGTTTAATCCATTTACATTTAGTGTAATTATTGACACTTGTGAGTTCCCTACTTCCATTTTATATCTTGCTTTCTGTTAGTTTTGTGTCTTGTTTGATCCTTCTCTTTTGATTTTCCTATCTTTTGTTTTTATTTGGTTGTATTCCATACATATTTCCACTGTTACTATCTTTTTTTTCTCATGTGCTTCTGTGGTGGTTTTTTCAATGGTGGTTACCTTTAAGTAATGAAAACGATTCCTACCCTGTTCATTGTAGCGAACTATTTTGTGGGTAGTTTTGCACTCCATCATCCTTTGCTACTGTTAATTTCCATCTCTCCCCCTTTTTCTTTTTGTTGTTGTCACAGTTTAAATTTGGTTTTATTGTGTTCTTCTTGGAGCTTTTACTTGTTGCTCTGTTTTGTTTTTTTTTTTTTTTGTTCTTTGTATCTGATTGGAGAACCCCCTTTAGTAATTCCTGGAATGGGGATTTTCTGATGATAAATTCCCTCATCTTTTCTGTATCTGTGAATGTTTTTCTTTCTCTTTCATATTTGAAGGATAGCTTTGATGGGTATAGTTTTCGTGGCTGAAAGTTCCTCTCGTTCAGGACTTTAAATATTGGGTTCTGCTCTCTTTTAGCTTGTAGAGTATGTGCTGAGAAATCTGATGATAATCTAATGGGCCTTCCTTTATATGTTGTATTCTTCTTTTCCCTGGCTGCCTTGAGAATTTTTTCTTTGCTGTTGGTTTGTGCCAATTTCATTATGATATGCCTTGGAGTAGGTTTGTTGGGGTTAAGAAAACTCAGAGTTCTGTTTGCTTTTTGAACTTGAGGCTTTAATTCTTTCACCAGGCTTGGGAAGTTCTCATCCATTATTTGTTTGAGTATGTTCTCCAGTCCATTTTCTCTCTTCTCTCTCTGATATACCCATTATTCTTATGTTATTCTTTTTGATGGAGTCAGATAATTCTTGTAGGGCTATCTCATTTTTTTTAATTTTTGAGTCTCTTTCTTCTCTCTGTTGTGCCTCAAGTTGCTTGTCTTCTATTTCACTAATCCCCTCTTCTATCTGACCTGTTCTATTAGCTAAGCTTGTTACTTCGTTTTTCAGCTCATGAATTGAGTTTTTCATCTCTGTTTGATTTGTTTTTATAGTTTCAATATCCTTGGACATATATTCTTTGTGTTCCTTGAGTTGTTTTCTGAGCTCCCTAAATTGCCTTTCTGTGTTTTCTTGTATATCTCGGAGGATTTTTAGAATTTCTATCTTGAATTCTCTGTCATTTAGCTTCAAGGTTTCCAATATATTAAATTTTTTCTCCATAGATTTTTCCTCATCTAGCTGTGTTACTTCTCTTTCTTTTGTATCCATGATATTCGATTTTCTCTTCCTTAATGGCATCTGAGGGTGGTTTTGTTGATAGTATTAATGAGATTTAATAAAGAATAAAAAGTTAAAAAATAAAAAATCGAAAAGAGTTGTTTTTTTAAAAAAATTAATAATGAAATAAAGAAAAATAAAATAAAATAAAAATTTTAAAAAAAGTAAATTATTCCCCCCCCTCCTTTTTTCCTCTCCTCTCCTCTCCCCTCTTTCTTGAGAAAATCTTGTGCTGAACTGTGAATTATAACAAACAATGCCTATAATGGAGGGCCTGAATTGGGGAAAAGTAATAAAGGGTAAAAAAAAAAAAGTAGGGGGTATGGACCCACAAAAAGAAAATAAGGAAAAAATTTGGGTCAAGAATAAAATGATTTGCTTTTAGGTGTTGGTTGACTAAGAGTTATGATGTGAGGAATAAGAGGGAAACAGAAAAATGGGGGGACAAATTAAAAAATTACTATTGTATTTAGTCGAACAAGAACTAGATAAAATGGAGAGCCAGGGATGGGAGCACTGCTAGTGAGTTAAAAAGGTGAAGTAAAAACCCCCCAAAATGCCACAAACATAAGTTTGAGTCCCAGATAAGATAATTTGTTTGTTATTGAGGTTTGAATGAGAGGAGATGTAAAGGAGAAAGGAAGAAATTAATATAGAGGGAGAAAAGAAAGAGAGAGAGAGAAAAAAAGAAGGAACCACTAAAAGAAAAAATAAAAAAGAGGAGAGAGAGAGAGAGTTAAGGGTTTTGGAGTGCAACCCTCATAGAGAGAAAGGAAGAGGAAAGAAAAGATAATGGGAGATGTAACCCTTATGGGTAGTGTAGTTCAAGGAGAGGAGAGAGTAAGACCGGCAGAGAGTTAATCGGCCAAATTGGAGAAGGAAAAAAAATATCAAGAATAAAGTTAAGAGAAACAAACGAACAAATATAATAAAATGGGATAGGTTATAAAGTCTGCAGATTATTCTTGATTTTGAGAGGTTATCTTCTTGCTTTTTCTTTTCTCTCCCTCTTCCTGGTCGGTGACTCTGTACTCCGGGTTCTGCCCCTTTGGCCCGCTCAGGTAGAGGTTTGCAGTTGATAAGTCTCTGTGGCGATGTTATGTATTGTGCTTTAGTCTCGTTGGCAGTCTAGGCTCATTAGCATTTATAGGCTCTGACAGTGAGAGAGTCCGTGTTCCTGGAGCCTTTCTCCTAGACTTTCCTTCCTCAATTAGTAGCCTGATAATCCAGCTATGGGGTTTCTGCTGCCTCTGCCTGGATAGTAAGAGGCTCAAAAAGCTGGCAACTCCCCATTCTATTTCCACTCAGCACAGGGCTCTGGGTAAGGCTCAGTCAGTCAGAGCTGCTAGCATAATCAGGTGGGGTTTCTGCCCACTCAAAGACCTCTGGCTCTGCCACTCTGTCCGGTAACACAGGCGGGCTCCCACTCCCGGGGCGCTTGGAGGAAACTCTCGCTCACTATCTGCGCGTGCAGACCAGGATATCCGGCTGGCAGTCTCATGCTCTGAGTGAAACCCCCCCCAATGCATGGAAAAGTTCCAGCGTTTTAATTGGCTCTCGCTACGTCCCCTTGCGTGGCTTTTGCAAGGCGCTGGGGTGGCCCAAGATTCCGCTTTGGCCCACACAAAGGCCCCTGACTCTGCCCCTCTGTGCAATAACACGGGTGCGCACTGCCAAGGCTCTGGGAGGAAGCTCTCGCTATCTGCGCGCGCAGACCAGGATATCATTTCAACTGCGTTTCCTGGCCGCTGAGTGAAACACCCAGCAGCACGGAAAAGTTCCACCATTGGAATTAGTTCTCGCTCCCTCCCGTGAGCGGCTTTCCCAGTGCGCTGGGGCTTCCCAGAGATTCTGCTTTCGGCCCACACAAAGGCCTCTGACTCTGCATCTCTGTGGGTTAACACGGGCACCCACTCCCAGGGCTTTGGAAGAAATCTCTCGCCCACTATCTGCGCGTGCCGACCAGGAGATCGGGTAAAATGGCTGCCCCGCTTGTCTTTCTTTGTCTGGGTTTGGCACAAGTGTTAGCTTGTATTGTCCAGGTTGCCACAGGATCAGTTTTTCCTCGGCTTGGATCTCCGTGCCATAGCCTGGTTCGGCCGTTTGTGCCGCGACCTGGATCTATTCATCCCCTTTGCCCACCTCAGTTTCTATATTCACATTTCCCAGAGAAAACCGCCCTGTTTAGGTTAGTGAGAAAGGCGGAGCATTTCTAACTCCCTATTTCCTTCAGGGTTTGGTTATATATTTAGCCAATTTTCTCGATCATACCTTCGGGTGTATTGCAAAACATCTGGAGGCTCCAAGGATAGGTTTTTCTGTTTCTGGTTGAAGACCTTGTTGAGTTTTGGGGGAGATTTATCTGTATCACTTCCTACCCTGCCATGACTTTGAAGTCATCTCTAACAAACAAATTATCTTATCTGGGACTCAAACTTATGTTTGTGGCATTTTGGGAGGTTTTTACCTTGCTTTTATAACTCACTAGCAGTGCTCCCAACTCTGGCTCGCCATTTTATCTGGTTCTTGTTCCACTAAATAAAATAGTAATTTTTAATTTTTTCTCCCCCAATTTCCTGTTTCCCTCTTATTCCTCTCATCATATCTCTTAGTCAACCAACACCTAAAAGCAAATCATTTTATTCTTGACCCAAATTTTTTCCTTATTTGCATTTTGTGGGTCCATATCCCCTTCTTTTGCTCCTTTATTACTTCTCGCCAACTCAGGCCATCCATTATAGGCATTGTTTGTTCTATTTAGCACAATGTAATTCACAGTTCACCACAAGATTTTCTCAAGAAGGAGAGGAGAGGAGAAGAGAGGAATAAAGGAGGGGAGGGGAATAATTTTTAAAAAACTTTTTTTCTATTTTTTATTTTTATTTTATTAACTTTTTATTCTTTATTAAATGTCATTAATACTATCAACAAAACCACCCTCAGATGCCATTATGGAAGAGAAAATCAAAGATCATGGATTCAAAAGAAAGAGAGGTAACACAGCTAGATGAGGAAAAATTTATGGAGAAAAAATTTAATATATTGGAAAACTTTGAGCTAAATGACATAGAATTTAAAATAGAAATCCTAAAAATACTCAGAGATATACAAGAAAACACAGAAAGGCAATTTAGGGAGTTCAGAAAACAACTCAATGAACACAAAGCATATATTACCAAGGAAACAGAAACTATAAAAACAAATCAAACAGAGATGAAAAACTCAATTCACGAGCTGAAAAACGAGGTAACAAGCTTAGCTAATAGAACAGGCCAGATAGAAGAGAGGATTAGTGAAATAGAAGACAAGCAACTTGAGGCACAACAGAGAAAAGAAAGAGACTCAAAAATAAAAAAAATGAGATAGCCCTACAGGAATTATTGGACTCCATCAAAAAGAATAACATAAGAATAATAGGTGTATCAGAGGGAGAAGAGAGAGAAAATGGAATGGAGAACATACTCAAACAAATAATAGATGAGAACTTCCCAAGCCTGTGGAAAGAACTAAAGCCTCAAGTTCAAGAAGCAAACAGAACTCCGAGTTTTCTTAACCCCAACAAACCTACTCAAAGGCACATCATAATGAAATTGGCACAAACCAACCACAAAGAAAAAATTCTCAAGGCAGCCAAGAAAGAGAAGAATACAACATATAAAGGAAGGCCCATTAGATTATCATCAGATTTCTCAACATAAACTCTACAAGCTAGAAGAGAGTGGACACCAATATTTAAAGTCCTGAAAGAGAGGAACTTTCGGTCACAAATACTATACCCATCAAAGCTATCCTTCAAATACAAAGGAGAAATAAAAGCATTCACAGATACAGAAAAGATGAGGGAATTTATCATCAGAAAACCCCCACTCCAGGAATTACTAAAGGGGGTTCTCCAATCAGATACAAAGAACAATAACAAAAAAAACAAAATCACAAGTAAAAGCTCCACCAAGAACACAATAATACCAAATTTAAACTGTGACAACAAATAAAAAGGGGGGGGAAGAGGACAGAGATTAACATTAACAAAGGAATATGGAGTGCAAAAGTACTCACAAGATAGTGCACCACAATGAACAGGGTAGGAACCCTTTTTCTCACTGAATGGTAACCACCATTGAAAAAACCACCACAGAAGCACATGATTTAAAAAAGATAGCAACAGAGGAAAGATGTATGGAATAAAACCAAATAAAAACAAAAGATAGAAAAACGAAAGAGAAGAATCAAACAAGACACAAAACTAACAGAAAGCAATGTATAAAATGGCAATAGGGAACTCATAAGTGTCAATAATTACACTAAATGTAAGTGGATTATACTCACGAATAAAAAGGCACAGAGTAGCAGAATGGATTAAAAAAGAAATCTAACAGTATACTGCCTACAAGAAACTCATCTAAGCAACAAGGATAAAAACAAATTCAAAGTGAAAGGCTGGAAAACAATACTCCAAGCAAATAACATCCAAAAAAAAGCAGGTGTAGCAATATTCATATCTGATAATGCTGACTACAAGACAGCAAAATTACTCAGAGACAAAAATGGCCATTTCATAATGGCCAAGGGGACACTGAATCAAGAAGACATAACAATTCTTAATATATATGCACCAAACCAAGGAGCACCAAAATATATAAGACAGCTACTTATTGACCCTAAAACAAAAACTGACAATAATACAATCATACTTGGAGTCCTAAATACACCTTTGTCGGCTCTAGATTGGTCATCCAAACAGAGAATCAATAAAGAAATAATGGCCTTAAACAAAACACTAGAGCACCTGGATATGATAGACATCTACAGGACATTTCATCCCAAAGTTACTGGATCATTCTCAAGAATTGACCACATTTTGGGCCACAAAAACAACATCAGCAAGTTCAGAAATATCGAAGTTGTACCAAGCTTATTTTCTGATCATAAAGCCTTGAAACTAGAATTCAACTGCAAAAAAGAGGGAAAAAATCACACAAAAATGTGGAAACTAAACAACATACTTTTAAAAAAAAGAATGGGTCAAAGAAGAAATAAGTACAGAGATCAAAACATATATACAGACAAATGAAAATGACAATATGAGTTATGAGAATCTATGGGATGCAGCAAAAGCAGTGATAAGAGGGAAGTTCATATCCCTTCAGTCCTATATGACCAAACAAGAGAGCCCAAGTGAACCACTTAACTTCACACCTTAAGGAACTAGAAAAAGAAGAACAAAGACAACCCAAAACCAGCCGAAGAAAGGAGATAATAAAAATCAGAGCAGAAATAAATGAAATAGAGAATAGAAAAACTATAGAAAAAATTAATAGAACAAGGAGCTGGTTCTTTGAAAAGATCAACAAAATTGACAAACCCTTGGCAAGACTTACCAAGGAAAAAAGAGAAAGAACTCATATAAACAATATCCAAAATGAAAGAGGAGAAATCACCATGGACATTGTAGATAAACAAAGAATTATTGTATAATACTATGGAAAACTTTGCCACTAAATTCAACAACCTAGAAGAAATGAATAAATTCCTAAAACAATACAACCTTCCTAAACTGAGTCAAGAAGAAGCAGAAAGCCTATATAGACCTATAAATAGAGAAGAAATAGAAAAAACCATTAAACCCCCCCACACATAAATGTCCAGGCCCAGAAGGCTATACTAGCAAATTTTATCAAACATTCAAAGAAGACTTGGTTCCTATTCTACTCAAAGTCTTCCAAAAAATTGAAGAAGAAGCAATACTTCCAAACACATTTCATTAGGCCAACATAACCCTCATACCAAAACCAGGCAAGGATGGCACAAAAAAAGAAAACTATAGACCAATATCTCTAATGAATACAGATGCTAAAATACTAAACAAAATACTAGCAAATCAAATACAATAACATATTTAAATAATACATCATAATCAAGTGAGATTCATCCCAGAATCTCAAGGATGGTTCAACATACGTAAAACGGTTAACATAATACACCATATCAACATAACAAAGAACAAAAACCACATGATCTTATCAATAGACACAGAAAAGGCTTTCGATAAAATACAACACAATTTTATGTTTAAGACTCTCAACAAAATGGGTATAGAAGGAAAATATCTCAACATGATAAAGGCCATATATGATAAACCATCAGCTAACATCATATTAAATGGCACTAAACTGAAGGCTTTCCCCCTTAAATCAGGAAAAAGACAGGGTTGTCCTCTCTCTCCATTCTTATTTAATGTGTACTAGAGGTTCTAGCCAGAGCAATCAGACAGGACAAAGAAATAAAAGGCATGCATATCAGAAAAGAAGAAGTAAAGGTATCACTTTTTGCAGATGATATGATCCTATACATCGAAATCCCCAAGGAATCCACAAAAAGACTACTAGAAACAATAAGCCAATACAGTAAGGTCGCAGGATACAAAATTAACATGCAAAAGTCCATAGCCTTTCTATATGCCAACAATGAAACAATTGAGAACAAACTCAAAAAAATAATCCCCTTCATGATTGCAACAACAACAAAAAAATACCTAGGATATAACATTACAAAGAATGTAAAGGATTTATATAATGAAAACTAGAAACCATTTTTAAGGGAAATCGAAAAAGATATAATGAGATTGAAGAATATTCCTTGTTCTTGTTTAGGAAGAATAAATATAATCAAGATGGCTATATTACCCAAAGCAATATACAAATTTAATGCAATTCCCAACAAAATTCCAATGACATTTTTTAAAGAAATGGAACAAGAAATCATCAGATTTATATGGAACTATAAATAACCCTGAATAGCCAAAGCAATCCTAAAGAAAAAGAATGAAGCTGGAGGTATTACAATACCTGACTTCAAACTCTATTATAGGGCCATGACAATCAAAACAGCATGGTATTGGCAGAAAAATAGACACTCAGACCAATGGAACAGAATAGAAAGTCCAGAAATAAAACCACATATATATGGTCAAATAATTTTTGATAAAGGGGCCAACAACACATAATGGAGAAAAGAAAGCCTTTTCAACAAATGGTGCTGGGAAAACTTCATGCAAAAGAATGAAACTGGACTACAGTTTGTGCCCTTGTACTAAAATTAATTCAAAATTGATCAAAGATCTAAATATAAGACCTGAAACAATAAAGTACATAGACGAAGACATAGGTTCTAAACTCATGGACCTGGGTTTTAAAGAGCATTTTATGAATTTGACTCCAAAGGCAAGAGAAGTGTAGGCAAAAATTAATGAATGGGACTACATCAGACTAAGAAGTTTTTGCTCAGCAAGAGAAACTGATAACAAAATAAACAGACAGCCAACTTAATGGGAAATGATATTTTCAAACAACTGCTCAGATAAGGGCCTAATATCCAAAAATATACAAAGAACTCATAAAACTCAACAACTAACAAACAAACAATCCAATAAAAAAATGGGAAGAGGATATGAACAGACACTTCTCCCAGGAAGAAATACAAATGGCCAACAGATATATGAAAAGATGCTCATCTTCTTTAGTTATTAGAGAAGTGCAAAAGAAAACTGCAATGAGATATCACCTCACACCTGTTAGATTAGCTATTATTAACAAGACAGGTAATAGCAAATGTTGGAGAGGCTGTGGAGAAAAAGGATCCTTCATTCACTGTTGGTGGGAATGTAAAGTAGGACCACCATTTTGGAAGAAAGTATGGTGGTTCCTCAAAAACTGAAAATAGAACTACTTTATGACCCAGCAATCCCTCTACTGGGTATATACCCCCAAAACTCAGAAACATTGATACGTAAAGACACATGCAATCCCATGTTCATTGCAGCATTGTTCACAGTGGCCAGGACATGGAAACAACCAAAAAGCCCTTCAATAGATGACTGGATAAAGAAGATGTGGCACATATACACTATGGAATACTACTCAGCCATAAGAAATGATGACATAGGATTATTACAGCAAAATGGTGGGATCTTGATAACATTATATGAAGTGAAATAAGTAAATCAGAAAAATCCAGGAACTGCATTATTTCATACGTAGGTGGGATATAAAAGTGAGACTAAGAGATATTGATAGGAGTGTGGTGGTTACGGGGGTTGGGGGGAGAGGGACAGGAAAAGGGGGAGGGGGAGGTGCACAAAGAAAACTAGATAGAAGGTGACAGAGGACAATCTGACTTTGGGTGATTGGTAAGCAACACGGTTGATTGGCAAGATAACCTGGACATGTTTTCTTTGAACATATGTACCCTGATCTATTGATGTCACCATATCAACAAAACAAAGAACAAAAATCATATGATCCTATCAATAGATGCATAGAAGGCATTCCATAAGATATAATATCTCTTTATATTTAAAACACTAAAAAAAATGGGTATATAAGAAAAGTACCTCAACCTAATGAAGGCCATATATGACAACCTATCAGCTAATATCATACTAAATGGTGAAAAACTGAAAGCTTTTTCTCTAAAATCAGAAACAAGGCAAGGATGCCAACTCTCTCCATTCCTATTCAACATAGTGTGGGAGGTTTTAGCCACAGCAATCAGACAAGAAAAAGAAATAAAAGTCATTCAGATCGGAAAAGAAGTAATGATGTTACTTTTTGCAGATGGCATGATCCTGTGTATAGAAAACCCCAAGACTTTACAAAAAGACTAATAGTAAAAATAAAACAATACAGTAAGGTCACAGGATACAAAATCAATATATAGAAGTCTGTTGCTTTTGTATATGCAAACAATTGAACCTTTAGAAAATCAAGTAAAATAATAATCCCTTTTACAGTTGCAACAACAACAAAAATAAAATACCAGGGGATAAACTTAACAAAGAATGTGAAGGATCTATGTACTGAAAACTACAAAGCATTATTAAAGGAAAGTGATAAAAATAATGAAATGGAAAAATATTTTATGGTCATGGATTGGAAGTACCAACATAGTTAAAATGCCTATATTACCCGAAGTGATACACAAATTTAATGCAATTCCCATCAAAATCCCAATATTATTTTTTAAAGAAATGGAATAAAAAATCACCAGGTTTGTATGGAACCATAAAAAACCTTGAATAGCCAAAGCACTCCTGAGAAAGGATAACAAAGATGGAGGTTTTACAATATTTGACTTCAAATTATACTACAGAGACATGATAAACAAAATAGCATGGTATTGGCAGAAAAATAGACACCCAGACCAATGGAACAGAATTGAGAGCTCAGAAATAAAACCGCATATACGTGGTCATATCATCTTTGACAAAGGAGCCCAAAACACACAATGGAGAAAAGAAAGCCTCTTCAATTTAGAGGTGCGGGGGAAATTGAAAAGCCACATGCAAAAGAATGAAACTTGACTACAATTTGTCCCCCTGTACAAAAATCAATTCAAAATGGATCTAAGACCTAAACATACAAAGTGAAATAATAAATTACATAGAAGAAAACATAGGTACTAAACTCATGGACCTTGGCTGTAGAGAACAATATGATTTTGACTTCAAAGATAAGAAAAATAAAGGCAAAAATAAATGAATGGGACTATATAAAACTAAAAAACTTCTGCACAGCAAAATAAACTGACAACAAAACAAATAGCCAAAGAAATGGGAGTTCATATTCACAAACAACAGCTCTGATAAGGGGTTAATATCTAAAGACTAAAGAATTCACAAAGCTCAGCAACAAACAAGAAAACAATCCCATTAAAAAATGGGTTTACAATGAGATCAAAGAAGAAATAAAAAAAATCCTAGAAATGAATGATAATGAGCAAACATCAACTCAAAATTTATGGGATACAACAAAAGGAGTCCTGAGAGGAAAGTTTATAGCATTACAGGGATATCTTAAGAAGCTAGAAAAAGCTCAAATAAATAACTTGACCTTGCATCTAAAAGAACTAGAAAAAGAACAGCAAGTAAAACCCAGAGGTAGTAGAAGGAAGGAAATAATAAAGATCAGAGCAGAAATAAATGACATAGAGGCTAAGGAAACAATATGGAGGATCAATGAAATCAGGAGCTAGTTTTTTGAAAAGGTAAACAAGATTAATGAACCTTTAACCAGACTAACCAAGAAAAAAAGAGAAAGGACTCAAATAAATAAAATTAGAAATGAGAGTGAAGAAATAACAACTGACACAACAGAAATACAAAATATTATAAGAAAATACTATGAAGAACTGTATGCCAGAAAACTAGACAACCTAGATGAAATGGACAAATTCCTTGATACATATAATCTTCCAAAAATTAATCTGGAAGAATCTGGAAACCTAAACAGACCAATGACAACAAATGAGATAGAAACAGTTATCAAAAGATTCCCAACAAAGAAAAGTCCTGGGCCTGATGGCTTCACAAGTGAATTCTACCAAATATTCAAAGAAGAACTAACTACTATTCTTCTCAAGCTATTTCAAAAAATCCTAGATGAAGGAAGACTTCCAAGCTCCTTTTATGAGGCGAGCATAATTCTGATTCCAAAACCAGGCAAAGACAATACAAAGAAAGAAAATTATAGGCCAATATCCCTGATGAATTTAGATGCTAAAATCCTCAACAAAATATTAATAAACCAGATCCAGCAATATATGAAAAAAATCATACACCATGATCAAGTGGGATTTATTCTTGGGAGGCAAGGCTGGTACAATATTTGCAAATCAATCAATGTGATTCAGCGATTAAACAAAAGGAAAGAGAAAAACCACATGATAATTTCAATAGATGCAGAAAAAGCATTTGATAAAATCCAGCACCCATTCATGATCAAAACTCTCAGCAAAGTGGGAATATAGGGAACATACCTCAACATGATAAAGGACATCTATGAGAAACCCACAGCCAACATCATACTCAATGGGCAAAAATTAAAAGCAATCCCTTTAAGATCAGGAACAAGGCAGGGGTGCCCCCTTCCACCACTCTTATTCAAGATAGTTCTGGAAGTCCTAGCCACAGCAATCAGGCAAGAGAAAGAAATAAAAGGCATCCAAATTGGAAGAGAAGAAGTAAAACTATCATTATTTGCAGATGATATATTATTGTATATAGAAAACCCTAAAGTCTCAGTCAAAAAACTACTGGACCTGATAAATGAATTCAGCAAGGTGGCAGGTTATAAAATTAATACTCAGAAATCAGAGGCATTGTTATTCAGTAACAATGAACTGTCAGAAAGAGAAATTAAGGAAGCAATCTCCTTCACCATTGCAACCAAAAAAATAAAGCATCTAGGAATAAATTTAACCAGGGAAATTAAAGACTTGTACTCAGAAAATTATAAAACATTGATAAAAGAAATCAGGGAAGATACAAACAAGTGGAAGCATATACCATGCTCATGGTTAGGAAGAATAAACATTATTAAAATGTCTATATTACCCAAAGCAATTTATAAATTCAATGCAATACCAATTAAAATACCAATGACTTCCTTCAAAGATATAGAACACATATTCCAAAATTTTATATGGAACCAAAAGAGAACACAAATAGCCTTAGCAATATTGAAAAGGAAAAATAAAGTGGGAGGTATCATACTTCTGGATATCAAGTTATACTACAAGGCCACTGTACTCAAAACAACCTGGTACTGGCATAAGAGCAGGCATAAAGATCAGTGGAACAGAATAGAAACCCAGAAATAAACCCACATTTTTAATGACTACTGATATTTGACAAAGGAGGTAAGAGCATACAATGGAATAAAAACAGCCTCTTCAACAAATGGTAGCTTCAATGGTGTTGCAGCTACCTGCAAAAAAATGAAACTAGACCACCAACTTACACCTTTCACAAAAATATACTCAAAATGAATAAAAGACTTAAATGTAAGTTGTGAAACCATAAGCATCTTAGAAGAAAACATAGGCAGTAAGCTCTCTGACATCTCTTGCAGCAATATATTTGCTGATTTATTTCCACAGGCAAGTGAAATAAAAGACAGGATAAACAAATGGGACTATATCAAACTAAAAAGCTTTTGTGCAGCTAAAGACAATAAGAACAGAATAAAAGACAAACTATACAATGGGAGAACATATTTGCCAGTACGTCTGATATGAGGTTAATAACCAAAATTTATAAAGAACTTGTAAAACTCAATACCAGGAAGACAAACAATCCAATCAAAAATGGGCAGAAGAAATGAATAGACACTTCTCCAAAAAGAACATACAGATGGCCAATAGGCATATGAAAAAATGCTCAGCATCACTAATCATTAGAGAAACGCACATTAAAACCACAATGAAATATCACCTCACACCAGTCAGAATTGCGCTCATCAACAAAACAACACAGAATAAGTGCTGGTGAGGATGTGGAGAAAAGGGAACCCTCCTGCACTGCTGGTGGGAATGCAGACTGGTGCAGCCACTGTGGAAAACAGTATGGGGATTCCTCAAGAAATTAAAAATCGAACTACCTTTTGACCCAGCTATCTCACTTTTAGGAATATACCCCAAGAACACCATAGCACTGTTTGAAAAGAAGAAATGTACCCCCATGTTTATGGCAGCATTGTTCACAATAGCGAAGATCTGGAAACAGCCCAAGTGTCCGTCAGTGGACAAGTGCATTAAAAAGCTTTGATTCATATATATTATAGAATACTACTCAGCCATAAGAAATGATGACATCAGATCATTTACAACAACATAGATGGACCTTGATAACATTATACTGAACGAAATAAGTAAATCAGAAAAAACTAAGAACAATATGATTCCATACATAGGTGGGACATAAAAATGAGACTCATGGATAAGAGTGTGGGGGTTAAGGGGTGGGGGGAGGAGAGGCAGGGGGTTGTGGGAGGGGAGGGGCACAAAGAAAACCAGTTAGAAGGTGATGGAAGACAATTGGACTTTGGGTGATGGGAGTGCAGCATAATCAAATGTCAAAATAACCTAGAGATGTTTTCTCTGAACATATATATCCTGATTTATCAATGTCACCTCATTAAAATTAATTAAAAAAAACCCACCATTCTGTAAAAAAAAAATGTGCAGAGGACCTGAACAGACACTTTTCCCAAGAAGACATACAAATGGTCAACAGATATTTGAAAAATGCTCTTCTTCACTAGCTTTTTGAGAAATGTAAATCAAAACTACAATGATATACCACCTCACACCTGTTAGATTAGCAATTATCAACAAGACATTTAGTAACAAGTGGAGAGGCTATGGAGAAAAAGGAACCTTCATTCACTGCTGGTGGGAATTTAAATTAGTACAACCATATGGAAGAAAGTATGGCAGTTCCTCAAAAAATTGAGAATAGAACTACCTTATGACCCAGCAATCCCTCCACTGGGTATATACCCTCAAACTCGAAATCATTGGTATGTAAAGATATATGTACACCTATGCTCATCGCAGCATTATTCACAGTGGCCAATACATGGAAATAACCAAAGTGCCTCTTGCTAGAGGATTGGATAAAGAAGATTGGTACATATATACTATGGACTACTACTCAGCCGTAAGAAATGATGACATAGGGTAATTTATGGCACATGGATGGACCTTGAGAACATTATACTTAGTGAAATAAGTAAATCAGTAAAAGCAAAAAACTGGATGATTTCAAACATAGGTGGGATATAAAAGTGAGACTTATGGATATAGATAAAAGTAAAGTAGTTACCAGGGGGACAATGGCATAGCAAATATAGCTGGCGCCCGGGGCATGACACTTTATTGGCACCCCCTCCCCCCTAACTACGCTTGTACTATGCTTTTCTTGTTTGTCTTGGAGACCATTTGGCACCCCTCTGCGAGTGGTGCTTGGGGCATGATAGACCCCCTTGCACCCCCTCACTACGCCACTGCAGGGGGAGTGACGTGAGATGTAGGAGAGGGGATGGGAGGGTTGGGGGAAGGGTGTAAAGAGTGACAAAGGTGACGGAAAATGATTTGTCTTTAGATGATAGATGTGTAACATAATTGACTATTCAAATGATGGAGTGATGTTTTTCTGAAATCTGGGTACACTTATTATTGATCATTGTCACCCTGTTATAATTTTCCAGAAAAATAGAATTATACTTTTGAAACCCATATAATTTTATTAACCAATGTCACCCTAATCAATTTTATAAAAATTAAATAAAAATAAACTGTATCAATTTTAGAGCAGAATTATGGTAATATTAAAATGTGCAGAACTGGATAAAAAGGGGGTGTGGTAGCCATCCTTCAAGATGCCACTCAAAGATCCTAAACTCCAATATTCAAAACCTTGTATAGCCCCCTCCCATATTGTGGCAGGTTTGGTTAGAGGGACCAATATAATATGTTGGAAGTGATAGCATGAACCTTCCAAGGCTAGGTCTTCATCTGTCTTGCATTCTTGGAACAATTACTCTGGGGGAATTAAGCTGTCACGTCATGTGGACATTTAAGGAGCTTTCTAGAAAGTTTCACACTGAAAGGACTCATACCTCTTGTCAAAAGTCAGTGACAACTTGCCCATCACATGAGTGAGTCATAATAGAAGTGGATTCTTCAAGTTATAGTCAAATCTTAAGATGACTGCAACTCGGAACCTAAATGGTGACTTCATGATAGATCCTTAGCCACAGAAACACCAAGATGGTAAATTATTATTGTTGATTTAAGCTATTAAATTTTGGGGGTGATTTGTTACACAGCAATAGATAACTAGTAAAAAAGAGGTGTTTGTTCAAGTTCCAGTGTGCAAATATAAGGCAAATCACTGAGATAAGACTGAAGACACTGTAAAGGTTTATTTAGTTAGACAATCATCAAGCTCAAAACTCACAGTGCAGATATTTTCCTAGTAAGTGGTATAGTTGTCACGAACTAAGTAGAAAATGTGTTGGACACTGATTTGGCAAGGAAATTATTGTTCTTCACTGTATGATGACTTGAAGATGGGTACCATACTGTACATATGTTCAACTGTGACAGCTAAATTATTTTTCTATTAGAGACTTTTGCAACAGGTTCTGCCAACATACATTAAATATATGGCTCTATAAATAAAAGATGTCAATTTATAGATAAAAATATCACCTTATTATTTTTGAAAGTTCAGCATCCTACCAAATGATGCATGAGTTTTGTGACATTGCTGGGTGTCTTTCCATCCGGGGAGCTGCACTCACTTGGTAATGCAGACATCACTGCATATTCACTAACTGAGCAAGGTAAAGAAATAGAAAAGCTTTTGTTCTCTCAACATGCAGCTGGTGTGTGATGCCAGATGTAAAACCATTGATGTTCTTGCCAAGTTCTCAGGATCATGTCGGGATTTATTTAAACTCAGACAATCCAGAATATGTTGATTTAAAAATAAAAAGTCAAGTTTGAGACTGACTAGTAAGTGAATAGAAATACATTTTTAAAAATAAATCATTGGCTGTATATTAAATATGAAATTATTACATCTCTCATGAGTTCTGTGTAGGTTATTGTGGTTTTTCTCTGAAGAAAGAGTTAATGACTCTATATTATAATCCCTCAGCTCCTACAGAATTAGTTTATAAAGAGACACATAAATTCACTAGAGCTGTAATTAAAAAAATTTACATTATTTTGAAACGAATGTTACAGATGCCTATCTAAAATGGTTAGTAAATGACATGTCTTCTTTTTATAATCTCAAACATTTCCTTGATACTTTATAATTTATGATATTATACTTGATTGTAATAGAGACCAAGCTGTAAGGTTTCTTCTAGAGGGTTATCACCAACCTCTGCAGGATCAGGACATGAAACATTACAAGCGTGGGAGGTTTTTTTTTTTCCCTCTGAGGAAACTTTTTATCTGGGAGTAGGAACTACAAGGAGCATTTTGGGTGACTTTTCACCATCAGGGGCAGTTTTGATCTAGAACTATTGGAAAAGGGAACTATTATCAAGCTTCTGCCACAAGCCAGGCAGTATGGAATCTTACTTGATTCTCAAAGCATCCTGTGTTTCAGGGTACTGCTTCCCTTCTTCTCATCACAGATCTGCAGTGGACATTATTCCCTCCTCAAACTGTGGCAAAATCTACATAGCATAAAATTTAAAATTTATCTTTTTTTTTTTACTATTTTTGAAGGGTTCAGTTCAGTTACTTCAGTGGCATTAAGTGCATTCACATTGTTGTGCAACCAGTACCATTATCCATCTCCAGAACACCACAGCAGGTATTTTAAATTGTACACTTGTCATAAATTAAGTAGCCTTTCCCTTTTTACAGAAAAATCACCCAGGAAAGGACAAATGAAAAAATTATATTAATATATTTTTAAAATTTATTTAACCTGCAAGCCACTCAGTATATATTTTGGTACCTATTAGAAATAAGATACAATACTAGGCAGTTTAGAAGATATACCAACTAATGAGATGAAAACCTCTCTCTGCAGTGTAGACTGGAATTCTGCAGTCTGGCCTTGATTCCTTTAGGAAATGCATTCATTTACCGAGTCTAGAGTACCTTCTGCATGCCAGGAGCCAGGTAATTGGTATGTAGTAGACTGCAGTTATAGCTCTCTTTGAACTACATTCAAATCATGGCTCTCATCTGTTCCTTTTCAGCTTGTAGGAAGGGAATTTGGAAGGGCAATGCCAAAACCTATGCACTAATACAAAGAGCAGCTTTTTACTGGATGTTTATTTATACAAAAGGTTTTATTAATAGGTATAATTTTATTGAATTCTCACAGTAGTAGGACTGGGGTTTATGCCTAGGTCATCTTTTTCTAGAAGCTGCATGTTTAACCATTATCCTACACTGCCTCAATTATGTGAGTGTGGACATAAGACCTTCATGGAGCTCTTTGTAACTTAATCACTCAAAATAAACATTCTTTAAGGGAGGAGTGAGTGGAGGGAGGGGCAAAGAGAGGTCAGGAGTGTTACTCTAATGGGCTCCCTCCATGTGGAAAGATTTCCTACCACAAGCCTAGCCTGCTAGTCCAAAGGGTCTTTGGGAGGGAAACAGACAAACATAAACTTCTGTCTAGGAAGGTTTCAAGTATAAGAATTTCTTCAGGGAAAATTTCAATTAAAAATAACCATATTTATAATAACTGTGATGGGAATAACATATTTCTGTAGCCAAGCATTGTGTAACTGGCACAGTCATATGTAGCAACTCTGCCTCATAACACTCTATTGTGAGCTAAATTGTTTTCACCCTAAATTCATGTTGAAATCCAAAACTCCTGCACCTCAGAATATAACCCTACTTGGAGAAAAGGTTTATTAAAGTGGTGATGAAGATAAAAATGAGGCCTTTAGAGTGGGGCTGTAATCCAACATGACTGGTATCCTCATAAGAAGAAAACGTGACACCAGGGGTGACACGCACAAAGGGACAGCCATGTGAAGAGGCAGCAAGAGGGCAGCCATCTGCTAAGGAGAGTAGCCTCAGAGGAAACCAACCCTGCTGGTACCTTGCCCTTGGACTTTCAGCCTCTGGATCTGTGAGAAAAAAATCCGTGTAGGCCATCAGTTTGTGGTTATTGTTATGGCAGCTCTCACGAACTAATGTGCACCTTATCATTTAAAAATATTTTTATTTTATTTATTTGAGTGACATTGATTAATAAAATTATACAGGTTTCAGGTGTACAATTCTATAATGTATCTTCTATATCCTCTCTACTCTACTTCACCTTCCCACATGCCACTCTCCCTCCGCAACCCCCACACTGTTGTCTGTGTCTGTAAGGTTTGTTTTGTAGCTGAATCCCTTCACTTTTTTCACCCGGTCCCCAACTCCTATCCCCTATGGCAGCTGTTAGTCTGTTCTCCATATCTGTGAGTCTATTTCTATTTTGTTAGATTCCACATATAAATGAAATTATATGGTACTTATCTTTTTCTGACTGGTTTATTTCCCTTAGAATGATAATCTCCAGGTCAATTTATGCTGTTGCAAGAAGTAACATTTCCTTTTTTTTTTTTTTTAATTTTTTTTATGGTCACATAGTATTTTTTTTTATAAATTTTTATTAATGTTAATGGGATGACATTAATAATTCAGGGTACATATATTCAAAGAAAACATGTCTAGGTTATCTTGTCATTAAATTATGTTGCATACCCCTCGCCCAGAGTCAGATTGTCCTCCGTCACCCTCTATCTAGTTTTCTCTGTGCCCCTCCCCCTCCCCCTAAATCTCTCCCTCCCTCCCTCCTGCGTCCTCCCTCCCCCCACCCCTGGTAACCACCACACTCTTGTCCATGTCTCTTAGTCTCGTTTTTATGTTCCATCAATGTATGGAATCATGTAGTTCTTGTTTTTTTCTGATTTACTTATTTCACTCCGTATAATGTTATCAAGATCCCACCATTTTGCTATAAATGTTCTAATGTCATCATTTCTTATGGCTGAGTAGTATTCCATAGTGTATATGTGCCACATCTTCTTTATCCAATCTTCTATTGAAGGGCTTTTTGGTTGTTTCCATGTCTTGGCCACTGTGAACAGTGCTGCTATGAACATGGGGCTACATGTGTCTTTACGTATCAATGATTCTGAGGTTTTGGGGTATATACCCAGTAGAGGTATTGCTGGGTCATAAGGTAGCTCTATTTTCAGTTTTTTGAGGAACCACCATACTTTCCTCCATAGTGGTTGTATTACTTTACATTCCCACCAACAGTGTATGAGGGTTCCTTTTTCTCCACAGCCTCTCCAACATTTGTTATTACTCGTCTTGTTGATAATAGCTAATCTAACAGGGGTGAGGTGGTATCTCATTGTAGTTTTGATTTGCATTTCTCTAATAACTAATGAAGCTGAGCATCTTTTCATATATCTGTTGGCCATTTGTATTTCTTCCTGGGAGAAGTGTCTGTTCATGTCCTCTTCCCATTTTTTTATTGGATTGTTTGTTTGTTTGTTGTTGAGTTTTATGAGTTCTTTATAAATTTTGGATATTAGGCCCTTATCTGAGCTGTTGTTTGAAAATATCAGTTCCCATTTAGTTGGCTGTCTGTTTATTTTGATATCAGTTTCTCTTGCTGAGCAAAAACTTTTAATTCTGATGTAGTCCCATTCATTTATCTTTGCCTTCACTTCTCTTGCCATTGGAGTCAAGTTCATAAAATGTTCTTTAAAACCCAGATCCATGAGTTTAGTACCTATGTCTTCTTCTATGTACTTTATTGTTTCAGATCTTATATTTAGGTCTTTGATCCATTTTGAATTAATTTTAGTACACGGGGACAGGCTGTAGTCGAGTTTCATTCTTTTGCATGTGGCTTTCCAGTTTTCCCAACACCATTTGTTGAAGAGGCTTTCTTTTCTCCATTTTGTGTTGTTGGCCCCTTTATCAAAGATTATTTGACCATATATATGTGGTTTTATTTCTGGGCTTTCTATTCTGTTCCATTGGTCTGAGTGTCTATTTTTCTGCCAATACCATGCAGTTTTGATTATTGTGGCCCTATAATATAGTTTGAAGTCAGGTATTGTAATGCCCCCAGCTTCATTCTTTTTCCTTAGGATTGCTTTGGCTATTCGGGGTTTTTTATACTTCCATATAAATCTTATGATTTCTTGTTCCATTTCTTTAAAAAATGTCATAGGAATTTTGATGGGAATTGCATTAAATTTATATATTACTTTGGGTAATATGGCCATTTAAATTATATTTATTCTTCCTATCCAAGAACAAGGAATATTTTTCCATCTCATGGTCACATAGTATTTTATTGTGTAAATGTAACACAGCTTTTTTAATCCACTCATCTACTGATGGGTACTTGGGCTGTTTTCAAATCTTGGCTATTGTAAATAATGCTGCAATGAACATAGGGGGGCATATGTTTCTTCAAATTAGTGTTCTAGGTTTCTTCAGATATATCCTCAGAAGTGGAGTCACTGGGTCATAAGGCAGTTTCATTTTTAATTTTTTTTAGATTTTTAAAATTTATTCATTTTAGAGGGAGAGAGAGAGAGAGAAAGAGAGAGAGAGAGAGAGAGAGAGAGAGAGATGAGGAGAGGAGCAGGAAGCATCAACTCCCATATGTGCCTTGACTATGCAAGCCTGGTGTTTTGAACCGGCAACTTCAGCGTTCCAGGTCGATACTTTATCCACTGTGCCACCACAGGTGAGGCTCATTTTTAATTTTTTGAGGTAATTCCATACTGCCTTCCATAGTGGCTACATAAATCTGCATTCCCATCAACAGTGCATGAGGGTTCCCTTTTCTTCACATCCTTGTTGACACTTGTTTGTTGATTTATTGATGATAGCCATTCTGACAGGTGTGAGGTGATATCTCATTCTGGTTTTAATTTGCATTTCTCTGATGAGTAGTGACATTTAGCATATTTTTGTATGTCTATTGGCCATCTGTATGCATTTTTTGAAGGACTGTCTATTCAGGTCCTTTGCCTTTTTGTAAATTGCATTTATTTTTTGGTGTTGAATTTTATAAGTTCCTTGTATATTTTGGATATTAAGCCCTTTTCATATGTATGAGTGAATATGTTCTCTCATTCAGTGTGTTGTCTTTTCATTTTGTTGATGGTTTTCTTTGCTCTGCAAAAACTTTTTAGTTTGATGTAGTTCCAATTGTTTATTTTTCTTTTTTTTCCCTTGGCAGAGGTGATATATCAGCAAAAACATTGAGAAATGTTTCTCAAACATTGAGAAATGTTTGAGATTTTACTGCCTGTACTTTCTTCTAGATTTTTTTTATGGTTTCAAGTCTAGCATTTAAATCTTTATTCCATTTTGAGTTTATTCTTGTGTATGGTTTAAGAAGGTGGTCACATTCATTTTTTTGCATGTATCTGTTTATTTTTCCCAGCATCATTTATTGAATAGACTGTTTTTACCGTATCGTATGTTCTTCCTTGTTTGTCAAATATTAATTGGCTATAAAGATGTGGGTTTATTTCTTGGCTCTCTGTACTGTTTCATTGATCTCCATATCTGTCGTTATGCTAGTACCATTGCAGTACCATGTTTTGATTACTATGGCCTTGTAATATAGTTTGATATCAGGTAGTGTGATTCCTCTAACTTTGTTCTTCTTTCTCAAGACCACCATTGCTATTTGGGGTCTTTTTGGTTCCATATAAATTTTTGAAATATTTGTTCTAGTTCTTTGAAACACACCATTGGATCTTGATAGGAATTGCGTTGACTCTATACATAACTTTGGGTGTATGGACATTTTAGTGATGTTGATTCTTCCTTTCCATGAAGATAGAATATATTTTTTTGGGTATCTTCTTCAATTTCTTTCTTTATTGTCTTATACTTTTTGAGTACAGGTTTTTACCACTTTGGTTAAGTTATTCCTAGGTATTTAATTCTTTTTGAAGCTATTGTGAATGGAATTATTTTCTTAGTTTCCCTTTATGTTAGTTCATTATTGGTATATGAAAATGCAACTGACTTCTGGATACTTATTTTGTATCCTGCTACTTTACAGAATTCATATATCAGTTCTGGTAGTTTTTTGGTAGAGTCTATAGGATTCTCTATATACAGTATTTTGTCATCTGCAAATAATGACAACTTTACTTCTTTCCAATTTGAATGCCATTTATTTTCTTGTATGATTGCTATGGCTAGGACTTCCAGAACTGTGTTTAATAAGAGTGGTGAAAGCGGACATCTCTGTCTTGTTCCTGATCTTAAGAGAAACACTTTTAGTTTTTGCCCATTGAGTATGATATTGGCTCTGGGTTTGTCATAGATGGCCTTTATTATGTTGAAGTATGTTCTTTCTATTCTCACTTTGCTGAGAGTTTTCATTATAAGTGGGTGCTGGATTTTATCAAATGCATTTTCTGTATTTATTGATATAATCATGTGGTTTTTATTCTTAATTCTGTTTATATGGTATATTATATTAATTGATTCATAGCTATTGTACCAACCTGTATGCTATCATTTTCAACTTACTAGATTAAAGCATGGGTGTGGATATGCCATGATGGACAGGGAGAGAGAGAGAGAGAGAGAGAGAGAGAGAGAGAGAGGAAATAAAGAAAAGATAGGAGGGTAGGAGAACTACAGAAACCTCTTTATTACAATAGAGAGCTATTAGCATCTTGGAAGCTTGATGCTTCTAATTCCAGACCCTTTATTCTTTACCTATCACGTTACATCTCCTTTGTAGCGTCTATTATATTATAGTTATACACTTATTTATGTACTTGTTTGAAGAATTTTTTTTCACTGTGCTCTATGCTTCATGAGAAGAGACCTTCCTTATTTCCTCAGTACCTACTTAATTAATGGCACATAATAAGTGATCGATAAATATATATTGGGTGGATGAATGAAGAAATGAGTGTATCTCTGAACTTGTGAGTGTTTTCAATAAGACTAATACCTGATTAACAATGATACCTACATCCAAGAACAATGAAAATATAATAATTATACAGAGTAACAATATATTTTTCTAGTTAAATGACTAAAGTATACCTAGAGGTAAAACATGGCTTCATTAGAAGTTTTTGCTTAAAGAATTTATTTTTTATTTGATGATATACAAAACCGAGGTCTGGACCAATTTCTATCATTAGAAGTCCCATGACTTTTCTTAACGCACCAGATTCAGTATGCCAGCCAAATTTTAGTAATTATCTGTTTCTTTTGTAAAATTCCCACAGAGTGTGGATTCGGAAGATAATGCTTTTCTTTCCCCTGTTGGTCATTATGGCCATTTATCGAAACCACCAATGTGTAATGCAGCTGGTGAAAAATATCAACTTGGGCCACAGCCATAGTTATGTTGTTTGGCTTAGCAAACTCCCACAAGTTATTGAGGCAATTATTTGATTTAGGAGAGTTTGAAGTCAAGGGTAGACTGGCTTAATGGTTAAAATGATTAAGAATAAAAAAGAGAGGGAAACTTGAAACTATAATATAGCCCCTTAAAATTGTCTTTTCAAATTCCTATTTACTCATGTACCAGTGCTAAGAATTTTGCATGTCATATATCATTTATTTTAATTTTACCAAACCAGTAAAGCTGGCACAATTATTGACCTACTTTATTAGATGTAGTAACTAACTATGGCTGAATGAGCTTAAGAAACATGCTTAGGTGACCGAGCCATCACTAGAATCAAGACTTTTCCTTCTTTTTGTACCAGTTATAAAAATACTGTGTTGATTATAAATACTGGGTAAAATAGGTAAAGTATTAAGAACAAAATTAAAAATCAACAATAACCTCCAAAGCCAGAAATAACCATGATTAACTTTTTGGTGAATATCTGACAATGTTTATTTTCTGTGATTATGTGTCTTGTATAATGCTATGATATTGTATATAGTCTTTTGTAATCTACTTTTTTTTTTTTTTGTATTTTTTTTCTGAAGCTGGAAATGGGGAGAGACAGTCAGACAGACTCCCACATGCACCCGACCGGGATCCATCTGGCACACCCACCAGGGGCGACGCTCTGCCCACCAGGGGGTGATGCTCTGCCCCTCTGCGGCGTCACTCTGTTGCGACCAGAGCCACTGTAGTGCCTGGGGCAGAGGCCAAGGAGCCATCCCCAGCGCCAGGGCCATCTTTGCTCCAATGGAGCCTGGGCTGCCGGAGGGGAAGAGAGAGACAGAGAGGAAGGAGAGGGGGAGGGGTGGAGAAGCAGATGGGCGCTTCTCCTGTGTGCCCTGGCTGGGGATTGAACCCGGGACTTCTGCATGCCAGGCCGACGCTCTACCACTGAGCCAACCGGCCAGGGCCTGTAATCTACTTCTTAAAACCTTTTATTGAATAGGTCTCCACAACATCACTTTTAATAATTATCTACAGTTCTGATTTATTAAGGAATTATAATGTATTTAATCAATCTTTTACTTTTGGACATCTAATGTATAGTTACTTTTCCATTAAAATATGCCTAAATTTTGCACACAATTATTTTACACCCCTGATTATTTATTATGGCTTCGTTTCTAGAGTTAGAGTTATTGTTTAAAGGCAAAATGTTTTTCATATTTGTTAGTTGTGATTAAATGTAAATGTTAAAATTTATAATTTGATCTAATACACGTCTATCTTTAAATGACATCAAAAATGTTTTTTTTTTTTTAAATTCACAGGTTTCTTAAGGAAAAATTTCATTTTTATTTATATTTACTTAATTTCCTGTATGGACAGTATCTTGCCTAAGCACTAGTGCGGAGGCTGAGGAAGACTGACTGTGGCAGTGGGCCAGTGAACTGGGCTCAGCACGTGGTTACAGAAAGCAAGATGAGACCAGAGTGCAAATAGACAAAGTAAAGGCTCCATTTTGTTAAAAATTAGAGAAAATCATTATTTTCTACTTTCTACGATTGAACATTTCTAAAGTGCAAATAAAAAAATTTGGGGGGGAAACAGTGAAACCTCTGTCGTAAATCAAACCCTGTTTTTAAGAAAATAGATTTAAAGGAAATAGTTTTTAAAGGAAATAGTTTTTTTAAAAAATAGTTAAGCAGATAGATTATTTTTATAAATTTTTAATAGTGTATTATGGTAAATATTCAAGAACTAACGTTTTTTGGAATGCAGTCTATTTTCAGTAAAAACTACAAACTGAAATATTATCCTGCTTGATGTACTTGACTTAATAAGTATTTCTTAAAATACATAATTTAACTCCAAATAATGTGTTTATTACTATTGACCATCAAATTATTATTACTACTATTAAAGATTATTTGTTTTGTTAGGTTGAGGTGTGCAGTCTTTTAAAAGTTCTTTTTACTGTGCGTGGTGGCATGTACCTGTAGTCCCAAATAATCGGGAGGCTGAGGCAGGAGGGTTACTTGAGCCCAGGGGTTCTTTGCTGTAGTGTGGTCATCAGGTGTCTGCACTAAGTTCTGCATCAATATGGTGAACTCCTGGGAGTGGGGGACCAGCAGATTGCCTAAGGAGGAGTGAACTGGCCCAGGTTGGAAATGGAGCAGGTCAAAAGGATTTTTTATTTTTATTTATTTATTTTTTAAGATGATAAATTAATGTAGCATCTGTTGCAATATTTTGGAATATGAATTGCTAAGGCAACACCCCTTTCCCTTGAAAACTAATGAAATATTAGTTTAAAATACATATTGGTTTTCAGACCAGATCTTTTGAGTCAGAATATTTGAACAAGCATCACAGGTGAGTCTGTGCCACTCTAAACATTGAAAAGCACTGTTTTGAAAGCAATATATCTGAAAGTTATTTTGTTTATGCATTTATTCACATAAAATAATTTCTGAACACTCTGTCTGTGAGGGGCACCATGCCAGGCATTGAGGGTCATAAGAAGACTAATAAGGTATGGTCCTTTTTTGCAAAGACAGGGAGTCTACTAGAGAAAATAAGATCTTTGAATAAAAATAATGTGAAGCATTATGTTTTGCTGTAAAATGAAGGAATCTGAAGGCTGTACAAGAGAGGAGGGAAATCTTTTGGTGGGGAATCTGTGGGAAGGAGAAGTGACACTTAGAGCCACTCTGAGTGGCTGTCAAATTGTGAGTGAGTGTGTGTATGTGTGTGTGTGTGTGTGTGTGTGTGTGATGGGATTGAAATGTGCTGGAGGTGGGGAGATGGTAGGTATTATGAGGAAAAGAAATGACAGAATTAGGCAGTAGAGTGTGGTGGAAGTGTGATTTTAGCCAGAGCTGGTACTCAGAAAGACAGGAGAAGGTAAGACTGAAAGGCAGTTTGGGGTGCATTTGAAAGTAGTTTGGAATATCTTTGTACAGCAGAAAAGAAGGAATCAGAATATTTCTGCTAATAATAATTACCAAATTGAGGCAGAGCTCAAACTCAAAGCAGAAGCTATCATCAGCCAGGTGGATTGTTTGGAAGAGTTAAGGGGCTATTGTCAGGGAACCAAGTATGAGGTCAAGACCAATTAAGAAATGAAGCAATGCAAAAAGAAAGCAGCAAGATTGTTAAGTACTAAAGAAAAAACCAGACCCAACTGATGTTTAATTAGATATGATGGGGGTGGGTGAGGAATGGAGCAAGATGACTCATGTTTGGAACCAGAGAGAACAAGTGTAGCCTCAACAAATAAGTCAGCAGAAAATGTTTTTTGGGGAAGTTTAATTTTAGAAATTTTAAGTCTGAGGTACACCAGGGTATCCAAATTTAACTCCTTTATTGCATCTTTTATTCTTGGCGTTATCAGGTAAGTCCACTGCATTATCAGACAGTCCTGCTGGTAACCAGTTGCTTACCTCACTTTCCCCATTGAATTCCCTACTCTGGGTTCTCCAACTCTTTCTAGCATGAGCCATGTAGTTCTTTTCCGTACATTGTTGGATTTGAGACGCTGGAGAATCTGAAAGACAAATATTTTTCCTTGTTAATATTGATTATTTCTCGCACTAAAATGTCAGTGGGTCACTGTGGCAACTCATAATGTTTCTTTTCACTAGATCTTAGCAACGATGCCTTCCATACGGCAGTAAAACTGTGGAAGAACGCAGAGTGAGTCATGAAGAAAGAAGATCCCATCTTACCACCCAGTACAATTATACAGTTCTATAAATGGAACTGGGACTGTGGGAGAGGTCAAGAGTTAGGGAGAGAGGTGGGGTGATTAACTAGAGAGTTATTTGCATGGGAATAAGTGGGACAGCACAGCAGTAAAGCAGTAGGTCTTCTGTGTATATGCTTTAACAAGCTCTGTTTTACAGTTCTCTTTTTTTTTTTTTTTTGGTGGCTGGCTGTCTTCTAAGATGGATCTTAGTGTACTAGGGCACAGTGAGTCATTCTATAATGGACAAGAAGCTTTTTTCTTCTGCAGTCCTACGCTGCCTTTGTCTCTAACCACTTTGCCAGTGTTTCTGTCTAAGCATTTCTCCTGTCTCCACTAAAGTCAGAGAAAAGGGAAATAGGCTGAAATCACCATCTTTTCAACAGTGGTTTATGGGGTAACTTGTATGAGCTTAGTATCATTCTAGGTGTTTCCATCATATCATATGAGTGTGTGAAATTAGATTAAAAAAAGCTTTACCTTTATGGGACAATTGTTTAAAGTTAGTTATTCAGAGAGGTCATATACCATTCTAAACATGGAAGAATTGGCTAGGTGGGTGCTGCCTGCTAATGGATAGTGGAACACAAGATCTTATATGTTCTATATGTGATATGAATATATTTCAACTATATTTCTTGCTGATATATGGGTCAAGGATTGTTTTCCATGTTTTTCCACAACTGTGTAAGAGGAACCCATATCATTGAGCTTGCGTCTCTTTTTATATACGACTTGTTTTATATCTGCCACAATGCCATATTGGCTTTATGTTGGCCAATGAAAGAAAAAATTCCACTGTTTCCTTTAAATCTTTTTTCCAATTATTGTGGAAATAAAGTACATATTGTAATCAACTTTGAATCATGTTCTCTAAGTGAGAATGGTAAATAACATTTTTTCCTAGATACAGCAGATATTATGCAAACGACATAACCTTTTTTTGCATTAAATAGATAGTGATAATAGTGTCATAATTCAACACAAGGTATTTTTGTTCTGTATGAATAAGACATTTTCAATTTAGGGAATATGGTAGGTCAAAGTTCAGAGAGGGGCTTAGTGAAAGACAAAGAAATATAGTTTCTCTTTTTCTGCATATTTCTTTGAATAAACCAGAACTGATTTCTACGGGATGTTTAGGTGCAGGTGAGGCTCATTTGAGGAAAATCTGCTTTACAGTAGCATAGTCTCACCTCTCCCCAGGTGGAGCCCAGCCGTGAGTGCAGCGTTCTTACCTGTTTCCCCTTTAACGCTGTCCCCTTTGGAAGGTCCGACCCTAACCTTGGCCCCTGCTGTTTTCCTCAGTAGCTCTGAAGGAAGTAGTAGAAATACCTGATGTGTGCTAGACATGGGGGATATATTTTGGGGTAGTATTTTTCCTCTTTATCATCTCTGTTCTAACTACTCTTTCTGGGTGCAGCATTACTCTATAGCAAAAGGTAAACAAGGTGAACTCAGGCTAGGAACTTTTTTTCTCCTTTTTTTTTTTTTTTTTTTTTTAGTTAGAGAAGAGTTGTTTAAATTATTTTCTTGCTTATTGGTCCTTTTCATCCTATTTTGTGGGACACATTTAGCTGATTAATTACCTGATTACTACTGGCAGGATAATGGACAAGTAACATTTCTAAGCTTATTTTCTTATCTAAAAGTAGGCATAACCACACTTCAATTCTATTTTTGTTCTGAGGATTAAATAAATAAGATCATGTTTAGTGCCTAGAATACACATTTGATAAAAGAATCAATTCAGTCCCAGTTGCTACTAGTATTGTGATATGCTAAATTGACTTGTAATTCTGAATTTCAAGTTTTGGGAATGACAAATCATTTTATTTAACTTACTGTAGTAGCAATCATTTTTGAGTGCTTAGTGTATGTGAGGCTCTGTGGTAAGCCCTTGCTACTATCCTGTTTAGTTGTTACTATAGCACCAGATGTCAAGGTCCATTATGTCTATTGTATGACACTTGGATAGAAGAAACTTGCCTAGTAGTAGCCTGCTGAAGTCCGTCTGAAACCAAGATCTGTTCTCCTAACTACACTATGCTTTTTTCCTGTGACCATATTCTAAATTCTGGTGTCATATTTTGAAAGTACAATACACAGACTTGAGCACACTCTTTCTTCTGTGATGCTTTTGAGGTTGACTGTGAGCTGGGAAGTGTTGCAGTTTAAATGGGAAAAGATTGTGCACTTGGATCTCGATGATGTATATGTGGGTTGAGGTGTCTGAGGACAGCCTTTCCTCGAGCATTGGTTGAGGACTTGGGCTCTGGAACAATATTTTTTTTGGTTGCATCCCAGCTCTACCACTTAGTTGCTTTGTCACCTAGGGCAGTGGGGGTGGTATTACCCCATTTTATGAGTTAATACATGTGGATTTCCTTAAAATAGTGTTTGACACTTTGGTAAACACTATTAAATATTGTTGGTATTTCTGTGTCTTTCACTTTATAGCTCTCTTCTGGCTTTCTCCATACGTGTATGGTTGCACTCTTGCTAAAGGATGCAGAGATTTACTTAAATATGTTGTGATGTCTGTCCCCAGGATCATAATCAGCTTTTGCAGATTTTAATAAAGGGAAAAGTTGATTGTTACTTTTAAATTTCTCCCATCTTCAGAAAAAATTGTTACTTAATAATTCATGAAATTAATAATCTTTTATGTGTTTAATTCTGATTTTAAATTTATGAAATTGAAACCTGTTAAAAAAATCAATGTTGACAAAAGCCAAATATATTGAGTGACCCAATGGGCCTTATCTTTACTCATATTTCCACATAAAAGTAAAAGCAAATTTAAAATTAGTTGCTTTATAAAATATGTTCTATTTTTATGCATGTGTTGTAAGGTAGATGGTTAGACATCTTAGCCCTTTTGCCCAGCTCGAGGAAGAGTTAATAAAGTTATGTAAAGTGCATCTAACTTCTCAAGAGAAAAGTGTTATATTAATATCTGTCTCACAGTGATGTTCCCATTTAGTTATAGAGAATTTGTAAATTGCCTTGGTATTCCCAGTAACATGATGAAGCATCATTTTGTTTTATTGCAAGGAGCTCTAAGTTACACAGAATGCAAGTTAAGGGTGAAATAATATCCCAGACTTTATTTTACAATCAGTAGTACATAAAATAAAGATAAAAACATTTTGTTCTAGTTGTGAGTGGTAGAGTCTATCATTTATATATTTTCTCTGTTACTTTTGGGAGGGAAAGGATTGTAATGCACAGTTTAATAGAGCACCCGTTGAAGTATACAATGGCAGAAATAGCAATGGTGATACAGCGACCTTTAAGGACACTAGTATTCAAATATTTAAAAATTAAATTCCAGTTTTAAAAGAATCAACCATTTTTTATATGATTACTGTGAGTTTGGCATTTTTGAGACATGTCTTAAATCAATACTGGTAATACTTACAAACATCAGCAGGGAGAAAAATATTGTAAACACATATTCTTGCTGTAAGGTAGATTTTAAATGTCTAAACACTAATCAATATAGAGAAATTAAGTATTGACTAAAATAGGTTTATAGTAAGTAATTATTGGTTTGCTCTTTTAGAAATTAGACATTTTCACTTTGGGAATAAAGAGTAAATTTACTGTCATGAAATTAAAGTGTTTTTGACCTTTTGTACAACTTTCCTCTCTCTATGAAATGATTAGGTTTAAATATGATTGCACAGCTGTATTATGTTGCAAGCATCAATTTTTAATTATTATAAGGTCAATGTTAGAACAAATGTGATTAGTACAGCACCTCCGTACACTTATTTACTTTCCACTGACAGACCACTCTTTGTTTACCCAAACCAACCTGAACCTCTCTCAGCTGATATGATTAATTAGATTTATGCTAGATCTTTTTTCTTTCTTCAATGTTCATACTATTTTGTAGATTCTTTCAGTTTAAAACTACAAATTGCTTTATCTCTTCCTTTTATAGAGCAACATTTATTTTCCTATGTCCATATGTATGTGTATGTATTTGTATAATCATAGATATTAATACTTCACAATTCTCCTGCCTTTGTGTAAACATGATGTCTTATCCCAGGCTGCAGAACAGAATGCTATAGATGAGGTGTTTAAACAACAAACATATATTTCTCATGGTTTAGAAGTTGGGAAGTCCAAGATGAAGGCGCTAGCAGATTCAGAGTCTCGTGAGAGCCCTCTCTCTGGCTTGCATTTTTTGGCTTCTGTCCTCACGGACCTTTCCTTGATGTGTATACATGGAGAGACAGAGAGAGAGCTGTTCCTCTTTTTCTAAGAGCATTGATTCTAATATGAGGGCATTACCCTCATTACCTCAGCTAAACCTAATTACCTTCCAAAAGCCTCACCTCCAAATATCAGGACTAACTTATATGAAGCCCATCAACAGAGAAAAGGAGTTTCCCAAGACTAAGCTGACTCTATGGTTCTCTGAACTACTTATTCTCCTGTTCTACTTCCCCTACTACCTCTGCCCTTGCTACCTGCATACCAAAATATTTATGAATAAATGTACTATGAACATGGATAGAAAAATTATTATTTTTTTAAACAGGACATTGTGAAAGCAAGAATAACATTTGTTATTATACACTAAAGTTTTAGGAAGACTATGAATATATGATTTAATAGAATTTTTGTAAAAGTCAGAAATATTGTTGATCAAGGTTAAAATTATGCTTTATTCCTCTCAGCCATGGAACTTGGTCAAAACTTTTTGAACCCGAAAATGTCACTTAAAGATCAGACATCTGATATTTAATATTAATATTTCAGGTTGCAGTTAGCATTAGGAAGTACTAAAAAACAAATGGGATGTCCGAGGTCAGTATTTTTGGGTGGTAATGTAAGGCCTCCAGAAACATGTGATGTGTGAATAGAGGCCTGGGTGAAGTGTGGAACTAGCCATGTGAATATTCGGTGGGAGAACATTCTAGGCAGAGTGAAGATACCACTAACTGTTCTCTCAAAGTCCACTTTGAAAACCTTCCCCTCATCCAGATATACCCGAAAACCTTCCACTTTCTCAGGCCCAGGGAAGTTACCCTCTTGTGCTACATAGGTCCACTTCCCATCCATCCCTTAGACCGCTCTCCAGATTCTAGGGCTTCTCTCAGAGAAGTGTTTCCAAATGGAGCCCTGTTAACTTTACCCTTTGGCCTCAAGGAGGCCAAGGTTCATTTGCTCTCTGATAGGGAGAAAAAGACATTATCTCTCAGTTTTGAGTGTTCAAAGAAGCAAAAAAACCCCACAAATGATTATTGTTAAACATTATCTTTCTAGATATAACAGGTAAAAAAAAAACCAATCTTTAAATTTTTTCTTAAATATTTTCCTGCCACCTTCCTTAGCTCAGTAAATAGGAAAACCACACTTTAATTTGGTTGGCCTTTGAAATTTCTTAATCATACTTGACCCCCTGGTATCTTTCACATATTACATCCAATTTAGATGATAAACCACAATTTTATAAATAAAGAAACAGAAGCTTAGAGAGTTTAATGTGTACATGATCCCAAGCCTTTCTATTTTACTATTAAATACTTGTTATTTTAAAGAATTAGGCATGAGTAGGGCTTCTTCTTTATAATTTTGGTTAGTAAAATGAACTAATATATGTTGGTTTAACACTCATGTAGTAATTATCACCTCTAACAAACACCAGAGGGTATAAATGCAGCCAGAAAATTATAAAATACCAATCAAATAAAACTATTTGTTCTGAAAATCCAATTTTAATGGGAGGACAAAATAAAATTTATATTATCAAATAAATAGAACATTTAATGGAAAGCAAATTTTGTATGAGCTTACCCTGTGAAGATGCTATCATACAGAACTGGTGGCATCTTCAGAATTTATTAAAAGCCACAACATAAACAGTAGAAGCAATTGGAAGTCTCTTCAAATATCTGCTCTATTTAGTCATGAGGAAATTTGGACAGTAGGAATGGCTATTATTTTTCCCAAGCAAAATAAACACTCTTCTTTGTTGCCAATCATTAGCAAGAAACATAGCAGGCAAAGGGCAGGGTAAAGAGAAAAAAGAAAAAGAGAATTTATTTATGCTAATTTAAAGAATGCTGAGGGTAGTAGTTTTGAATTGCATCAAAAAGGCACTAATTAGACTTGTACTTGATGTTGGTAGCAGCACCTTCTCTGTGATTTCACAAACTCATTTTTAAATGAAAATAAAGGAACATAACAAAATAATTTGATTAAACGTCTTCACTTCAGACATTGGTAATTACCACAATATTTTTAACTTCAATATCTCTGAATATTACTTATTTATTTAATTTTATGAAACCTAGTGTTTACTGATGTGTGAATTTTAATTTATATAAAAGATGCTTCTTACAGTCACAGAAATGTTAATTAAATCAGTGCATATAAAACCACTTCTTTTGAGGAACTTTTTATTTAAATATTTAGAATAAATATATTACACATTAAGAGATTCCAAATCATGCATTTTGGGGTAGGTTCCCTTCCAGAGTCATCAAATAGGTGTCTGTTTTTCTAATTAAGTATTCTAACACAATCTTTAAATATAATAAGGTAATATTTAAAGATTATTTATAGAAAGATAACTCCTTGGGCCAAAGGATGATGAATCTGCCAACAAAGCTGGTACAATTTTTAACTCTTTTGAAAGCTGCAGAGGCTGTGCTGCTGTTCATCCTGTTGGGAGCACACACGAAGTCTCCACCATGACGGCTGTGGCTTTGGGGGAGGGAAGATAAACCAGCGTTGGGAGAAAATGTGGAATCATGATAATGAAAGCAGTTTTGAAAGATATGAGAATGTTTAGAGATAAAGACATAGATGATGTATTAGCTCTCTTTACTTATTATTATTATTTTTTTTTCTGTGAAAGAAGCATTGGTTAGCTAGTGTCCTTGCTGAACTGGTTACTGAATATTTTGACTTTCACCATGGCTTCTGTCTACTACAGAGGTCGGGAAGCTTTTTGGCTGAGAGAGCCACGAATGCCACATATTTTAAAGTGTAATTCCGTTAAAGCCATACAACGACCCGTGTACGTTAGGCATTATCCAATAAAAATTTGGTGTTGTCCCGGAGGACAGCTGTGATTGGCTCCAGCCACCCGCAACCATGAACATGAGCGGTAGGAAATGAATGGATTGTAATACATGAGAATGTTTTATATTTTTAACATTATTTTTTTAATTAAAGATTTGTCTGCGAGCCAGATGCAGCCATCAAAAGAGCCACATCTGGCTCGCGAGCCATAGGTTCCCAACCCCTGGTCTACTACATAATATTTTCAAGCCATAAAAGCCATTTTAATATCAAGATTTTTTTTTTTAATTTTATTTTTTTAATGGGGTGACATCAATAAATCAGGTTACATATATTCAAAGATCAACAAGTCCAGGTTATCTTGTCTTTCAATTATGTTGCATACCCATCACCCAAAGTCAGATTGTCCTCTGTCACCTTCTATCTAGTTTTCTTTGTGCTCCTCCCCCTCCCCCTTTCCCTCTCCCTTACCCCCTCCCCCCGTAACCACCACACTCTTATCAATGTCTCTTAGTTTCACTTTTATGTCCCACTTACGTATGGAATAATGCAGTTCCTGGTTTTTTCTGATTTACTTATTTCACTTCTTATAATGTTATCAAGATCCCACCATTTTGCTGTAAATGATCCGATGTCATTATTTCTTATGGCTGAGTAGTATTCCATAGTGTATATGTTCCACATCTTCTTTATCCAGTCGTCTATTGACAGGCTTTTTGTTTGTTTCCATGTCCTGGCCACTGTGAACAATGCTGCAATGAACATGGGGCTGCATGTGTCTTTACGTATCAATGTTTCTGAGTTTTTGGGGTATATACCCAGTAGAGGGATTGCTGGGTCATAAGGTAGTTCTATTTTCAGTTTTTTGAGGAACCACCATACTTTCTTCCATAATGATTGTACTACTTTACATTCCCACCAACAGTGTATGAGGGTTCCTTTTTCTCCACAGCCTCTCCAACATTTGCTATTACCTGTCTTGTTAATAATAGCTAATCTAACAGGTGTGAGGTGCTATCTCATTGCAGTTTTGATTTGCATTTCTCTAATAACTAAAGAAGATGAGCATCTTTTCATATATCTGTTGGCCATTTGTACTTCCTCCTGAGAGAAGTGTCTGTTCATGTCCTCTTCCCATTTTTTTATTGGATTGTTTGTTTGTTTGTTGTTGAGTTTTATGAGTTCTTTGTATATTTTGGATATTAAGCCCTTATCTGAGCTGTTGTTTGAAAATATCATTTCCCATTTAGTTGGCTTTCTGTTTATTTTGTTATCAGTTTCTCTTGCTGAGCAAAAACTTCTTAGTCTGATGTAGTCCCATTCATTAATTTTTGCCTTCACTTCTCTTGCCATTGGAGTCAAATTCATAAAATGCTCTTTAAAACCCAGGTCCATGAGTTGAGTACCTATGTCTTCTTCTATGTACGTAATTGTTTCAGGTCTTATGTTTAGATCTTTGATCCATTTTGAGTTAATTTTAGTACAGGGGGACAAACTGTAGTCCAGTTTCATTCTTTTGCATGTGGCTTTCCAGTTTTCCCAGCACCATTTATTGAAGAGGCTTTCTTTTCTCCATTGTATGTTCTTGGCCCCTTTATCAAAAATTATTTGACTATATATATGTGGTTTTATTTCTGGACTTTCTATTGTGTTCCATTGGTCTGAGTGTCTATTTTTCTGCCAATACCATGCTGTTTTGATTGTCGTGGCCCTATAATAGAGTTTGAAGTCAGGTATTGTAATGACCCCAGCTTCATTCTTTTTCTGTAGGATTGCTTTGGCTATTCGGGGTTGTTTATAGTTCCATATAAATCTGATGATTTTTTGCTCTATTTCTTTAAAAAATGTCATTGGAAGTTTGATGGGAATTGCATTAAATTTGTATATTGCTTTGGGTAATATAGCCATCTTGATTATATTTATTCTTCCTAACCAAGAACAAGGAATATTCTTCCATCTCATTATATCTTTCTCAATTTCTCTTAACAATGGTTTATAGTTTTCATTATATAAGTCCTTTACATTCTTTGTTATGTTTATTCCTAAGTATTTTATTTTTTTTGTTGCAATTGTGAAGGGGATTATTCTTTTGAGTTCATTCTCAATTGTTTCATTGTTGGCATATAGAAAGGCTATTAACTTCTGTATGTTAATTTTGTATCCTGCGACCTTACTGTATTGGCTTATTGTTTCTAGTAGTCTTTTTGTGGATTCTTTGGGGTTTTCGGTGTATAGAATCATATCATCTGCAAAAAGTGATACCTTTACTTCTTCTTTTCCGATATGGATGCCTTTTATTTCTTTGTCTTGTCTGATTGCTCTGGCTAGAACCTCTAGTACCACATTAAAAAAGAGTGCAGAGAGTGGACAACCCTGTCTTGTTCCTGATTTAAGGGGGAAAGCCTTCAGTTTTGTGCCATTTAATATGATGTTAGCTGATGGTTTATCATATATGGCCTTTATCATGTTGAGATATTTTCCTTCTATACCCATTTTGTTGAGAGTCTTCAACATAAAATTGTGTTGTATTTTATCGAAAGCCTTTTCTGCGTCTATTGATAAGATCATGTGGTTTTCTTTGTTTTGTTGATATGGTATATTATGTTAACCGTTTTACGTATGTTGAACCATCCTTGAGATTCTGGGATGAATCCCACTTGATCGTGATGTATTATTTTTTTAATATGTTGTTGTATTTGATTTGCTAGTATTTTGTTTAGTATTTTAGCATCTGTATTCATTAGAGATATTGGTCTGTAGTTTTCTTTTTTTGTGCCATCCTTGCCTGGTTTTGGTATGAGGGTTATGTTGGCCTCCTAAAATGTGTTTGGAAGTATTGCTTCTTCTTCAATTTTTTGGAAGACTTTCAGTAGATTAGTAAACAAGTCTTCTTTGAATGTTTGATAAAATACGCTGGTATACCCGTCAGGGCCTGGACTTTTATTTTTGGGGAGGTTTTTAATGGTTTTTTTCTATTTCTTCTCTACTGATAGGTCTGTTTAGGCTTTCTGCTTCTTCTTGACTCAGTCTAGGAAGGTTGTATTGTTCTAGGAATTTATCCATTTCTTCTAGATTGTTGAATTTAGTGGCATAAAGTTTTTCATAGTATTCTACAATAATTCTTTGTATATCTACGGTGTCTGTGGTGATTTCTCCTCTTTCATTTTGTATTTTGTTTATATGAATTCTTTCTCTTTTTTCCTTGGTAAGTCTTGCCAAGGGTTTGTCAATTTTACTGATCTTTTCAAAGAACCAGCTCTTTGTTCTATTAATTTTTTCTATAGTTTTACTGTTCTCTGTTTCATTTATTTCTGCTCTGATTTTTATTATCTCCTTTCTTTGGCTAGTTTTGGGTTGTTTTTGTTCTTCTTTTTTTAGTTCCTTAAGGTGTGAAGTTAAGTGGTTCACTTGGGCTGTCTCTTGTTTGTTCATATATGCCTGAAGTGATATGAACTTCCCTCTTGTCACTGCTTTTGCTGCATCCCATAGATTCTGATATGTCATATTGTCATTTTCATTAGTCTGTATATATCTTTTGATCTCTGCACTTATTTCTTCTTTGACCCATTCATTTTTTAAAAGTATGTTGTTTAGTTTCCACATTTTTGTGGGATTTTTTTCCTCCTTTTTGCAGTTGAATTCTAGTTTCAAGGCTTTATGATCAGAAAATATGCTTGGTACAACTTCGATTTTTCTGAATTTGCTGATGTTGTTTTTGTGGCCCAACATATGGTCAATTCTGGAGAATGATCCATGTACACTGGAGAAAAATGTATACTCAGTCACTTTGGGATGAAATGTCCTGTAGATGTCTATCATATCCAGGTGCTCTAGTCTTTTGTTTAAGGCCACTACATCTTTGTTGGTTTTCTGTTTGGATGATCGATCTAGAGCCGTCAGCGGTGTATTGAGGTCTCCATGTATGATTGTATTTTTGTCAGTTTTTGTTTTAAGGTCAATAAGTAGCTGTCTTATATATTTTGGTGCTCCTTGGTTTGGTGCATATATATTAAGAATTGTTATGTCTTCTTGATTCAGTGTCCCCTTAGCCATTATGAAATGGCCATTTTTGTCTCTGAGTACTTTTCCTGTCTTGTAGTCAGCATTATCCGATATGAGTATTGCTACACCTGCTTTTTTTTGGATGTTATTTGCTTGGAGTATTGTTTTCCAGCCTTTCACTTTGAATTTGTTTTTATCCTTGTTACTTAGATGAGTTTCCTGTAGGCAGCATACAGTTGGATTTTCTTTTTTAATCCATTCTGCTACTCTGTGTCTTTTTATTGGTGAGTTTAATCTGTTTACATTTAGTGTAATTATTGACACTTGTGAGTTCCCTATTGCCATTTTATAGATTGCTTTCAGTTAGTTTTGTGTCTTGTTTGATCCTTCTCTTTCGTTTTTTTATCTTTTGTGTTTATTTGGTTGTATTCCGTACATCTTTCTACTGTTGCTATCTTTTTTATCTCATGTGCTTCTGTGGTGGTTTTTTCAATGGTGGTTACCTTTAGGTAATGAAAAGGGTTCCTACCCTGTTCATTTTAGCGCACTATTTTGTGAGTACTTTTGCACTCCATCATCCTTTGCTACTGTTAATCTCCATCCTCTCCCCCCTCTCTTTTTGTTGTTGTCACAGTTTAAATTTGGTTTTATTGTGTTCTTCTTGGAGCTTTTACTTGTGGCTTTATTTTTTTTTTGTTCTTTGTATCTGATTGGAGAACCTCCTTTAGTAATTCCTGGAGTGGGTGTTTTCTGATGATAAATTCCCTCATCTTTTCTGTATCTGTGAATGTTTTTATTTCTCCTTCATATTTGAAGGATAGCTTTGATGGGTATAGTATTTGTGGCTGAAAGTTCCTCTCTTTCAGGACTTTAAATATTGGGGTCCACTCTCTTCTAGCTTGTAGTTTTTGCTGAGAAATCTGATGATAATCTAATGGGCCCTCCTTTATATATTGTATTCTTCTTTTCCCTGGCTGCCTTGAGAATTTTTTCTTTGCCATTGGTTTGTGCCAATTTCATTATGATGTGCCTTGGAGTAGGTTTGTTGGGGTTAAGAAAACTCGGAGTTCTGTTTGCTTCATGAATTTGAGGCTTTAGTTCTTTCCATAGGCTTGGGAAGTTCTCATCTATTATTTGTTTGAGTATGTTCTCCATTCCATTTTCTCTCTCTTCTCCCTCTGATATACCTATTATTCTTATGTTATTCTTTCTGATGGAGTCAGATAATTCTTGTAGGGCTATCTCATTTTTTTAAATTTTTGAGTCTCTTTCTTCCTCTCTGGATCTATTCACCCCCTTTGCCCGCCTTAGTTTCTATATTCTCAGTTTCCAGTGAAAATTGCCCTGTTTAGGTTAGTGAGGAAGGCGGAGCATTTCTTACTCCCTATTTCCTTCGGGGTTTGGTTATATATTTAGCCAATTTTTCACTCAATCATACCTTTGGGTGTATTGCGAAACATCTGGAGGCTCCAAGGATAGGTTTTTCTGTTTCTGGTTGAAGATCTTGTTGAGGTTTGGGGGAGATTTATCGGTATTGCTTCCTACTCCGCCATTACTCTGACGTCATCTCCAAGATTTTTTTAAAAGGATACATTTTTTATAAAAGTCAATAAGGATTATGAATTATTATATACATATATATAATATTTCTGGATATATGTCCAGAAAAATATTTTAAAAACATATATTCTAGAAAAAATATATTTTGTATATATATTTCAGAAAATATACGTACGTATATTTTTATATATGACTCCTTATATAACGACATTTATGTAAGGAGTCATATATAAAACCTCAATGGACTGATGCTGTGTTTTCAATTTTTTAAAGGGATTTTGGTATCCTTTATGGCCGGATTCCCTGTGCAGGTGTTAAACTTATCTGCTCCTTAATTTTACTGTGGTTGGATGGCATTTTTATTGGAAGAAATATATAATAAAATCAAAGAGCATTTAAATGTTTGGGATTCAGTACTCTTAAGTTCATCTCTACCCTAAAATACCATAAATAATTTGGATTTCAGGGATATAAAAAAAAAGCATCTTGATTGAAAATTTTCAGCTAAGTTATTAATCTGTCTTTGTATTTCTTGAAATTAGGACACAATGGTTATAGCTACAGCCCAACAACCAGGAGGAACAGCAGTAACATTCACACACTGTTCTCCTTCCTGTTGTACTGTCTACCAGAAGATTAGTGTTTGCTGCCAACAGTGTGATAATAGCTAAATGTGGTGGGGGCTAAATGGAAGTGGGTAAAGGGGCAGGGGAATGGGGCTGCAATGGACTTTGCTTGGGGTGATGGGCATGTGATACAGTCAATGTGCAGATGATGTTTTGTTGGGTTGTACACTTGAAAACTTCATGGTTCTGTGAACCAATATCACCCCAGTATATTCAATAAAAAATTAGTGTTAGTTTTTGATTATAGAATCTTCCAAATGAAAATGATTGCATTTTTGACTTTTCAGAATAAAATATTTTTATATAATATCTGCAGTATAATATCTTTTTAAATTGAATTTATTGGGGTGATATTGTTAATACTTATGTAGGTTTCAGGCATACAATTCTCTAATACAACATCTGATAATCTGTATATTTCTTTGGGGTGTTCACCACCCCAAGTCAAGTGTCTTTTCATTACCATTTATCCCCCCCTCATACTCTTTTCTACCTGCTTCCACCCCTCCCCCTCTGGTAATCACTATGCTGTTGTTTGTGTCCATGTGTTTGTTTGTTTATTTATGCCTAGTGCCACAGCCCCCCTCTTCTCTCACAGCTGTCTGTTTTCTATATGTCTGATTCTATTTTGTTAGTTTATTTTGTTTATATGATTCCACACATGAGTGAAATCATATGGTACTTTCTTTCTCTGACTGGCTTATTTCCCTTAGCATAATGCTCTCCAGGTCCATCTATGCTGTCACAGTAGAAAGATTCTTTTCCTTTTTATCATTGAGTGGTATTTCACTCTTTAAATGTACCACAGCTTTTTTAATCCACTCATCTACTGATGAACACTTGGGCTGTATCCAAATCTTGGCTATTGTAAATAATGCTTCAGTGACATAAGGGTGCATGTATTCTTTCAAATTAGTGTTTTGGGTTTCTTCAGATATGTATATTCCCAGAGGTATAATTACTGGGTTATAAAGCAGTTCCATTTTTAATTTTTTTAAGGTAACTCCATACTGCTTTCCACAGTGGCTGCAACTAACTGCATTCCTATCAACAGTTCACAAGAATTCCCTTTTCTCCACATCCTCGTTGACACTAATTTGTTGATTTATTGAGAATAGCTATTCTGACAGGTGTGAGGTGCTATCTCATTGTGCTTTTGATTTGCATTGCTCTGATGATTAGTGACATCAAACACTTTTTCATATGTCTGTTGGCTATCTGTATGTCCTTTCCGGAGAAATGTCTATTCAGGTCCTTTGCCCATTTTTTAATTGGACTTTTTTTTTTGTGTGTGTTGAGTTTTATAAGTTCTTTATAAATTTTTGATATTAACCCCATGTCAGATGTATCCTGGACAAATATGTTCTCTTGTTCAGTGCATTGTCTTTTCATTTTGTTGATAGTTTTCTTTGCTGTGGAAAAGCTTTTTAGTTTGATGTAGTCCCATTTTTGTATTTTTTCTTTTGTTTCCCTTATCCAAGGTGACATATCAGCAAAAATCTTGCTATGAATAATGTTCAAGATTACATTGCCTATGTTTTTTTCTAGGATTTTTATGATTTTTAGTCTAACATTTACATATTTAATCAATTTTGAGGAGTGATGTCATAGAAATGGTGCCGTGAGGAGCGGGACCGAAAAATCTCCCCCAAATTTCAACAAGTTCATCAACCAGAGACAGAAAAATCTATCCTTGGAGTATCTGAGAGTTCCACACCCTGAAGGCGAAGGTAGGGTTGAGCGAAAAATTGACTAAATATATGATCAACCCTGAAGGAAATAAGTCGGACAAAGAAACTCTCTGCCTTCCTCACTAACCTGAGCAAAGGCTGCTTTCACTTGGAACTGAGAGTCGGGAGGAGCTACGGGTGTGGAGGAAGCTAGGCTGCGGTGTGGATGTTCGTTCAAGCCAAGGAAAGAGTGTGCCTGTGGTGAATCAGCCCACACGAGGAAACGCCTGCAACGCCAGCGCACCACGCCTTGAGCATCTCGGCCGCCTGCCTGCGCCACACTGCCGGCAGCCCAGCCTCCCGCGCGCTGCACCACGAGCAGCCCAACAGCCCACACACGCCGAGATCAACCACCTGCACATGCCGAGATCAACCACCCGCGCGCAAATAACCGCCTGTGCCACGAGCAGCAGCTGCCAGTGGCACACGAGGAGTGTGCCAAAACGAACTTCCCTACACCCGAGCTTCTCTAGGTGGGCGGGGTGCCTCACCCAGCCATTCAAGCTAACAATCAAGTGTTTGGGGAGGGGGGGCGCGTGCGCAGCTTGCAGTTCATTCTGGAGAAATTATGCAGATCTAGTCACTGAAATTAGCTTAACCCACAGGCTGCTCACCTCCCAACTGACCTACGTGGCTCTAATTGACAAGATCTCTCTCAGTTCAGCGATCCAAGACAAGAGATGTGATATTTTTTAGTGCCTCTTGCTAAAGGGGTGGGAGCAACTTCTGATTGGCAGAGCTTTCATACTCAGGGATATATGCTAAAAAGAGGGACTTGGCAGTGTTAAGACCTCCTGTACTGCAGGCAGCAACTAGTGCATCTTCTTCCCAGCCAAAACAGGCTACAAAATGTGGAAAGCCTGGGTACAGTGGTCCCACAGAGTGCTAGATGTGCTGAACAGGCCTGGAGGATCAGAGAAAGTCACCTTGAGAGCAATTGGCCCCTAGCCCCGCCTGATTATGCTGGCTTCTCTAACTGCCAGAGCCTTAACCAGAGCCCTGCATTGAGTGGGGATAGAGTGGGGATTTGCCAGCTCTCTGAGCCTCTTACTCTCCAGGCAGAGGCAGTGGTAGCCTCATAGCTGGTTCACCAGGCTGCTAATTCAGGAAGGGGAGACTAGGAGAGAGGCTCAAGGAAAATGGACTCTCTCATTGTAGGAGCCTGCAAATGCTAACAAGCCTTGACTACCAATGAGACTGAAGCCAAATATATGACCTTGCCATAGAGTCTCATCAACTGCAAATCCCTACCTAAGCATGCCATAGGGGCAGAGCCTGGGGTACAGAGTCACTGACCAGGAAGAGGGAGAGGAAAGAAAAGGGAAGAAGAAGTTAACCTCTCAAATTCAAGAAAAATCCACAGACTTCATAATTTGTTCCACTATTTTATTTGTTTCTTTCATCTTGCCTTTATTAGTATTATTTCTCTTTTCTCCACCTTGGTCCTTTTATTCTCTGCTCATCTTACTCTTTCCTTTTCTTGAATTACACTACCCATAAGTGTTTCATTTTATTTCTTTTCTTCTTCCTTACTCTCCATGAGGGTTACACTCCAAAACCCTTAACTCTCTGTCTCTCTCTCTTTTTGTTTTCTTTTTCTTCCTTTCCTTTCCCCCTTTTTCTTGTTTCTCCCTTTCTATTAGTTTCATCTTTTCTCCTTTTAATTTTCCTCTCATTCAATGCTCAGTCATGAACAAATTATTTAAATTGGGACTCAAGTTTTTTTGGTTTTTTTTTGTGGCATTTTGGAAGCTTTTTACTTCACTTTTGAACTCATTAGCATTCCTCCCAACCCAGGATCTCCATTCTATTCAGTCTTTGCTCCACTTAATACAATACTTTGTATTTTTTCCCCTTTTTCTGGTTTCTCTCTTATCCCTCTCATTATATCTCTTAGTCGACCATCACTTACAAGCAAATCATTTTATACTTGACCCAAATTTTTTCCATTTTTGCATTTTGTGGGTCCCTACTTCCTTTTTTGCCCCTTGAACAGATTCCCCCAACTCAGGCCCTCTGTTATAAGCAGTTTTTGATCCATTTAGCATAATATAATTCACAGTTTATCACAATATTTTCCTAAGGAGGAGGGAAGAGAAGGAGAAGAGAAGAAAAAAAGGGGACGGAAATAATAAATTATTATTGTTTTTTTTGTGCCTTTTTCCAATTTTTTTCATTTTTTTTACTTTTTATTCTTTATTAATTCTCATTAGTGCTATCAACAAGACCACCCTCAGATGCCATTAAGAAAAAGAAAATCAAATATCATGGATACAAAAGAAAGAGAAGTAACACAGATAGATGTGGAAAAACCTATAGAGAAAAAATTTAATATATTGGAAACCTTGGAGCTAAATGACAGAGAATTTAAAATAGCAATCCTAAAAATACTCAGAGATATACAAGAAAACACAGAAAGGCAATTTAAGGAGCTCAGAAAACAACTCAACAAACACAAAGAATATATTACCAAGGAAATTGAAACTATAAAAACAAATCAAACAGAGATGAAAAACTCAATTCATGAACTGAAAAATGAGGTAACAAGCTTAGCTAATAGAACAGGCCAGATAGAACATAGGATTAGTGACATAGAAGACAAGCAACTTGAGGCACAACAGAGAGAAGAAGAGAGAGACTCAAAAATTAAAAAAAAAGAGAAAGCCCTACAGGAATTGTCTGACTCCATCAAAAAGGATAACATAAGAATAATAGGTATATCAGAGGGAGAAGAGAGAGAAAATGGAATGGAGAATTTATTAAAACAAATAATTGATGAGAACTTCCCAAGCCTGTGGAAAGAACTAAAGCCTCAAATTCAAGAAGCAAAAAGAACACTGAGTTTTCTTAACCACAACAAACCTACTCCAAGGCATATCATAATGAAAATGGCACAACCAACGACAAAGAAAAAATTCTCAAGGCACGCAGGGAAAAGAAGAATACAACATATCAAGTAAGGCCTTTTAGATTATTATCAGATTTTTCAGCAGAAACTCTACAAGCTAGAAGAGAGTGAACCCTAATATTTAAAGCACTGAAAGGGAGGAACTTTCAGCCAAGAATACTATACCCATCAAAGTTATCCTTCAAGTATAAAGGAGAAATGAAAACATTCACAAATACAGAAAAGATGAGGAAGTTTATCATCAGAAAACCCCTACTCCAGGAAATACTAAAGGGGTTTTCCAACCAGATCCAAAGAACAATACAAAGCAAAACCACAAGTAAAAGCTACACCAAGCCTGACCTGTGGTGGCGCAGTGGATAAAGCGTTGACCTGGAAATGCTGAGGTCGCCGGTTTGAAACCCTGGGCTTGCCTGGTCAAGGCACATATGGGAATTGATGCTTCGAGCTTCTCCCCCCTTCTCTCTCTGTCTCTCTCTCTCCCTCTCTCCCTCTCTGTCTCTCTCTCTCTCCCTCTCTAAAAATGAATAAATAAATTAAAAAAAAAAAGCTACACCAAGAACACAATAAAACCAAATTTAAACTGTGACAACAAAAGCAAAAGAAAAAGGGGAGAGGACAGAGATTAACAGTAGCAAAGGATGATGAAGTGCAGAAACACTCGCAAGATAGGGTACTATAATGAATATAGTTGGTACCCTTTTCATACTTAATGGTAACCACCCTTGAAAAAAACCACCACAGAAGCACATGACTTAAAAAAGGTAGCAACAGAGGAAAGAAGTATATAATACAAACAAACAAAAAAAATGATAAAAAAACAAAAGACAAGAATCAAACAAGATACAAAACTAACAGAAAGCAATTTATAAAATGGCAATAGGGAATCCACAAGTGTCAATAATTACACTAAACATAAATGGATTAAACTCACCAATAAAAAGACACAGAGTAGCAGAATGGATTAAAAAAGAAAATCCAACTGTATGCTGCCTACAAGAAACACATCTAAGGAACAAGAATAAAAACAAATTCAAATTGAAAGGCTGGAAAACAATACTCCAAGCAAATAACATCCAAAAAAAAAGCAGGCGCAGCAATACTCATATCTAATAATTCTGACTACAAGGCAGCAAAAGTACTCAGAGACAAAAATGGTCATTTCATAATGATTAAGAGGATGCTGAGTCAAAAAGACATAAGAATCCTTAATATATATGCACCAAGCCAAGGAGCACCAAAATATATAAGACAGCTACTTATTGACCTAAAAATAAAAACTGAGAAAAATACAATCATACTTGGAGACCTCAATACACTGCTGACGGCTCTAGATTGGTTATCCAAACAGAGAATCAATAAAGATATAGTGGCCTTAAACAAAATACCAGAGCACCTGGATATGATAGACATCTACAGGACACTTCCTCCCAAAGCGGCAGAGTATACATTTTTCTCTAGTGTACATGGAACATTCTCAAAAATTGACCATATGTTGGGCCACAAAAATAACATCAGTAAATTCAGAAAAATTGAAATTGTACCAAGCATATTTTCTGATCATAAAGCCTTGAAACTAGAATTCAACTGCAAAAAAGAGGGAAAAAAGACCACAAAAATGTGGAAACTAAACAACATACTTTTAAAAAATGATTGGGTCAAAGAAGAAATAAGCGCAGAGATCAAAATATATATACAGACATATGAAAATGAAAATAGGACATATCAGAATCTCTGGGATGCAGCAAAAGCAGAAATAAGAGGGAAGTTCATATCACTTCATGCCCACATGAACAAACAAGAAAGAGCCCAAGTGAACCACTTAACTTCACACCTTAAGGAAGTAGAAAAGGAAGAACAAAGACAATCCAAAATCCACCGAAGAAAGGAAATAATAAATATCAGAGCAGAAATAAATGAAATAGAGAACAGAAAAACTATAGAAAAAATTAATAAAACAAGGAGCTGGTTCTTTGAAGAGATCAACAAAATTGACAAACCCTTGGCAAGACTCACCAAGGAAAAAAGAGAAAGGACTCATAAACAAAATCCAAAATGAAAGAGGGGAAATCACCACAGACACCATAAATATAGAAAGAATTATTGTAGAATACTACGAAAAACTATATGCCACCAAATTCAACAATCTAGAAGAAATGGATAATTTCCTAGAACAATACAACCTTTCTAGACTGAGTCAAGAACTAGCAGAAAGCCTAAACAGACCGATTAGCAGAAGGAAATAGAAAAAGTTATTAAAAACCTCCCCCAAAATAAAAGTCCAGTCCCAGATGGTTATACTAGTGAATTCTATCAAACATTCAAAGAAGACTTGGTTCCTATTCTACTCAAAGTCTTCCAAAAAATTGAAGAAGAAGCAATACTTCCAAACACATTTTATGGGGCCAACATAACCCTCATACCAAAACCTGGCAAGGACAGCACAAAAAAAGAAAACTACAGATCAATATCTCTAATGAATACAGATGCTAAAAAAATAAACAAAATACTGGCAAATTGAATACAACAACATATTAAAAAAATAATACATCATGATCAAGTGGGATTCATCCCAGAATCTCAAGGATGGTTCAACATTCGTAAAACGGTTAACGTAATTAATACACCATATCAATAAAACAAAGAACAAAACCCACATGATCTTGCCCTGGCCAGTTGGCTCAGTGGTAGACCGTCGGCCTCGCGTGCAGAAGTCCCGGGTTTGATTCCCGGCAGGGCACACAGGAGAGGTGCCCATCTGCCTCTCCACCCCTCCCCCTCTCCTTCCTCTCTGTCTCTCTCTTCCCCTCCAGCAGCGAGGCTCCATTGGAGCAAAGATGGCCCGGGCGCTAGGGATGGCTCCTTGGCCGCTGCCCCAGGTGCTGGAGTGGCTCTGGTCATGACAGAGCGATGCCCCGGAGGGGCAGAGCATTGCCCCCTGGTGGGCAAAGCGTCGCCCCCTGGTGGGCATGCCAGTGGATCCCGGTCGGGCGCATGCGGGAGTCTGTCTTACTGTCTCTCCCCGTTTCCAGCTTCAGAAAAATACAAAAAACAAAACAAAACAAAACAAAACAAAAAAACCCACATGATCTTATCAATAGATGCGGAAAAGGTATTCAATAAAATACAACACAACTTTATGTTTAAGACACTCAACAAAATGGGTACAGAAGGAAAATATCTCAACATGATAAAGGCCATATATGATAATCCATCAGCCAACATCATATTAAATGGCATAAAACTGAAGACTTTCCCCCTTAAATCAGGAACAAGACAGGGTTGTCCACTCTCTCCACTCTTATTTAATGTGGTGCTAGAAGTTCTGGCCAGAGCAATCAGACAAGAGAAAGAAATAAAAGGCATCCATATCGGAAAAGAAGAAGTAAAGGTATCACTTTTTGCAGATGATATGATCCTATACATCGAAAACCCCAAAGACCCCACAAAAAAATTACTAGAAACAATAAACCAATACAATAAGGTCACAGGATACAAAATTAACATACAAAAGTCCATAGCCTTTTTATATGCCAACAATGAAACAATTGAGAATGAACTCAAGAAAATAATCCCCTTCACAATTGCAACAAAAAAATAAAATACCTAGGAATAAACATAACAAAGAATGTAAAAGACCTATATAACAAAAACTACAAAGCATTGTTAAGGGAAATTGAAAAAGATACAATAAGATGGAAAATATTTTTTTTTCATGGATAGGAAGAATAAATATAATCAAAATGGCCACATTACCCAAAGCAATATATAAATTTAATGCAATTCCCATCAAAATTCCTATGACGTTCTTTAAAGAAATGGAACAAAAAATCATCAGATTTATATGGAATTATAAAGAACCCGGATTAGTCAAAGCAATCCTAAGGAAAAAGAATGAAGCTGGGGGCATTACAATATCTGACTTCAAACTATATTATAGGGTCACGACAATCAAAACAGCATGGTCTTGGCAGAAAAATAGACACTCAGACCAATGGAACAGAATAGAAAATCTAGAAAAATACACCACATATATATGGTCAAATAATTTTTGATAAAGGGGCCAAAAACACACAATGGAGAAAAGAAAGCCTCTTCAACAAGTGGTGCTGGGAAAACTGGAAAGCCACATGCAAAAGAATGAAACTAGACTACAGCTTTTCCCCTTGTACAAAAATTAATTCAAAATGGATCAAAGACCTAAATATAAGACCTGAAACAATAAAGTACATAGAAGAACACATAGGTACTAAACTCATGGACCTGCGTTTTAAAGAGCATTTTATGAATTTGACTCCAAAGGCAAGAGAAGTGAAGGCAAAAATTTATGAATGGGACTACATCAGACTAAAAAGTTTTTGCTCAGCAAGAGAAATTGACAACAAAATAAACAGACAGCCAACTAAACAGGAAATGATATTTTCAAACAACAGCTCAGATAAGGGCCTAATATACAACATTTACAAAGAACTCATAAAATTCAACAACAAACAAACAAACAATCCAATAAAAAAAATGGGAAGAGGACATGAACAGACACTTCTCCCAAGAAGAAATACAAATGGCCAACAGATATATGAAAAGGTGCTCATCTTCATTAGTTATTAGAGAAATGCAAATCAAAACTACAATGCGATACACGTCACACCTGTTATTTTAGCTATTATCAACAAGACAGGTAATAGCAAATGCTGGAAAGGCTGTGGAGAAAAAGGAACCCTCATTCACTGTTGGTGGGACTGTAAAGTAGTGCAAGCATTATGGAAGAAAGTATGGTGGTTCTTGAAAAAACTGAAAATAGAACTACTTTATGACCCAGCAATCCCTCTACTGGGTATATACCTCCAAAACTCAGAAACATTGATATGTAAAGACACATGTAGCTTCATGTTCATTGCAGCATTGTTCACAGTGGCCAAGACATGAAAACAACCAAAAGCCCTTCAATAGAAGACTGGATAAAGAAGATGTGGCACATATACACTATGGAATACTACTCAGCCATAAGAAATGATGACATTAGATCATTTACAGCAAAATGGTGGGATCTTGATAACATTATACAGAGTGAAATAAGTAAATCAGAAAAAACCAAGAACTACATGATTCCATACATTGGTGGGACATAAAAACGAGTCTAAGTGACATGGACAACAATGTGGTGGTTACTGGGGATTGGGGGGAGTGGGTGCATGTGAGGGAAGGAGGAGAGGGAAAGGGGGAGGGGGAGGGGCACAAAGAAAACTAGATAGAAGGTGACGAAGGACAATCTGACTTTGGGTGATGGGTATGCAACATAATTGAATGACAAGATAATCTGGACATGTTTTAATTGAATATATGTACCCTGATTTATTGATGTCATCCTATTAACATTAATAAAAATTTCTTTATAAAAAAAGAAAAATTATTAAAGAATCAGTTTAAAATTACAAAAAATCCATTTTGAATTTATTCTTATATATGTTATAAGAAGGTTGTCTAGTTTTTTCTTTTCTTTCTTTCTTTTTTTGCCTATGTCTGTCTAATTTTCACCACAGCATTTATTGAATAGATTATCTTTACCTCATTATATATTCTTTTCTCCTTTGTCATACATTAATTGAATGTTAAAGTGTGGGTTTTATTTGGGTGCTGTTTATTTTGTTCCATTAATCTATATGTCTTTTTATGCCAGTACCATGCTGTTTTGAATTCTATGGCCTTGTAATATAATTTAATATTAAGTAGCATGATTCCTCCAACTTCCTCCTTCTTTCTCAAGATTGCTGTGGCTATTCAGGGTCTTTGTTGTTTCATATAAAATATTGGAATATCTTTTCTAGTTTTTTGAACCATGCCGTTATTATTTTGATAAGAATTGCCTTGAATTTATAGACTGCTTTGGGTAGTATGGAGTTTTAATTTTATTAATTCTTCTTATCCATGAATCCAGTATATGCTTCCATTTATTTGTATCTTTTTCCATTTTTTTCTTCAGTGTCAAATAATTTTTATTTATTTATTTATTTATTTTTGTATTTTTCTGAAGCTGGAAACGGGGAGAGACAATCAGACAGACTCCCACATGCGCCCGACCGGGATCCACTCGGCACGCCCACCAGGGGCGATGCTCTGCCCACCAGGGGGCGATGCTCTGCCCCTCCAGGGCGTCGCTCTGCCACGACCAGAGCCACTCTAGCGCCTGGGGCAGAGGCCACAGAGCCATCCCCAGCGCCCGGGCCATCTTTGCTCCAGTGGAGCCTTGGCTGCGGGAGGGGAAGAGAGAGACAGAGAGGAAAGAGGGGGGGCGTGGAGAAGCAAATGGGCGCTTCTCCTGTGTGCCCTGGCCGGGAATCAAACCCAGGTCCCCTGCACGCCAGGCCGATGCTCTACCGCTGAGCCAACCGGCCAGGGCCAAATAATTTTTTGAGTACAGTGTTTTACATGCTTGGTTAAGTTTATCCGTTATATTATCCTTTCTGAAGCAATTGTGATAGAGATTATATTCTTAGTTTCCCTTTTAGATAGTTCATTATTAGTATATACAAATGCAACTAATCTCTTATTTTGTATCCTGATACTTTATTATATTCATTTATCAGCTTTAATGTGATTTTTCTTTTTGGTGAAATTTTTAAGTTTTTCTATATACAGTATCATGTCATCTGCAAATAATAACAGTTTTACTTCTTCCTTTCCAATTTGAATGCTTTTTATTTCTTTTTTCTTTTTTTGTCTAATGGCTGTGGCTTAGACTTCTAGTGCAATGTTGAATAAGGGTAGTGAAAGCAGACATACATGTATCTTATTCACAATCTTAAGGGAAATACATTTAATTTTTGCCAGTTGAGAATGATGTTGGCTGTGGGTTTACCATATGTGGCTTCTATTATGTTGAGGTATGCTTCTTTAATTCTCACTTTGCCAAGAGTTGTTTTTTTTTTTATCATAAATGGGTGCTGGATTCTATCAAGTGCTTTTTTCTGCATCTTTTGATATAATTATGTGCTATTTTTTTATGTAGTGTTTCACATTTATTGATTTGTGGATATTGTACCAATGTTGTATTCCCAGAATTTATCCTAGTTGATCACATATGAAATTTTAATGTAGCACTGGATCCAGTTTGCTAATATTTTGCTGAGGATTTTTGCATCTATGTTCATCAGGGATATTGGCCTATAATGTTTTTTCTTTGTAGTGTTTTTTTTATTGATTTTAATTTATTATGCTTACATAGATTCAAGTGTCCCATAAAATATATCTCCCTCCTCCAACCCCCTGTATTTCCCTTGATACCCTCTTTGTCCCCTACCCCCAATGCCCTTCCACTTCCCTTTAGGTTTGCTGTCCTGCTCTCTATAATGCTGTGTTATGTATATATAATTTCACCAATCTCTCTCCCTTCTCTGATCCCATTCTCTCCTCTCCTTTCCCTATGAGTGAGGTCATATGATATTTTTCTTTCTCTGTCTGGCTTATTTCACTTAGCATAATAGTTTCCAGGTTCATCCATGTTGTTGCAAAAGGTAAGATTTCCTACTGTTTCATGGCCACGTAGTATTCCATTGTGTATATGTACCACTGCTTTTTAATCCACTCATCCACTGATGGACACTTGGGCAGTTTTCAGATCTTGGCTATTGTAAAAAATGCTGCAATAAACATGGAAGTGCATTTCTTCTTCTGTATCAGTGATTTGGTATTCTTAGAATATATTCCTAAAAGTGGGATGGCTGGGTCAAAAGGCATTTCCATTTTGAAGTTTTTGAGAAATCTTCATACTGTTTTCCACAGTGGTTGCACCAGTCTGCATTCCCACCAGCAGTGCAGGAGGGTTCTCTTTTCTCCACATCCTCACCAGCATTTATTATGTGTTGTTTTGTTTATGAACACCATTCTGAACAGATGTGAGGTGGTATCTCATTGTGGTTTTAATTTGCTTTCTCTAATGATTAGTGATGTTGAACATTTTTTCACATGCCTATTGGCCATCTATATGTCCTCTTTGGATAAGTGTCTATTCAATTCTTTTGCTCATTTTTTGATTGGGTGGTTTACTTTCCTGGTGTTGAGTTTTAGAAGTTCTTTATAAATTTTGGTTATTAACCCCTTATCAGACTTATTGTCAAATATGTTCTCTCATTGTGTGGTTTGTCTTTTTATTTTGTTCATATTGTCTTTAGCTGTGCAAAAGCTTTTTAGCTTGATATAGTACCATTTCTTCATCCTGTCCTTTATTTCACTTGCCTGTGGAGAAAAATCAGAAAATATCATTGCTGCAAGAGATGTTGGAGAGCTTATTATTGTCTATGTTTTCTTTCAAGATGGTTATGGTTTCACAAACTATAACCATCTTTTATTCATTTTGAGTTTATTTTTGTGTATGATGTAAGTTTGTGGTCTAGTTTTATTTTCTTGCAAGTAGTTGTCCAATTTTCCCAACAACATTTGATAAAGAAACTGTCTTTATTCCATTGTATGCTTTTACCTCCTTTGTCAAATATAAGTTGTCCATATAGGTGTAGGTTTACTTCTGGGTTCTCTGTTCTGTTCCATTGATCTATATGCCAGTTCTTATGCCAGTACCAAGCTGTTTTTAGTACAATGGCCCTGTAGTATAACTTGATATCAGAAAGTCTGATACCACTCACTTTATTCTTTTTTAAGGTTGCTGAGGCTATTCATGTTCTTTTTTGGTTCCATATAAATTGTTGGATTACTTGTTCTATATCTTTGAAGTATGCCATTGGTATTTTAATAGGAATTGCATTGAATTTATAAATTGCTTTGGGTAATATAGACAATTTAATGCTGTTTATTCTTCCTATCCATGAACATGGTATATAATTCCACTTGTTTATATCTTTCTTGATTTCTTTTATCAATGTTTTATAATTTTTTGAGTACAAGTCTTTAACTTCCTTGGTTAAATATACTTCTAGGTACTTTATTTTTTGTGGTTGCAATAGTGAAGGGGATTGTTTTCTTAATTTCTATTTCATAGAGTTCATTGTTGATATATAAAAATGCCACTGATTTCTGAACATTAATTTTATATCCTGACACCCTGCTGAATTCATTTATCAGGTCCAGTAGGTTTTTGACTGTGACTTTAGGGCTTTCTATATACAATATTATGTCATCAGCAAATAATGATAGTTTTACTACTTCTTTTCCAATTTGTATGCCTTTTATTTTTTCTTTTTGTCTGATAGCTGTGGCTAGGACTTCCAGAACTATGTTGAATAAGAGTGGTCAAAGAGGGCACCCCTGCCTTGTTCCTGATCTTAAGGGGATTGCTTTTAAAATTTGTCCATTGAGTATGATTTTGGCCATGTGTTTGTCATAGATGTTCTTTATCATTTTAAGGTATTTTCCCTGTATTCCCACTTTGCTGAGGGTTTACATCATAAATGGGTGGTGGATTTTATCCAATGCTTTTTCTGAATCTATTGATATTATCATGTATTTTTATTCTTACTTTTGTTTATGTGATGAATCACATTGATTTTTTTTGTGTGAATATTGTACTGGCCTTGCCTCCCCAGAATAAATCCCACTTGATCATGATGTATGATTTTTTTCATGTGTTGCTGGATCTGGTTTGCTAATATTTTGTTGATAATTTTAGCATCACAATTCATCAAGGGTATTGGCCTGCAGTTTTCTTTCTTTGTGTTGTCTTTGCCTCATTTTGGAATCAGAATTATGCTCACTTAATAAAAGGAGCTTGAAAGTCTTTCCTTCTCTTGAATTTTTTGAAATAGCTTGAGAAAGATAGGAGTTAGTTCTTTTTTGAATATTTGGTAAAATTTGCCTGTGAAGCCATCTGGCCTAGGACTTTTGTTTATTGGGAGTTTTTTGATAACTGTTTCAATCTCATTTGTTGTAATCAGTTTATTTAGGTTTTCTGATTCTTCCAGATTGACTTTTGAAAGATTATATGTTTCAAGGAATTTGTCCATTTCACCTAGGTTATCTAATTTTTTGGCATACAGTTCTTCATAGTATTTTCTTACAATCCTTTGTATTTCTGCTGTGTCAGTTCTTACTTCTCCACTCTCATTTCTGATTTTATTTATTTGAATCCTCTTTTTTCTTGGTAAATCTGGTTAAAGGTTCATCAATCTTGTTTACTTTTGTAATGAACCAGCTCTTGGTTTCATTGATCTTTTGTATTGTTTCTTTATCCTCTATGTCATTTATTTCCACTTTGATTTTTATTATTTCCTTCCTTCTACTTCCTGTAGGCTTTGTTTGTTATTCTTTTTCTAGTTCTTTTAGATGTAAGGTTAGGTTGTTTATTTGGGCTTTTTCTTGCTTCTTAAGATATGCCTGTAATGTTATGAACTTCCTTCTCAGTACTGCTTTATGTGTGTCCCATAAATTTTGAGTTGTTGTATGTTCATTTTCATTTGCTTCAAGGAAATTTTTGATTTTTTTCTTTGATCTCATTGTTAACTCATTTGTTATTTAATAACATACTGTTTAGTCTCCAAGTGTTTGAATGTTTTTTAATTTTTCTATTGTAGTTGATATCTAGTTTCTTCCCATTATGATCAGAGAAGATGCTTGATATGATTTCAATCTTCTTAAATTTATTGAGACTCATTTTGTGTCCTAACATGTGTTCTATCCTAGAGAATGTACCATCAGCACTTGAAAAGAATGTATATTATGCTGCTTTAGAGTGAGAGGTTCTGATGATATTTATTGAATCCAGTTGACCTAGTGTGTCTTTTAAGTTTGCTGTTTCTTTGTTAATTTTCTTTCTTGAGGATCTACCCAGTGATGTCAGTGGGGTATTAAAATTTCCTACTATTATAGTATTGCTATTTATCTCACCCTTTATGTTTATCAAAATCTCTTTTATAAATTTAGGTGCTCCTGTATTAGGCGCCTACATATTTATAATGGTTAGTTATATCTTCCTGTTGGATTACTCCCTTTATCATTATGTAGTGACCTTCTTTATCCCTTACTAGATAGAGCCTTTGTTTTAAAGTCTATTTTGTCAGATATAAGTGTTGCTGCCACACCTTTTTTTTTTTCATTTTCATTTGCGTGAAATATTTTTTTCCATCCCTTCACTTTCAGTCTGTGTGTCTCTTTTCTTTTGAGGTTGGTCTCTTGTAGACAGCACATGTATGGGTCCTGTTTTCTTATCCATGCAGCTACCCTATGTTTTTTGATTGGAGCACTTAATCCATTTACATTTAAGGTTATTATTGATATGTAGCTGTTTATTGCCATTTTATTCTTTAAATCTATATTCTTTTTTTTCTGGATTTTACCCTCCATTTGTTCTGTTTACAACAAGCCCCTTAAGATTTCTTGCAGCATTGGTTTGGTTGTGATGAATTCCTTGAGTTTATTTATTTATTTATTTATTTTTGGTTTGTGAAGCTTTTTATTTCATCTTCAATTTTCAGTGATAGCCCTGCTGGATAAAGAAGTCTTGGTTGTAGGCTCTTGGTTTGCATTACTTTGAATATTTTTTTCCTTTGTCTTCTGGCCTCTAGTGTTTCTTTTGAGAAGTTGGATGTCATCCTTATTGAGGCTCCTCTGTAGGTAATTGACTGCTTTTCTTTTGCAGCTTTTAGTATTCTTTCTTTATCTTTTAATTTTGGCATTTTAATTATGATGTGTCTTGGTGTAGGTCTCTTTGGATTCCTCTTTAATGGAACTCTTTGTGCTTCTTGAACTTGTGTGACTTTTTCCTTCATCAATTTAGGAAAGTTTTCAGCTATGATTTTTTCAAACAGGTTCTCTATCCCTTGTTCTTTCTCTTCTCCTTCAGGAACCCCTATGATGCAGATGTTGTTTCTCTTCATGTTGTCACAGAGCTCTCGTAGAGTTTCCTCAGACTTTTTGAGCCTCTTTTCTTTTTGCTGCTCCACTTCTGTGCTTTTGTTTATCTTGTCCTCTAAATCATTGATTCAATTCTCTGCTTCATCCAGACTGCTTTTAATTCCTTCTAGTGTAGTCTTTATTTTTGATATTGTATTTATCATTTCTGACTGGTTTTTTTTTATGATTTCAATGTCCTTTTTTTATACTTGCTATCTCTTTATTTATTTATCTCATTATGTCCATCCATTGTTGCTCTAAGATCTTTGAGCATCCTAACAATCATTATTTTAAACTCTGCATCTGGTAATTTGGTTATTCTTATCTCATTCAGTTCTTTTTCTGGGGATTTTTCTTGACTCATTTGGATTGCATTTCTCTGTCTTTCCATTTTGTCTGTGTATGGACTCCTTCTTTAGGTGTGTTGTTTGTGTAGCTAGATGAGTCTAGGGTTGGTATTGTCTGCCTCCAATTTCCTGTTGGGTTGTTTCTAGGTCTTCTTGCATTGGCATCAGCTGTTGTTTGTGGGCTACTTGTCTGCTGTCACTGTTCTTTTTGCTATTTGCATCAGTGTTTTCTATGTCTTAGCAGGTGAGGTATAAGGGGCCTTTCCTTAAGATACCGCTCTAAATGGAATTGTTAGGTCCTTGAACTGATGCTTTCAGTATCTGGCCACTGGATGTGCCCACCCTGGACCTCCTTGGATGGAGCCTGTTGCAGTTCATTGGAGGTTACTGCCTATGACTGGCCCTTAGCAACCTTATCAGAGCTACATGTAATCCAGGTCTTGTGGCTGTCTCTGCTGGACCCAGGCGCTGTTGTAAATATCAGCTGCTCTCCTAGGCTAGCTTTTATCTACTCTTGGCCTGGGGGAAGTTCATTTAAAAGTGCAAGTTCCCCTGAGATTCGCTTTCTGAAACCTCCTATTGCTGGCTACTTGTTGGGCTCAATACTATAATGCAGAGATTAGGAATGGTATTGGATGTGGCTTGCCCCTTAACCTCAGGTGTTATTCTGTCCAGACTTTTTTTTTCCATTTTATTTTTTTTTTCCTTTTAGCTCTCAGAAGGGTGTGACCACAGGAGTCCAGTGGGTGTGGCCATTGTGTTCCCTATGTGTGGTCTGTCCGCTGGCCCTGCTGCCATTGCTGCCACCGCCTCAGGTGTTTGGACTCAGGCACTGCTGGCACCAGCTAGCTGCTTTGGCCACTGCCACAGGCAAGCTTGTGCACCCATGCTCGAGCCACCACCGTGGTTGCCTCGGAGTCTGCCACTGCTTGTGGGCTTGTGCAAACGCGCTTGTGCTGCAGCCTCGGCCATCTGGGTCTCCGCCTGTATGTGCGCTCATACCACCCCGGCTCCTGCAGCTGTGCTGGCCGCTGCAGCCCGCCAGCCCTCCAGTGAGTACTCAGCAGTGTGTGTGGGGGGCAGTGTAGTTCAGACTTCAGCACTCACTACCTGTGCCCCTGAAATGCTCCCTGTTTCTAAGTGCCTCCTTGCTCTGACTGGAGCAGGAGAGCCTCTGGTGGGCAGGTTAATTTCTTCCCTTTGCTGGTGTTGCTGCTCCTAGGAAAAATGGTCACTTTATATTTGGGGAGTGACTCAGTCCTGGGAGTTAGGGTGGCTGTCCCTCAAAGTGTCTCTCCCTGTGCCTCCGAGATTACACTCTCCTCTGGCAACTCCAGTCCTCTCAGTGCTCCCCACTCCCTGAGCCCCAGGTAAGTGGCTGTGAGTGAGGTTTTCTGCACAGTCCCTTTAAGGTGGAGCCTGGGTCTGAGAGTTCTGTCTCTTTCTTACAAACAGTATCCTGGCTCTTTTCTCAGCTAAATACTGTCCATATGCCTCTTCTAGGCTCTGGGGCTCTAGGCTGGGGCTCCGGTCCTGGGGCAGAGGACCCACAACTCTCCAGGCAACCTACTCACCATGAGAGTTCCTCTGGGCCACCACTTGCTCCTCGGAGTAAGGCAGCCTTTTCCAGGTCTCCACCTTTCCTCCCAGTTTTATTGTGTTTTCTTTCTTTTTTTTCTTTCCTCAGAGACAGAGAGTCAGAGAGAGGAATAGACAGGGACAGACAGATAGGAATGGAGAGATGAGAAGCATCAATCATTAGTTTTATGTTGCACGTTGCAATACCTTAGTTGTTCATTGATTGGTATCTCATATATGCCTTGACTGCGGGCCTTCAGCAGACCAAGTAACCCCTTGCAGGAGCCAGCGACCTTGGGTCCAAGCTGGTGAGCTTTTGTTCAAACCAGATGAGCCCGTGCTCAAGCTGGAGACCTCAGGGTCTCGAACCTGAGTCCTTCCGCATCCCTGTCTGACACTCTATCCACTGCACCACTGCCTGGTCAGGTTCAGTGTGTTTTCTTTAGTGATCCTTGGTTATAGAATCCTCTTAGTTTAGTCCAAAGTTGGTTTTTCAAGATAACTGTTCTTAAAATTAAGTTGTAATCCACTTTGGTTCTGGGAGGTGGGAATTGGAATGTCCACCTACTTTGTCGCCATCTTGCCACCCTCTTTGTAGTGTTTTTATCTGGCTTTGGAATTAGGGTAATGCTGGCTTCATAAAATTAGCTTAAGAGTCATTCCTCCTCTTGAATTTTTTTCAATAGTTTGAGAAGAATAGGTGTTAATTTTTTAAATGTTTGGTTGAATTCACCTGTAAAGTCATCCAGTCCAGGAGTTTTGTTTGTTGGGAGTTTTTTGATTACTGCTTCAGTCTCACTAGTTTGCAAACTATCTATTCAGATTCTTCAATTCTTTCTGACTCCGTTTTGGAAGATTGTATGTTTCTAGGAATTTATCCATTGTGTCCAGATTTTTTAATTTGTTGCCAAATAGCTGTTCATAATATTTTCTTATAATACTTTGTATTTCTTTGGGATTAGTTGTTACTTCCCCTCATTCATTTCTGATTTTTTTTTAAGTAAGAGGAGAGGAGATACTGAAACAGACTCCTGCATGTTCCCTGACTGGGACTCACCTGGCAACCCTCATCTGGGTCAATGCTCAAATCAACTGAGCTGTTTTTAGTGCTTGAGATGGGCTCTGGGACCAACTGAGTTGTCCTCAGCACTGGGGCAGAGGCTTGAACCAATCAAGCTACTGTCTGTGGGAAGGGAAGAGGGAGAAAAGAGGGAGTGGGTGAGGGAGATATAAGCAGATGGTCACCTCTCCTATGTGCGGACTGGAAATCAAACCTGGCATGTTCATATACTGGGCTGATGCTCTATCCACTGAACTAACCAGCCAAGGCCATTTTTGTCTTCCTAAAAATTATTGACATGCTAAGAAAAATCAAAATTTATTATAGACTATAAAGCTTTTACTTGATTTCTTTTAATGTTTGCAGTATTTTTAGAGAAAGAAGCATAAACTTATAACAAATGGAAGAACATAATTTTTGCTGCTTCAATAAAAAGACAGTTTTGTACTTTGTCAACTAATTTTGGTCTGTGTTTCCCACTGTTCTTTTTCTTGTATGGTTCTACATTAGAGTTGCCGCAGAGAAATGTGAATAAGATTGGGGGTAAAAATGAAGCAGCAGATATTACACTCTGCTATATGAGCCTAATTAATTTATGAATCTGGGTGGGTAGATTTAGACACTGTCAAATAGGTTTTTAATGGTGGAAACGACAAAATGATAAGAGAAATGTGAACTCAAGAAGGAACTATTTTGAATAGAATTTAGAATAATTTAAGAATCAGTTTTTAAGCAAAATTAGAGGAAATATAAAGAAGTCAGGACTTTGTATGTTAAAATATAATTTCTCATCTTCATTCTCCTAACAAAAGATTCTCCAACTCATGGATATAGACAAGGGTGCAGTGGTTACCAGGGGAAAGGGGGGGGGTAGAAAAGGAAAGGGGTTGGAAGAAGGGGAGGGGCTTAAAGAGGAACAAAATGTAGGGTGACAGAAGATGATTTGACTTTGGGTAATGGGTATACAGCATAATCGCTTGTCCAAGTGATGTGGAGATGTTTTCTCTAAATCTATGTACTCTGATTGACCAATGTCACCCTGTTAAATTTAATTATCTAAATTAAAAAAGAAAAGATTCTCCAAGTCACTGATGATATTACAGCTAGGGTGATAAAAATAAATATTTCAAGAGTCTACCTGTAAGACCCTTTGTTTTGACCTGAAAAAAAAAAAAAAGAGTATGCTTGCCTGACCAGGCGTTGGCGCAGTGGATGCAGCATTGGCCTGGGATGCAGAAGACTCAGGTTTGAAATGCGAGATCACTGGTATGTGCATGGGCTCATCCGGCTTGAGCATGGGCTCACCAGCTTGAGCACGGGGTCACCAGCTTGAGCGTGGGATCGTACATGTGGGTCACTGGCTTGAGCCCAAAGGTTGCTGGCTTGAAACCCAAGGTCACTGACTTGAGCCCAAGGTCACTGGTTTGAGCAAGGGGTCACTCATTCTGCTATAGCCCCTAGTTAAGGCACATATGAAAAAGTAATCAGTGAAAAACAAAGGATTGATGATTCTCATCTTTCTCCCTTCCTGTCTGTCCCTATCTGTCCTTTTCTCTGTCTGTCTCGCTGTCTCTGTCACACACACAAAGAGTGTGCCAAATAGGACTTTCCATTAAAAATAGAACTCTGGAAGGTTCTTAAGAGTGTGACCTCTAGATATTTTTAACTATACAAAATGTCTTCTAAGTATCTTAAGGGTATTGTCCCATGGGAACTTACTGCTTAGGTTGAGTATCTTTTTTTTCTTTTCAGAAAGAAATTGGATTAATTTATGTTAAATGAAGTGGATTATGAATAGACACACAGGAAGCCCAACAAGCTTTTAAAGGAATTACATAATTTTGGAATAAAAGGGATAAGATAGTACAAAATTAAAAGTTTTTGTTCCCCTAAACTGCAGGAGGCAAACTGAAGAAAACTACTTATTACAAGGATGGCTGTTCTCATGAGGAAAGAAGGATGACTCAGAAGGCAGAGCCAAGCCCCCAGAAGGAGCTGCCAAAAGCTCCAGTGAATCATTCTCAGGGAGCAGTACTCTGCCATAACAAGGAACTGCTCACACATGCCCAACTGGATTTCATAACTTCTGTGGACCTGAACTGTGCTTCCTATTTTGTCTCTTTGTGAAGGGGAATATCTGTTTCAGTTATCCTATTCCTTCTTATCATTGTGTGTGGTATGTGTGTGTGGCAGATAATTTGTCTCTTTAGTTAGCAGAACTTTAGATTGATAGTAACTGTACTTGAAGAACTAAACCTGAGGGAACATAGCACACCTGCATCTGGACCTAATTTAAAGAAGATCTTTGATTGGAAGCCTGGGCCTGATGACATAGTAGGATGAGAATGTTGGGAGTCTTGAGAGAGTAAGTGAAAGGAGCATGAATTTTGGTGGTTAAAGGGTAGACTGTGATAAATAGTAAAATATTACTTTTATGAATGCTGTTCCACCTTATATACACAGTATTCCAGTACGCATACAGAAAATAGTACAGTACAGAAATTATAATACAAAAATAAACTCTATTTTGCATACTCGCAACTCTAAACCTACTTTTGCCTCACTCTGTACATATGATCCTTCTCATGTCAAGCTGTGGAGTTTAATTTTCTTCCCTTTTAATATTGGATAACAGTAGTGACTTGATTGACCAATAGAATGTGGTGAAAGTTATGTCATGGGACCTGTGAGGATAGATAATAAGAAAATTTACAGGTTCTTCCCGATTCTGTTGTAATGCTTATTTATGCAACATTCTGCCTTAGAAATTAGAAGCTGCTGTGAGCAATCCAAGCAACACAGCGAGGCTACTTGTAGGCACTGTAGTTGAATCTCCAAGCTTCCTCCAAATGCCAACATCAATTGCTGTCTTGGATAAGCAGCTAAGATGAGCCAAAAGCCACAGTCTTATTCCGGTTGCATGAGAGACCGCAGTTAATACCATCCAGCAGAGCTGAAGGAATCCATAGAAGCTTTAATAAATTGTCTTAAGCCATTATTAAATGATTTGTTGCACAGCAACAGATGAACAAAACAACTGTTTTTCACACCTTGTACACGTCTTTTCTGTCACATGGATACTGTGTTTTGACATTTTTCTAGCATTTCACAAGCAATTTTTTTAACCTGGTCTCTGCTTCAAAACTCTAGCTAGAATCCATTTTCTCTCTTCTTGAGTAATTTAGTTCTTTCTGACTCCTCTGCACTTGAGATATAATTTGTCACATGTTAATTTGCACTTAGTTACATTTTGTTCTCAAAGGTATTTTTTTTAACTTGGTTGTAAATTTTTCAAGACAGAGTCAATCTCTTATTTGCCCCTCACTCCAAACACCTTCATAGCACCCAAATTTATACTAATCATTCAATAATTTTAATTACCTAAACCTCTTCTAGAGTGCTTTTTAGAATTGGAGGATGAGTTTTTATACTCTCTGTGGTCCTCACAGACCTATTGGACTTACTTAGTAAGAACTATTAATCACCACGTTAAAATTTGTACTTTATACCACATTAATGGGTTAGATATCTGGGGACTACTGATTTATCTTGAGTTGCCATTAATATGATGTTTTCTTACTTTTTTCTAATCTTGTCTTAACTTGGCCTGGCTACTAGTTTTTGTCATTTCCTACTCCTCTGGCCCTGGATTTTTTCCCCGATGTTATGTGAAAATTTTTCCTACCTTAAGACCCTGGGGTTTCCTTCCACTCAAAGTTCTGTCCTTGGCTCCTTTATACCATCCTTATCTTGGCTCAGATGTTATATCCTCAGAGACCTTTTCTGGTTATTTACTCCAAAGTAGCTCCAAACTCCACTCCTATCTCTATTCTTTTATTTGACTTCATTTTCTTCATAGCATTAATAATTACATGAAATTGTTCTCTTCATTTGTTTGTTTGTTTGTTTATTCCTGTAATCTCTTCATTTGTTTGTTTGTTTATTCTCTGTTTTGTAATCATATGTGAGATCTAAAAGAGAATTTTTTCGGGAGGTGGCAGTGTTGTTTATTTCTGTTATTGCTATATTCTTAGATGGCCAGCCAGTTACATGGTAGGTACTCAATAAATATTTGTTGAATGAATGAATAAATGCTCATATTTTTCTCCCTATTAGCATAGGGTGGGTCTTGAGGAACCAGCTCAACTCAGGAGCTCTTGATTCTGCCCACCAGTAACTGCAGTGACAGCACCTGTCCTGGGCGGGGGGAGAAGAAACAATGGGGAAGAAAACTACTTTAACAAGTTTGGAAGAAACTCAACTTATTCTGCTAAGGTTAAATTAAAAATATTGAAATATTAGATATCTTATTAATACTTTTGTGACTAAAATCTATTTATGCTTCAATAACCAGAATTGGGATAACTGGATATTAAAATAAAAGATTTTTATTTTAAATTATTTTTATTACTTTGCCAATTGGTATAAGGTTTAAAAATTGTTTTAATGCTTTTATTAGCCTAAACTATAGGCAGGCTATTTGCTTTTCTCTTTTAAATATAGGGATTGGCAAAATCAGGTTTACAGTTCTTTGCATGGAAAATAATACAATAATTAATAAATAATAATACAAGAATAAACTCTGTGTTTTGCATACTCACAATTGTAAACCTACTTTTGCTCCACCCTGTATGTGACAGAGTAAAAAATGGAATCAATGGTTAATCCTAATTCATCTGGTGATACATAGATACTTTTTTCTCTAGGTGGATAAAATGATAGATTTCAGAGCAAATGTGGTTTTCAAGATTCTTCATTAAGAGTTGACTCTTCATAAAAATTTGGAATTTTTTATTCTTCAGCAATATTTAAGTGGAGACTTCTTGAACTTACCCGTATCCTATTTTCACCTTCCATGAACATAGGAGGATGGTCAAACTTGCTGTTGGGAAGAGCCGTGAAACTAGTTCTGACCAATGGGCTGTGAGCACAAGAGACATGTGATTTAGTCATGTACTTGCTGATTGGGGACCTGCAACTCTCTCTCCCCTGCCACGGCATCTCAGGAGGCTCCATATTCCCGATGGTGCAGCTATAAGATGGTAGGGTCTCCATAAAGTGGGCTCCCTTAGTTACTCTCTGGTGACCTCTGTGGAGTGTGTAGCACAAGACCCTGAGCCACCAAATTTCTAAATGACTGTCTATGGACCTGTTTGGTGTACACAGCATGAGTGAGGAATTATAGTGTTTGGCCACTGAGATTTTGTGGTTGATTGTTACTGCACTATAGCCAATCTTAACTGCACAATATAGTTGAGAAATGTGAACCAAAGTTGATTTTTTATTAGCTTATCTCTAGTAGAAAAGATTTATCAATATTTAAGAAGTCACTTTAAACTATCTTGCAATTTTTTTAAGAATAAAAAAATTGTACAATATATGCCTGAATTTGATAAATGGGAATATTTTGTGTATTTCAAATTTTTTAATGATAGTATGAAAGGAAAATATTATGTATTGAGGTCCTTGGTTGAAGTATTACAGATGTCTTGATCATCTGTGGAAACAGTTAAAAACTCTAGGTCTTCTGTGGTTTTAATTCACAAAAAAATCTTTTATTTCCACTTAAAAGTAGCTGCAGCTACTATCACCTAAGGTACTTTTTTCAGCCTTCACTGTGCCATAGAAATTAGTGCTTTTCTTACCACAAATTATTCTTGTTTGCTAATTCCAAAGATGTCCAAAAGCTCCTGTGCTGGAAGAGAATAGTAAATCAACGGGCAGATAGGACCATATATCATATTAAACACAATGAATTCACCACAAAATCATTACACTAAAAAGCGACAATTTTGATTGATTAAAATGGTATGGGCTGGCTAGTGTTAAATCACTGTGAGTGATATGACATTATAATTCTACATAGCATATTTCTGCCAAGACAATGAAGGTAAAAGGCATTGTCATTAGATGATAACAGATAATAAGAAGAATCCTGATGGTAAATTTATTACCTGGTTTAGATTTAGAAAGAAGTAATTCTTGCCCTGTTCCACTTATCAAATGACTGTAAATTCAGTGATGATGTAAAATTCTAAGGCAGAGCCACTTATAGGTTTGACAAAGTACCAGCTATAAAGTATTTATTGTTCTCAGTGGTTCTGCCTTACACACTTAAATATTTATCAGAAACATAAGCCGCTTTGATAAATGTTTCTGATCCTTGTGGCTAGATTTTTTTTAACATTTATATTTCTCATCAGAAACTATATCTTTATTTTTATTATGTTAATAACTTTGTGCTTTGTTGAAAGGATAATATATGAGTTTTAAAATTTTATTCCTTTTAACTTCTGCTTTTAAGTGTGAAATTTTTGAGGTAGTTTTCTTAGCATAGAAATTAGGACTTACTTATTTTGCCATTGCTATAGATGTGGCCCAGCTAGATTTTCTGAATGTCATCCTTACATATATCATAGATGAACTTTAAGTTCATGATAGGCTAGGTACAGACTAACAAAATGTATGGTGTCCTAAGTATGTTAGGTGATTGTTTTAATGCCTATCTCAATATTCTGTTTCTAAAGAACATAGGCACAGGCAGTTCCTTACTCTGGGCATGGGAGAGCTTTTGTTTGGGAGCACAGCTGACTGGACTAAGGATTAGCACCTGATTCAAAGAAACAAAGGAAGGCAGTGCTATATTGGCCAGTGATCTGTGGGGTGGCATGTCACAGCATAAGAACCCGAGGAAACAGGATATTCCTTACTGGAGGTAGGAAACTGGACTTGGTTAAATCTTCTTTTGTATGTGTGTGTGTGTGTGTGACAGAGACAGAAAGACGGATAGACAGACAAGAAGGGAGAGATGAGAAGCATCAATTCTTCATGTGGCACCTTAGTTGTTCATTGATTGCTTTCTCATATGTGCCTTGACCAGGGGACAACAGCAGACTGAGTAACCCCTTGCTCAAGCCAGCGACCTTGGGCTCAAGCTGGTGAGTCTTGCTCAAACCAGATGAGCCCGTGCTCAAACAGGCAACCTCGGGGTTTCGAACCTGGGTCCTCTGTGTCCCAGTCAGGCACTCTATTCACTGCACCACCACCTGGCCAGGCCCTGGTTAAATCTTCTTAAGGCATTCAAAGTGAGACCACAAATGGTAAATCAACTTAGCAGTGCATAAACTCACAGAAAGAAATCCACTAGTAATCTTCATAAGATTGCCATAGCCACCACATGCAAAAGCCAGAGTTGAGGGAAGAGCAGCGGAGTCATGGAGTAGTAGCAAGAGAAATAGTCACTCTAGAAGCTGAAATAGAAAGTAGTGGAGCCATCAGGAAGTTGAAACTTGACCTTAAGGAGGAACAAATGTGGGCTAGTTTGCGAGAGAAGAGCTGTTGAGATGATTTTTTAAAAATCTGTTTATTTCCTGGATATCTGTACAGCACACTATATTAAGCAGGGCATCTCACTCTTCCTCTAACTTCAAAAATTCTAACATATCTAAGAGTATAATGAGTGCATATGACCATAGAGTTTCAGCTCTGATTGAGAACTTAAAGACATCTTGCCAACATGTTTTTCTATTTGTTTTTATTATGAAGAACTTCAGTGGGAGAGAAGAGAAACGTCTTGCTTTGCTCTACCAGCTGATCATATACTGTGATCATAAGCATTTTAAGGTCACAAACATGTCTTAAGTAGCTGTTGTTTCTGGCCCTGGTACAAAGTAGGAGCTCAGTAATTCTTTTTGAATAGTAAGTCATAGCAAAATCTCAGGGCATTTAATAGTTTCAATTTGTTCTCAGAGGTGGTCAATTCTAAGTATGTATTAGTAGTTAAAAGAAGGAACATGGTAAAAAAAAATGAAAAGACTCTCATTTAGTCCTTCCCAATCTGCTTCATTAAAGCTTTCTCTTCTGCATGCCACACATACACACACTTATACACACACTCAAATAAAGGAGTTATTAGCCTTGAAAGCAGATTAAGGAGGTTTTATATCAATCAAAATTGTCCTGGAATATTCATCGCACAAGGCTAGCATTTGGGGTTCAAAACTGCATGGGTGATGGGGCACTGACAGCATCCAACTAATTTACAGTTAACTCTCCGCACTTGCTTAGATTCACGGGTTAAAAGTGAAAAAGGGTTCTGCTTGGCACATTTCCGACTCAAGGATAAGAAAGGTTAGTATGAATCTAAGTTCTTTGACCCTGTCATAATTTATATGGAGCTTCCATCATTTTCTTGAATATCAAAAGCTAAAGATTATTTTGAATAAATCAAACCTTGAAGTGTCTGGTAAATATTAAATGTCTGTTGAGTAGACTGTTTTACAGAAGAACAGTTAGTTGACTTCAGGGACATTTCTTCCATTTTAGCCACCTCTGTGACAGAACAATAAGAGCTGTCAAAGTTACATTTTCTACTCACTATTGCTTTAACTTTCTGTTTTATTTTCCTTTGATATAAATTTTTCAAAGCCAGAATATATAATTCTCTAAAATAGCATATAGTAAAGAGAGAATTCTATTTCTAATTTTTACCTGGGTTTTATCTCTGAAGGTATAAAGACAAATCCGTAGTTTTAGACTAATTCTGAATTACAGTCTGTATTGGAGGGTTGGGTTCCTTTTGCTATGAAAGTTTCCTCATCTAAATTTCCTCAAAAGGTCTGACCTGTGATGGCACAGTGGATGAAGCATCCAGGAGTGCTGAGGTCACCGATTCAAAATTCTGGGCTTGCTAGTCAAGAAGTGGGCATACCTGCTTCTCCCCCACAACCGTTCTTTTTCTCTCTTCTCTCTCTAAAATAAATAAATAAAATCTTAAAAACACTGTTTAAATTTCTTACAAAAAGACTTCAGAGAATTGTCATGATTTATGAGACATTATTAAGGAACTGGGCATAAGAAAAAGAGAAACCCAGCAATTTCTAGCCTGCTCTGTCTTGGAGGACTGTCTGTATGTTAGGTTAACGGCATATGCAAGGACAAATTCTGACCATTCATTCATAAAATAACTTAGTGTTCCAGGTAAGGTTGTTTGGATTCTGTATGACACAGCAACTTTCATCTAAATTCTGGGACAAAATAAATGCTAAAGAAGGCAAAGTCAAGAAAAGTTTTGAATCCTTATTTGTGTGAAATGAAAAAAGAAAAACTCCTCACAAAAGTTTAATGAAGATCTTATAAATAGGTAAAATTCATATCATAGGCTGAGTATAAAAAATCATTTCAGATGTTGAAATGTGTCTGCTTAAGGAGGCCTTAAAATTTCCCTCCAGATTGCTATTATTTGTTGGGCATTATTTGCTCAGTATTGCTATTATGTATTTGTAGCAGAGCTCCTGAGCCTTCCCAAGGAGATAAATAAGATCATCTTAATATTCTCATAATTATTTCTGAGCCAGACCTTTGTTTTAGGAATTAGTTCCAAAGGATTCAGGGGACTTTGGCTATCCTAACTTTATAGAAGTTCAGAATTTGAAAATGTTTTTTCGAGTTTGGTAAGTTTTCATTCCACATTAGCTAAGCAAATTTTCATCCTCCTTGACCTAGGGATATTCTTGAGCCCTGGGAGACTGCATTATAAGGTAATGTTTAAGCAAATGAAATAGCTTATAAAGCTCTTTGAGTGGGTATGTATACAAGGTATGGGCTATGATTATAGACTTACTCCAGGTTTATCAAACAGCAGTACAAGGGCAAATGGTGAATATTGAAATTTTAACTAAGAAGTTGTTCTTTATTGACTGCTTAAATATGGGTGCTTGATATCCATTACTTGTTGCTTTTTAATACTGACATGACTTTGAAGCTTAATTTTTGTTATATTTGTGTTATTATATATTTATTCTTTATATTCATTCACTAACATATTTTTGATGCATTTCAAAATAAATTGTAGATACCAATCAGTATCCTTTATCCCTAAGCACATCAATATAATGAACACTAAAATTCAGTACGTTTTATGAATTTTTGAGGTAAAATGTATGTACAGTTAAATTGTCGTCTGAAGTGTACAATTTGACAATTTTGGCATGTTCCTACTCCTGTGTAACATAAACCACCTCCTATCACCCGGAAAATTCCCTTGTACCCTTTCCTAAGTCAACCCCTTATCCCATACCACACCTCTGATTTTTAGGACAGATTAATTTTGCTGTCTACAACTTCATATAAATGGAATCATTCATATTTACACTTTTTGTAAGATTTACACTGAGCATGTTTTTGAGATCCATCCATATAGTAGTTTTTTTTTTATTACTGAGTAGTATTACCTCAAATTTATTGATTTACCTGTTGATGGACACCTATGGTCAGTTTTTGATGACTGTGACAAAGTCCCCAGTCCCCAGTCCTTGCATGGTCGTAGGTGTTTATTCCTCTAGCAGACATACTTTAGAGTGGGATTGCTGGGCCTATATGGGTGCATATTGACTGTTGTAAAAGTTTCTAGGTTGCTATGTCTTTGTACACTCCCATCTTTAATGTTTTTTTTTATATATATATTTTTCTGAAGTTGGAAACGGGGAGGCAGTCAGACAGATTCCTGCATGCTCCCGAACGAGATCCACCCGGCATGCCCACCAGGGGGCGATGCTCTGTCCATATGGGGCATTGCTCTGTGGCAACCAGAGCCATTCTAGCACCTGAGGCAGAGGCCACAGAGCCATCCTCAGCACCCAGGCCAACTTTGCTCCAATGGAGCCTCGGCTGTGGGAGGGGAAGAGAGAGACAGCAAGGAAGGAGAGGAGGAGGGGTGGAGCAGATGGGTGCTTCTCCTGTGTGCCCTGGCCAGGAATCGAACCTGGTACTCCTGCACGCCAGGCCAACACTCTACCACTGAGCCAACCGGCCAGGGCCTTTAATGGTTTTTAATATCTTAGTTTTTTGAGGCAAATTTTGTACTCTCTGACGTAAGGGCCTGAGATGAATATAGAGAAACTGTTTTTGTCATAATATAACAAATCTGGGCTGAAGTTAAGAGGAGAAAGCAACTGTTCTGACTTAATTCAGAGTTCTCAGTGCATTACTGTAGTCACTTCAAGATAAGAGGTAGAATATGGCTATATTACACCACTGTGACACACTTAACGGATAAAAGTCTACCTTATGTCTGTGTTTTTACTAAATCTACAAGCCTAATTGAGGATGTTAGTATCTATAAGCAGAGAAAAATATGCATATCATTCTGTAAGTTAAGTTTATATATCTTGAATACATGCTTATCCTTTTCTATAAACAAAACCCTGACTTCTTTCTGTCAATTTTTCTTTATTATAGAAATTGGCTAATATGTGGCAAGATGTTAGCCACGGCAAATCTAATATCATTTAACACACAATAAAAAATCTTTCTAAAACTGGTTTTTGCCTGTGAAGTTTTCACATATTAGAAAATGTGTTTTTCTCATTTTTTAAATAAATAAACATCATGTTGGGATTTTTGAGATATAAAATTTAACGACCTTACATATGCTTGCCAAAATTTTTATTTTTTTCCCTTGACTTTTTTTACCATACAATTCTTTTTCTACCAAGGCTGTTCTGACCCTTGTAATTACATTGGATTCACCTGGATAAGCTGGAAGACTTTCCCTATTTTATTTTATTTTTTATTTTTTTTACAGGGACAGAGAGAGAGAGTCAGAGAGGGATAGATAGGGACAGACAGACAGGAATAGAGAGAGATGAGAAGCATCAATCATCAGTTTTTCGTTGCGACACCGTAGTTGTTCATTGATTGCTTTCTCATATGTGCCATGACCGCGGGCCCTCAGCAGACTGAGTAACCCCCTGCTTGAGCCAGTGACCTTGGGTCCATGCTAGTGAGCTTTTTGCTCAAGCCAGATGAGCGCACACTCAAGCTGGCAACCCTGGGGTCTCGAACCTGGGTCCTTCCACATCTCAGTCTGATGCTCTATCCACTGCACCACCACCTGGTCAGGCGACTTTCCCTATTTTAATGTCAGCTGATTAGCAAACTTACTTCCATCTGCAACTTTACTGCTCTTTTGCCATTTAATTTAACATACTCACAGGTTCTGGGAATTAGGATGTGTGTGGGAGGGTATTCTGTCTACTACATGTGATTGGCTTATCGGTTTCCACTGATTACCAGATATCAGTTGCTTTTATGATCAACATTACTTGTTGCTTTTTGCTATCTTATTCGAAATGGGAATCTTGAATGGTTCTCACTCAGATATAAAGTTCCACAGTTTTGCCTACCCTGCTTTGGTTGTACAATTGAGAGTAGGAACCTCAAACCCTGGGTATCATCTCTAGGGTCTTCTCTTCTTCCTGGACTAATTGCAAAAGGGTGTCCCCACTAGGTGGAACAATTAGAAAGTGGTGCTGGGACTCACTGATTGGTTAGAAATTAAAGCACAGATATCAGCACCCCCTTAATATCAGGGTAATTACTGTATACAGCAGCCCTCTAGCCTCAGTTTCTATACACGAAGTCTCTTGCTTCAGACTCTACTTTAAACTCCTATTTGCTCTACATTCTGAGCCACCAGGGCTTAGCCTAGCACTGAGCACATAGCCAACCCTCCGGGCCCTGTGTCACTGGGATCTGTGGTGGCAATATAAAACCACACTCTATTGGACAAAATGTAAGCATTTTTAATCAAAGTTTACAGATTTCTAGTTACTTAAAATGATTGAGAGTTATCATAAGGAATCTTATGTTATGGTTAGTAAAAAGAAAAACAAAACAAAACAAAACAAAGCCAGGCTTCATCTTTCTATGATTTAAGGCTGAGTGCCCTGTTATCTGTGAAGGCCCAAGGAATTAGCTACTCAGAGGATCTAGATGCAGCCAGGAACCTTTAAAGGGTTTACAGTTGCTCTGTAATCTCATTGTTGGGAAAATGGGCTGTGTTGGGCTTGCTCGAGGGTGTACTGGCTGCAAGCACTTTGCCTGATTGGTGACTATGCTGCCACGTGTGTACAGCCTAGGTAAGGCTCCGGGTGCTTGCACTCGGGGATTCGGGAATGCAGATATCAAATTGCCTACCCACCACTGGGAGGGCTATTCTATTTTGCTGTTTGTTTGCTTGAGAAGTGGTTTTCCCCTGCCTGTGTGCTTGTCCACTCTTGTGAGACTATTAAAATGGGTATGATCCAAAGCTTTCTGGCTCCGCAGTTTCTCTACCGCAGCCGTTCTCAACCTGTGGGTCGCAACCCCGGCGGGGGTCGAATGACCAAAACACAGGGGTCGCCTAAATACATATAATAAATATGTATTTTCCGATGGCTTTAGGCGACCCCTGTGTTTTGGTCCTTCGACCCCCGCCGGGGTCGCGACCCACAGGTTGAGAACCGCTGCTCTACCGTCTGCCCAAATTCAGTGTGGACCTGCTTGGCCTCAGCCACTGGCATTATATCTGGTATAGTGGGCAGGATTTGGAGCAGGTTGGTATGGAGCTGCCTACACCTTGAAGGGTGGAGTAGTGACTGTTCCTAGTGGTTCCTCTGTTGGGGACTGTGGGCTGAGCATTTTTTACCATCCTGTGAGAAGAAATCAAGAGCTCTCTGTGTGAGAAGCTGAGCAAGTACGAAAGCTGCAGACCAAGTGCCAACGACAGTGTGAACTGGAGCTAGTGCTGGAGAAGGAGGCTTACTGGATTCGAGAGGTGCAGTGTGAGATACAGGCTGAGCACCAATGGTGTCTGGAACTAAGAATGGTCACTGGAGAAGGAATTACGGTTTTGTGAGCTGCAGTTTGCCTTGGAAATTAAATGTTGGCAGTAACAGTCGTTAGAGAAATAGCTGAGGGTTCAGGAGCTCAAGCTCCAGCTTCAGACTGAAAGCCGGCAGCCTCACAAGCTGAAGCCGGCTCTGAGGACGGAGCTGCATTTGTGCCAGCAGAGTAGCTCTGAGTCGGCGGGAGCAGACATTTCCAACTCTTCTGAGGAAAAGGTTTGGGACGAAACTACTGTTGGCACACTCTGAGCCCAGTCAGTTGTCACCCAAAAGGTAAAAACCCAGCATCCAAGGGTCCCTAAGGGGTAGACACAAACCCCTTTGCAGATAGTGGAGCACTCTGTGTTCTGGCCCTACACCCAGGCAGAGCTGATGGGAGTTAGAGGTGAAATTCCGGCAGAAAGCCAAGCCCCTGGCAGCCTGGTTGATATGGTTGCAGGACAGAGGGTGGATGGCATCATGCTGTTCAGAACAGAGATGAGGCTGTGAGGGCTGCCGCCCATGCTGCCCCTGACTAACGAGAGAAACGGGCCTGTAAGGTTATCTGAACACAGATGTGGGTAGATGTGATTGTGACTGGGCAGAGAGGAAGAAATTAGATGGCAAGCCTAATAAAGTCTTGTGGGAGCTTTAGTGGCAGCTTGAATTAGAACACAGGTCGCAGCCACTGAAAAGTGGGAGAAACAGGTGGCCCCGGCATCTTCCAGGGAAATGGCTGGCATTTGGGTTGCACAGTTGCAGTATTACTTGTTGGAGACAGCTGTGGAAGAGGAGGATCCCCAAGACCCGTTATCCCAGCTTGAATAGGGGGAAGGCCAAGGGACCTGTCCAAAAAGGATGGGCAAGGGGTGGGAGAGCCCCATGTGAAATTCGCAATCCACTGGTCCCCTTCTAATGTGCAGCAGGTGTTGGGGTTAAGAGAAGTAGGTGCTTTTTTGCAGCAGCAGCAATAAGAACTGACAAGGCAGCACAGACCTTGAATGTGTTTGACCCTGCCAGGCCCCGTGAGCTTGTTGAGGGGTTTGGATGGAGCTTGTGGCAACAGGCAGAATGCTTATGGAAAGGTTCTAAGGTCTGTTAATAAAAAGCTGTATAGCTAGTTGCCTGTAATGAACCTTTACTTTGGTGATTTGTATAGGCGACTGGGTTGTCTATTGTGGACTGATCATTAAGCAGTGTAATGGGTTCTCAGACTGTGACCAGAGAGGGGCACCGCCTTTCTTGGTGGATGGACATGCCACTGTGGACAGTTCTATGGGAGACCTTGACGAGGGGGCATGGCACCTGTGGAGGCCCTCCTGCATCAGGAAGTTGCTCTCATTCAGTTGCAGAGATGCACCAAGGACATTTTCTTCAATGGACATAGCCCTGGACTATATAGGCGCTCCCACCCACCATGAGGTAGGGAGTTAGAGGTGGGCCTCCAGGTGATGCCCTGGGCAAAGTGCTCAGGGAGACATTGTGAAGGGCATCTTTGTAATTATTGTGTAACTTTTGCTGTTGCTATAGTCTCTGTTTCCTGTCATGTAGATTGTGAAGCAAGCAACCTTAAAAGGGTGAAATGTTGGGAAAACGGCTATGTTAGGCTTACTTGCTGGTGTACTGGCTGCAAAATTTCTCTTGATTAGTGCACGAGCACATGGCAGAGGCACGTGTGCATGGCCTATGTAAGGCTATGGGTGCTTACACTCGGGGGACTGGGATGGCGGATGGTGGATTGGCTGCCCACCACTGTGAGGGGCCGTTTTACCATTTGTTTGCCTGAGAGGCAGTTTCCTCTGCCTGTGTGCTTGTCTGCTGTTGCAAGACTATTAAATGGAATGACCCAACACTTTTTGGCTCCACAGCTTTTCTACCATCCGCCCAAATCCAATGTGGACCAGCTTGGCCTCGGCCACCGGCGTTAACAAACGCTGGGACTCATTAACTCATTAACACTGAGTCCCAGTTTCCCTGGAGAAAGTAGGGTGAGGTGCCTGACAATTTATGAAGACAAATGTTCTTGATAAGGTTCACTCAAAGTAGGATTTTATAGCTTTATTAAGCTTGCTGGATGTAATGCTGGTGGCCAAGATTCGGGCAGAAAAACTGCAGAGCCGGAAAGGGTTGGGCCATTCTGTTTAATAAAGTCTCACATGTGGGACAAGCATACAGGCAGGGGAAGCTGCCTCTCAGGCAAACAACAGCAAAATGGCCCCTCACAGTGGCGGGCAGACAATCCACCATCGCAATTCCCCCATCTCTCTCAAGTGCAAGCATCCGTAGCCTTATTTAGGCTATACACACATGGCACATTCACACACCCACGCAACAATCAGGCAAAGTGCCTTCAGCTGGTAACCCCACAAGTAAGCCTAACACAGCTGCCCCACACTGTTCACTTTGGGGAAGAATTTTTGACGCCATGTATCATATTCTTATTCCACAGCCTCTTCTAAATCCAGAGGCATTAAGGACCAGTTGGAAACAGTGTCTATGAGGGAATATTGAAAGTATACAGAGGAATTTAGAAAGATGTTTTAGGACAGTAGTGAGAAACTTCACTCAGTTCCCAACTTTTCTTGGGTCTGTTTTTAAATGGAAAGTTGTGATGGTTTATAGCAATTCCTCGAGCATCTTGGACCACAGAAAATGTGTGATTTTATTGAACATCCTTCCATTTGTCATGGATAGCAGTTAGCTCTCTGTGTAGGAGGATTTGCCTTCCTGGAGCTGACGGTCTAAGGGTTAGACCAGCCAAAAGATTTAAGGAAGAGTTATTGTGTGATAATGATAGACTTTTGAGAGCTTTTAACAACAAAATCCTGCAATTGCTCAAGATTATTTTAGACACGTGTGAGAAGACCCCAATTCCAATGACTTTTGTAGCCTGCACAGCACATGCCCGAAGGAATTGCTTAGAGGAACCACGACCTCATCCTAGAAAGGGTCTCAGTACCTCGGTCCTCTCCTCTTCCACCCCACTCTCATCTCCTGGCCTTTGACTGGCTTTTTTCTGAACACAAGCTTTTCCCAGCATGGAGAAGATGCCTGCTGATGCCCCCAGAGTTCTGTCTTCCAGACTGAGTAACCTCAGGAAGAACCCTAGTCTTCCTCACGTCCATGTGCAAATGCTCACAAAACAAAAAGAAAAATAAAACAAAATCCCCTTTCTTTTTGACAGAGAGATGGAGCACTATTTGATGGTCTTGGCTTATGTTTTCGAGACTTTTACTTGCTCTCCGTTGCTAGAAAGAGCCCTGAGAAGAAGGCATGTAATTCAGAGGGGCTGGGACTCAGGTGAGGAGAGTGTGGTACTTACTTCAGATGCAAAATATAAGGAGACATCTAACAATTCAGAAACCAAGATGAATAATGTTTTAATGCAATATTGTAAAAAGTCAATTTGACCAACTATGCCTTGTGGATCACCTGCCTATTTTGGTGTATGATGTTTTATTGGGACCAGAGCTGAGGTAAGGGTGGGCTGAGTGAGGCAGGGCCATGCAAGCACAGGGTCAGATCCTGTCTTTATTTAAAGTTGTGATATTTAGTTCAAAAATTTTGGAGCAAGAAGAAAATATATGCTGTAAGAGTCACCAAAGCATTCGTTAATGTTTAAAATGGCTAATCTGATACTCTTTTCTTCTGTCTGACTTTAGTTGAGAAATCAACATGGGTTAGGCAGATAGAGATTTGAAAATATACTTTTTTTCAGATAAAGCTTTTGGAGAAGTGTTTTAGCAATGATCCATTGACACGCCTCCCTCGCTCGTTGAATATAACACTTGGGAAAGTGCCCCTGAAGGGAAGTAAGATCTGAGGTTTAGAGGAGTTCTCTTTGTCTGAGTCCCTGGTTTGCATTACTTCAGAGCAGCAGGAAGGAAAATTCCTGATCTTCATTCCTCATAGATTTTAATAAATTAATAGTACTTTCCAACCAAATCAGTCAATCCTAATTCATGGAAAGAAAATGGGAAAAACTGTGAGGGGTGCTATCAGAGGGTCACTTTACCTGAAAACAAGGTGCCAGGGAGAAAAGTTCCCACTAATAAAGATTGAAAGCACCTATTCTTATTTTCAAATAGTTAAAAACCCTGTTCATTAGATAAAATATGCCTGTGGGTCAACTGGGGTGAAGGCTGCCATTTAGAAGGCGTATCTCAGAGATATCAAAGGTTTGATCACCTTTGATCAACCCCTTACAGACCACCACAGTAAAGTGAGTGTAATCTTTTTGCTGGTGGAGGGTCTAGTCGTCAGTTTGTAAGAAACACAACACTTGTAAAGTGCAATAAAGCAAGGTATGCCTGTGTATACTCCTGCCCTAAGGAAATACTGGACGTCTGAACTTTCTTCTCACTTCCCAACTTTATAAACATTAGGGTTCTTAAAAGCTGGTGACTACTAGGTGCATAGTAGATGAAATTATTCAGTGTTTTACTCTGGTTATGTACTTACTGGGTCTTGTCCTAACTAATGTGGTTAAAATCCAGTCGGGCAAGTCATTTCAAGAACCCCTGATAACTGCTCTGAGCCAGAGAAAGGAGAAACTCGGAGAGAACGGGCAGTATTAAAGAAGGCTTTGTGGAGGAGGCTACACTGGATTCAGGCCTTAAGAGAAGGTATTCCAAGCAGAGGGAACAGCATGACTCAAGTCACAAATCTTGGACTATTTTGGAACTGGTAGAACATTTAACTGGTTGTGTATCTAGTGGAAGAAGGTTACCAAGGCAAATTACCAAACATATTAAACACTTTCTATGGATCAAACCCTGGTGCTTCTCGTGCATCATTTATTTTAACCCTCTCAACATTTCGTGATGTAGGAATTAGCTCATTTCATCAATGAAGAAGCTAAAACTTGTAGGGGTTAAACTATGTTTCCTGGCCACACAGGTACTATTTAAGATATGGGAATTAAATTCAGGTATATTTGCCTTTAATTTTTCATGCTTTAAACTTCTGAGATATGGTGAAGGTGAAGATGAAATAGTTGGGTAGAAAAAGTGAGGGAATTTGTCCTTAGGTTTGCTCAGTTGCTTGTGAGGAGGGAGAAAGAAAATGGGATTGCTATTAGGCTGGTTTTGTGCATGCCTGTGTATGTGTGTGTGTGTGTGTGTGTGTGTGTGTGTGTGTGTGTTCAAAAATTTGTCCACATGTTGAATACTTGTTCTGAATTGCACATGTTGTACATTCATAACATAAGGTATGGGTAAAGAGCCTGAATAGATAATTAGCGGGCTTGATCTTATATTTTTCCCTCTAAGGCAGTCAAGAGAGACAAGCCGGTAATTGGGTGCTAAACATAGTTTAAGTTCCTTAAATAACATACATGGTGGTAGAAACAGCATGAGGGAAGGTCATTTCATGCCCTTACACAGGATTGGGAGATACTCACTCAAATAACCTGTGGTTTTTAATGCAGCAATTTCTATTTTTATACTTAATTGGAATAGTTTAGCTAGTGTTACCATTTATCACCACTAGATGTCACTGTAGGACTAAGGTTAAAGTACTCCTTTTACTCAAATTCTTCTGCCCCTTTCCCCACATTTTCTTTTTCATTGAAAAGTGAAATAAGGCTGACCAGGCGGTGGCGCAGTGGATAGAGCGTCAGACTGAGATGTGGAAGACCCAGGTTCGAGACCCCGAGGACGCCAGCTTGAGCGCGAGCTCATCTGGTTTGAGCAAGGCTCACCAGCTTGAGCCCAAGGTCTCTGGCTAGAGCAAGTGGTCACTCAGTCTGCTGTAGCCCCCCCCCCCCCCCATCAAGGCACATATGAGAAATCAATCAATGAACAACCAAGGAACCACAACGAACAATTGATGCTTCTCATCACTCTCCCTGTCTGTCTGTCCCTATCTGTCCTTCTCTCTGACTCTCTCTGTCTCTCCCACAAGACAAAAAATAAATAAAAAGAAAAAAAGAAAAGTGTAATAAGAAGGAATACATTTTAAAGGGGAAGGAGAATAACAAAATGAATGCTATTATCCTAATATCCTAAATATGCCTTTTTTTCTACATTCTTTATTACCTTTTGGAGAACATTCCATAACTCACAAAAAAGTAAAGTAACTCTTAATAAGTATCTATTTAGAGTTAACATTTTAAATTCACCCTGGCCAGATGGTTCAGTGGTAGAGCATTGGCCCAGCATGTGGATATCCCAGGTTTGATTCCCTATCAGGGCACACAGGAGAAGCAACCATCTGCTTCTCCACCCCTTTCTTCCCCTTCTCTCTCTACCTCTCCCTCTTCCTCTCTCACGACCATGGCTTGATTGGTTCAAACGCATTGGCCAGGTGCTGAGGATAGCACCATGGAGCCTCTTCCTCAGGTGCTAAAAATAGCTCTGTTGCTGAGCATGGTCCCAGATAGGCAGAGCATTGCCTGCAGGGGGGTTGCTGGGTGGATCCCAGTGGAAGCGCATGTGGCACTCTGTCCCTCTGTCTCCCCTCCTCTCATTTAAAAAAATTATATATATGTATATTTTTAAAAATTTGTTTTGGTTTGAAAATATATTTTTTCACTCAAAAGTAGGTATGGCTTTATACTTAGACTTTGGATGTTTTACATTGTGATTTTAATAAAGCAGACATAGTTGGTGTCTTGTGATTACTATTATATACATTTATGAAAACAGTATATCTACAGACACAGCATTGGCAAAATGTTCTTTTGATTCTATGGTCTCAGTGAGTTTAATAGAATGTAGCTCTCTACCTTTGTGAATGCTGTTTAACTCAAAGATATCTTCCTTTGCTAAAATTCACAGAACATTATTGCCTAAAAGATGTGATGAATATTTTTCTTTTTTTTTTAATTTGTAGTGATGCCCTTTTTTATAAGTCAGATGATAGTGTACCTTCCAATTTTATCTCATTGGCCTTTATTTTATTTCCTGGATGACTTCTTCACCTTTATATTCTAACCCTTATATATTAATATTTTTAATTTCTGGTATCACTTTTTAATTTTCAAGGGTTCTTTCTTGTTCACTGATTATTCCTTTTATATTGTATACTGTTTTTAAGTCAAGAATGCATTATATTGTCTTATATATGAATCTTATATTTCTGAGCATTGATTATATTTTTTCACCTCCTGAATTGTCTCAGCCATCTCTGAATTCTTGTTCTGTTTTGGTTTCTGTCTTTTTTTTTTTTTTTTTTTTTTTTTTACAGAGAGAGGAGGGGAGGCAGAGACAGACTCCCACATGCACCTGGACCAGGATCCACTCAGCAAGCCCACTAGGGGGTGATGCTCTGCTCTGCCCATCTGGGGCATTTTTCCATTGCTCAGCAACTGAGCTCTTAACTCCTGAGGCGGAGGGCATGGAGCCATCCTCAGTGCCTGGGGCCAACTCACTCCAATTGAGCCATGGCTGCAGGAGAGGAAGAGAGAGAGAGAGAGAGAGAGAGAGAGAGAGAGAGAGAAATAGAAGAGAGAGGAGGAGGGGAGGAGAAACAGATGGGCGCTTCTCCTGTGTACCCTGACGGGAGAAATCAAACCCAGGACATCTACACGCCAGCCAATGTTCTACCACTGAGCAACTGGTCAAGGCAAGCTTTTTCAAAAGGAATAAGAATCACTTTTTTTCTCTCCTGTTAGAGTGCTTTCATTAATATATAAATTTTATTAAGGAGTAAACATTCAGAATTTGGGACTTCTGATTTTACTCTTTAATATTTCAGAATGTTAATACTGTTTTATAATTGTTTCATTCGAATGACTTTTCTCACATTTTGTCCTTCGCTCTTGCCTCTCTGGCTTGCTGGCAGAGCTGCTCTGTCCCAATGGCCTCACTATGGTTTCCAGGGCTCACTATGCTCACTAATGTTCTGCTTCCTTTTCCTTATTTTATTCACTCTTCAAATTTAGTGTCTTGTGTAATCTATCCTTTTCTTACTGGCTTTCTTTCATTGCATCTTTTATTAGCTCTTTACCTTTGACAGCAATAAAGAAGATGAAAATAATAGTTTATTTCTCCCAATTTACCTTGGTGGCCTGTAGCTAGCTTTTACTACTTCCAGTCAAACATTTGGATTGAGACTTATTTCCAGGGAAAAGACAGGATATTTGGATTCATATGAAATTAGCCTTTGTCTCCACCCACTTTTCATAGTTTCCCAATTTTTCACTGTTGCTACTCAATTTTATCCAGCTATTTCCTATTTCCTGCCTCTATGGGAGTTTCTTCTTTATAATTCTGAATATATGCAATTACACTAGATACAAGAACAGGTTATGTTTGTCAATGTCCACTATTATATAGTTTTTCTTTTTTTAAATCATGATAACAAATATGGGAAGAAATAATATATCAGAGATCTAGGTTAAACCCTGTTGGGAAAACAGCCTGATTAGGCTTGCTTGCTGGTTTACTGGCTGCAAGCATTGAATAGTGCATGAGCACATGGTAGCACCATGTATGTATAGTCTGTAAGCTATGGCTGCTGACCCTCAGGATGATGGAATGGAGGATTGCCTGCCTGCCACTGTGAGGGGCCTGAGAAGAAGTTTTCCCCTGCCTGTTTGCTTGTCTACCATTGTGAGACTTTATTAAATGGAATAGCCCAGTGCTTTCTGGCTCTGCAGTTTCTCTATTGTCGGCTCAAATCCAATGTGGACCTGTCTTGCCTTGACCACTGGCTTACAACCCCACTCTCTCCTTGCAATGCTGGTGGCTGAGGCCAGGCAGGCTCACACTGGATTCTGGCAGACAGTAGAGAAACTGCAGAGCTGGAAAGTGGCGGCCATACCTGTTTATGGGAGGCTCACAAAGACAAGTAAGCAAATAAACAACAAAAGGGAAAGAGCTAATAAACAAAGGAAAACCTGCTATTTGCAGTGAGGACAACGGAGCAAGGAAAACTGCACTCACAGTGGTGTGAGAGCGACCTGGGAGAATTACGGCCCAGGGAAATTCCCCGCAGCCTTATATAGGCTATGCACACGTGCCTCTGCCACGTGATTATGCACCAATCAAGCCAAGTTCTTGCAGCTGGTACACCCGTGAACAAACCTAACAGCTGCCCCACATTCCACCCCCTTAGGGTTGCTCACCTCACAGTCTATGATGTGACAGATAATTTCTGCGATGGACCCTGTGCGAGGAGTGAGGTACATTACAAAGCCAAAACAGTACAGAATATAGTAACAGAATTACAAACACAGCTATGGGAAAATGAGAGAGTGCTCAACAGCACCAAGAGGCAAATCTTTTCCCTCTGGCAGAATACAGGCCAGAGTTCTGTCTGTGACAGCACAGTAGCTGGTACCCGAGGCCGCCCCGGGCGGGCATACCAAACCTTATTGGCCAATACACCAAGATCTGCTGGTTCTATGTGCAGCTAAATGGGGAACTCATTATGGGCCATAAAGAAATAACAAAGATGCCCTTCATAATGCTGTCCCCCTGAGCACTCAAGGGATAATACACTTCTACCTTAGGTGGCCAGGGGCTGGCTGCCCAAGGAATTAATTGGAGGTTCACCTCTAGCCCCTAACCCAACAGTGCCAACAAGGCCACTCATCCTAGGCCCAGGGCCATGTCCATTGAAGCCATTGGCCTTTAAGGAGGGCTGTTGGGGCAGGCAAGAGCACGTTGCCCTGCTGTCCAAAGCCCGGTTTGAGTTAAGTGTCCTTGGTGCGTATCTGCAACTGGATGGGAGCAGCTGCCCAGTGCAGGAGGGCCTCCACTGGAGCTGGGACCCCCTGTTGAGGCCTCTCATTCAAAACCTGGAGTACTGTCCACAAGCAGCGTGTCCATCCAGTAAGGGAGTCAGTGCCCCACTCCTGTTGCAGTCCCTGCTTTAAGAGTCCATTATACAGCTCAATGATGAATTTTATGATGAATAAAACTTGAGTTCAATAACTTTATGTAATACATTTTTTTTTTCAAATTTTGGACCCCCAAATTAAGGTGCCTCTTATACATGGGAGCATCTTATACATGGAAAATAGAGTATTTGCCACCTTCTCAGTGGAACATTATCTCTCTGGATCTGTCCAGGTGATGCCAGTTGTCTCTGCAGGTGCTCCTTGGAACACACTGCACATTGTTTGCAGGCTGCAAGTATCTCTGCATAGGACACAGGCAAGTTCCACGCCTTAACCGTAGCCCACATAGTTTTTTGCCCTGCATGGAGCAGACCCTGGTGAGGCCACTGTGCTACATCTCCTGCAGGAGCAGTCTCCAACCATCACACTCTCATCAAAATGTCTGCCTCTTCATTCCCACGATGAGCTAGAGGGGCATGCCCTGTGACATGATCTACTGTCACTTCTTTCTGGTGTCCTATTTCCCATAAGTCCTGCCACAAGACCTGACCCCATAGTGGATGGTGCATTTCCATCCACTGGTTAATGTGCCAAGTAGCAATCCAAAGGGTCACTCTACAATAGACAACCCAGCTATCAGTACAGATCACCAGAGGCGAAGATTCATTATGGGCCACTAGCCAAACAGCTCTTAATTCTGCGCATTGGTTGCTTTGCCCTGAACTTGTGTCCATCCAAATAGTCTTAGTGGCTGGTTCGAAGGCTATAGCCATCTGTTTGGCAGGTTGGCCCCTGCTGGAACCATCAGCATACCAGGCATCCTTGGGGATGCGTGTCCACCCCTCCTGGAAGGGACTGACTTCAGGTTCTGCCTCCTGGGCCCCAGCTGCTCCTGACTCTAAGGTCGCATAGGTGACTGGACCCAAGACTTCCTGCAGTCCTTTCCTCAATGGGCTGGTGCTAAGAGCACAGCACTGTTGCAGGTAGGCACCCCAGTTGGCCAGGGTGGAGGTTTGGGCCATACCACTATGTGGTTTGGTCGCCCAATTTCTCACCCATCCTGCAATAGGGTATGTGGTCTTTACTGTAATTGGAGGTGTGGTTGTAACACTCTCAGTGGCCAGGAGGGCAGCATACACAGCTGCCAGCTGCTTCTCCACTAATGAGTAATGGACTTCAGCACCTTTCCACAATTGGGACCAAAACCCAATAGGTTGCTATAAGCACTCTGTCTGTTGCCACAAGCCTCATCCAAACCCCTCTGAGGTTACATGGACATCCAGCTCACAGGGCCTGGCAGGATCAAACACATTCAAGGCCTTGACAGCTCTCTTAGCTGCTGCAAATGAACCTTGTGCCTGCTCAGTCCAATCTCAGTTAACCCCTTTTCGAATAAGGTAATAAAAGGGATGTAGTCACTGAGCTAAATGGGGTTAAATGCTCACCAATACCCCAACAGACTTAGAAGTTTCTTTAACTACTTTACCATAGTGGGCACAGAGTATGCTTGGATCTTATCTATAACTGTGTCAGGGATAACCTTTGTTTTACCTGACCAGACAACTCCCCAAAACTTAACAGATAACCCAGGTTCTTGTAATTTGCCCTTGTTGACCGTCCAACCACACACTTTCATGTGGGATAGCAGGGTAGGGACTGCTTGCTCCAATTCTGGAAGAGTCACTAGTTAGCACAATGTCATCAATATAATGATACATACCAACTGCCTCTGGTTGTTTCCATTTATCCAGGTCAGCAGTCACCACCAGCCCATGACATAAGGTAGGGCTATGCAGATAGCCTGTGGTAACACTGTAAAGGTCCATTGTCTCCCTTCCCAACTGAAGGCAAATTGGTCTTGACTTTGCAGCTATATCAATAGAGAAAAAGGCACTAGCCAAATCTGCACAAAGTAGTATGTCTGCAAACTCATGGCTTAACCAATCCATCAGGTTCACTCAGGGTATGGTATAGCAGCATGCAGAGGGAAAACAACTTTATTAAGTTCCATGTAATCCACTGTCATTTGTCAGGTTCTCTCTGGTTTGTGCACAGGCCCCACTGGGGAATTGTGAGGGCTGTGGGCTGGCCAGATGATCCCCACCTTTTCTTGTTTGAGGACTGTCCCAGTTATATATTCATAGCCACTGGCAGGCGGTACTGCTTCCTGCTAGTCACACACTAGGGAACAGGAAATTGCAAGGGGGAATGTGCTGCATGTCCCCACAACACTGCCTTCATGACCTGGACTCACAGACGGAACTCCCCATCTATAGTTTCCAACCACAGTCCCTGTAAGACATCTATCCCCCAAATGTATTCAGGAATAGGAGATACATGCATCTTATATGGCTTAGGAGGCAGTCTTCCTATCCCCAGTGGAATAGTTATTGGCTTCACTAGAACAGTTTGGCCCCTATAACTGTAACTGGCCACTCGGGTCCCAATAAAATGCTCTGGGTTCCCATAGAGGAGGAAACATTCTGCATCTGTATTCACCAAGGCCAATACCCATTGTACATTAGAAGGGGACCAGTGGATAGCCAGTTCTATGTGTGGCATCTGGTCCCTGCCCTTCCCTGTTAGACAGCTTCCTCAGCCTTCCCCCTATTAAAACTGGAACAGCAGGTCTTGGGGGTCCTCCTCTCCTTCAGCAGTCTCCATCATATAATCTTGTAACCATGCTGTCTGCACACCAACTGTTTTATAGTAGCTGCTGGGGCCATTCTTCTTAGCAGCTGAAATCTGTTGCCAAAGCTCCAAAAGAATTTTATTAGGCAGGCGTCCCCAAACTATGGCCTGCGGGCCGCATGCAGGCCCCTGAGGCCATTTATCCGGCCCCCCACCGCACTTCTGGAAGGGCCACCTCTTTCATTGGTGGTCAGTGAGAGGAGCACTGTATGTGGTGGCCCTCCAACGGTCTGAGGGACAGTGAACTGGCCCCCTGTGTAAAAAGTTTGGGGACCCCTGTTAGGCTTGCCATCCAATTTCTCACTATCTGCCCCAGCCACAATCAAATCTACCCACATCTGTGTTCGGTAACATTCACAGGCCCATTCCTCTTGCTCGTCAGAGGGGCAGCATCCTTCACAGCTTTGCAATTCTGTGCTACCTCCAGCTCCCCCAAATCTGCTCACATCTGTGTAACTGCATTGATGGGCTGTCCCATATAAGGGCCCAGGATAGCCACTAGTGACCCAAAAAGGGCTGATGGGGCACTGCAGAGGGTAAGCTCTCACATCCCAGCTGTAAACACTTCCTCATCTGGACCACGGGACCATGGGTGGAAAGCAGCCTTATTCATACCTAGTTCCTGAAGGACCTGTACTAACTCACTATAGCACTGCCACCGACTCACTGCCCCTGGCAAAACCACAGCATTCTGCCGGACCAGATGAATGGCAGCCATCACCCATTTTAATAGGGTATGGTTTCCTAGGTTGTCATGAGGTTCTGAAGACGCTGCCACAAGGAGGATTGTGTGGTAATGGAGGCCAGTTTCTCCATCTCTGTTCTGGAGAGCATGATGCCATTCACTCCTATGTCCCACAATCTCAGTAGCCAGGCTGCCAGGGGCTCCATAGGTTTCTGCAAAATTGTGCCCCCAACTTCATCAACTCTGCCTGTGTGTAGGGCTGGACCACAGAGTGCTCCACAGGAGGCTGTGGTTGCCCCTGAGGGACTCTTTGCTGCTGGGATTTTACCTTGTTGGTGAACACTGGCTGGGCTCTGAGTCTGCAGATGGCAGTTGCAGCTCAAGCCTCCCCCTCAGAAGAGGAGGAGTCAGAAACACCTGCTCCCACTGACTCAGAGCTACTCCACCAGCAGGAATGCAGTTCCATCTTTTATGCCTGATTTGGCTCCTGTGGCTGTCGGCTCTCAGCCTGAAGCTGACTCTAGAGCTCCTGAACCCACAGTTGTTTTTCCAGCAGCTGTCACGGCCAATGTAAAGCTTCCAGGGCAAACTGAAACTCACAAACCCACAATTCCTTCTCCAGAGATTGCTCTAGTTCCAGGCACCATTGGTGTTCAGCCTGCATCTCACACTGCAGCTCTTGAACTGGTTGGCCTCCTTCTCCAGTGCTGGCTCCAGGTCACCCCATCACCGGTTCTCAGCCTGCAATCTGACTTGCAATTCTCAGATCTGCAGCTCTTTCTCCAGTGACCATTCCGGCTCGTGCTGTTGTGGCTTTGTCTCACCCTGGAGCTTTTGACCCTGGGCTGCCTCTCGCACAGAGCCCTCAGTTTCCTCTTGCAGGGCTGTAAAAAACACCCAGCCTATGGCTCCCAAAAAGACAGCCATAGGGAACCATACACTGGAGAGCAGTGACCACTCCTTTACCCCGCCCCTTCAAGGGTGTTGGCGGCTCCATACCCATCTGCTCTGAACCCTGGCCACTATACCAGATGTGATGCTGGTGGCTGAGGCCAGGCAGGTTTACACTGGATTGGGGCAGACGGTAGAGGAACTGTGGAGCTGAAAGTGTTAGGCTACACTTATTGGAGGCCTGAAAAGACAGGCAAGCAAATAACAAAAAGGAAAGAGTTAATAAACAAAGGAAAATCTGCTATTCGCAGTAAGGGCAAGGGAGCAGGGAAAACTGCATCTCACTGTGATAGGAGAACATGGGAGAATTGCTGCCCAGAGGAAGCACCCATAGCCTTTTATAGGCTATGCACATTGCCTCTGCCATGTGCTCATGCACTAATCAAGCAAAGTGCTTGCAGCTGGTAAACTTGCGAGGAAGCCTAACTCAGTTGTCGCACACCCCTTTTTCAAAACTCCACTTTGTATAGGAAGGCAACATTCAAAACTTTTCCTTTGTATATCTGTTTACAAAAGCTCTATAGAGATGAACATATGACTAAATTATGCAAGTTCTCTTTGTTAAAGACATAGTACATGCATGTTGGCCTTTTGCTGCTGTCAGGAATTTTACTGTAGGGATATCTGGTAGGCACAAGAATCAGCACCCAGAGACTATGTATACTTTTGCCATCAGGATACACTGTTCTCAGCTCTGGAGACCTCATCTTGCTCTGCGTCCGGCTTTTGTTAGGTGCACCCAGTGCTGGCTTTTTATCGGGACCTGCCACTTGCTCATCTGTTCAGTTAGCCTGAAACTTCTTTTTTCTTGCTTGTGTTAGGAAACAAGTTTTGACTTCTTCATCTGTAACCAAATAAACAATGTACAGGGCATAAGGGAACCAATAATCAAATATTAATGATCAAATATTCCTTTGTTCCCGTGGAATTCAGCTAGGAACCTGAAGAATATGACCAGTAGTACTCAACTTCTCAAATAATTGAGAAGTTTCAAAGTTAAGCCCAGTATTAAGTCTACTATAAACACCTCAGACATAAACAGACAATTAAGTTTTTATTTGAATGGAACCATCTAGTAGGAGCTTCTGTCAATCAGCAGGGGACTCAGTCATTGCTACTCACAGTGTGGTCCACAGACCAGCAGCAGCAGCAAGGGCATCTTTAGAAATATAAAATCTCAGGTCTCATTTCAGACCCACTGAATGAGTTGAAGTTTAGCTAGATCTCCAGGTGATTTTCATGCACATTATAGTTTGAACAACACTGGTGTATGTTACGATTAGAATTAAGGCCACTTTATCTGTGTCAGTTCAGCTGTTTAAAACTTTGGGTGCTCGAGTCTCTCCTGCGTCTACTCCTTCTCTTTATTCTCCCTTTTCATTTTCATAAGTTAGGCGAACATTGTTAAAGGAAGAAGTTTCCATTTCTTTTTGAGAAAACAGAAAAAAAAGAGCACTTCTTTAACTTTCTCTAACTCCAAATTGAGATTCAATGGAAGGGAAAGTATAAAATATAGCTCCAGTGGTTTGAAAAAAAATATATCATTTGATCTTTATTCTGTTTAAGACTTTGTCCAAAGAGTGGAACAATTACACAAAACTCCCCACTAAATTTTTACTCTTTATTTTCCTGTGGTCTCTCCTGTCTCTTCCACCCGTGAAATGACCTTATTTTTTTTTCTCCAGTCTCTTTTCCCCATACCTCACCTCACTCATTTCCTGTTCCAGCTGGGAAGAGTTTATGAAGCATGTTGCAGAGTTAATACCTTGCTAAGGTGGTTTCAGCTGATCGGTCATTGAGACGTCCATGTCAGGACTATTTTACTAGGAAACCTGCATGGATAGAATAAGTTTGGGAATGTGCTGAGCTTCTGCATTCTCACACTGCAGGAAGCCTTCCAACTATCTGCATTCCTCCCATGATGCAGTATTGCAGTCTGGGTAAGTAATAAGACATATTCTGCTTCTAATCAGGTAATTAGGGTGATTAAAAACTCATTTAAACTTATTAGTGAACTAGGCATGGCATCACTGAAATGCCCTGATACTTTAAAATTTAAATTCAGTACAGTCAGGCTGTGATGCTGGTGTTGAGGCCAGACAGGTTTCCATTGAATTCGGGCAGACGGTAGAGGAACTGTGGAGCCAGAAAGCGTGGGGTCATGCCCGTTTATGGGAGGCTCACAAAGACGGGCACGTGAATAAACAACAAAAAGGAAAGAACTAATAAACAAAGGAAACTCTGCTATTTGTAGTGAGGACAAGGGAGCAAGGAAAACTGCACCTCATGGTGGCAGGAGAGCGATCTGGAAGAATCACCACCCAGGGGAAGCAGCCATAGCCTTAGGTAGGCTCTGCACACGTGCCTCTGCCACGTGCTCACGCACTAGCCAGGCAAAGTGCTTGCAGCCGGTACACCGGAGAGCAAGACTAACATAGCTATCCCACACAGCCTTAGAGGTTAAAATGAGATGAGTACTGTAACTTTTATTCCTAACAGGTGACACGTAACATTTTAGAATTTATAACAAAGAAAAAAATTTTAAATTCCTTTTCTTCATTTTTATTATTCCAGCATATTGTTTAGAATTGCCTAGCTTCAATAGGGTGTTTTAGTTTGACAGTTGATGTTTTAAATTTTAAAAGTAACATATTAAGTATTAAAACTTTTTTTAAATGTAGCTCAAATAATTTATTGAAAGCATTTTTTCTTTTTTTTTGTTGTTCAAGAAATGTGCACTGTCTAGATATCTATGAGGAAAGAGGGGTAACAATGTTTTGGTGGTTCACATCTGATATAATCCAGTTTCATTCTAAATGTAGCACACCTAATCTTTTTTCCCCCTCTACTAAGGAAAGTGTAGTGTGAAACATGTTTTTCTTTTTTTAAACACTTTTTTGATTAATTTAAACATGTATTTTGAATGGTCAATTTTTACTCTTGCTTGCAAGGTTCACTATAGGTCAACACTGTTTGCACTGTTTGTTTCTTTAATATTGACTTAACTCTGACTGCTGTTAACATTTTTTAAGGTCTATTTCTTTTAATACCACATAATTTAAGGGAAAAAAAATCAACTAATTACTTGTTAATGAGAAACACATATAATGAGAAACAAATGTAACATTAGTGTCATATACAATGTATGTCTGTGTGGCTTAAAATGTAGGAACACAACCATTATTCAAAATTAGGGAATAAAATCATGGTAATAATTACTAGCAGATGTGTTGTAACTTGTGTTGCAAGTGAAAATTTGTCAGAACAATGTGTTGCAATGTTTGATAGTATGCCTTTGATACAATTTTTAGAGGGTTTATGTTTTTCACCAAAGTCTTTTTTAATCCAGCTGTCTGGCACCCTTAGGAGATTGGGATAGATTTAAGCTAATGGTTGTTTTTTTTTTCACAACTTTATTATTCTATCGTCAGCACAGAGATGTTCTTTGACACATTCTGATGGCAGGTTTGATCGTGGCAGCAGTCATTGCCAGGTTGCTGTACACTCGCTGTTATGGAGCGTCTTGTGTGTTTCCCAGCTTTAAATTCACGAATTATGTATGTTTTTGCTACCAAATACTGTCAAATTCCACGTGGAGGCTGGAATGCAATGATCAGATGTCCTCATGAATATTCAAATACCTGAGGTTGCTGAGTTGGACTTACTAGTTCTCAGCCTCCTATGTGCAGTTCCTGTACTGTTGAGCAATGTCTTGGATTGGAGCAATAGTCTATTTCCACTTCAGGGAACACTAGGTGGAGTCAACTCTGAAACATTGTCTTTTCTGAATTATAGACTAGAAGGACTATATGTTTTGGAGGGGATAATGTGAGGATGAGGGTGTGGAAGGTAATGAAGGGAAGACAGATGGTGAAACAATTTAATGTTAACCAGTGCCATTCCAATAAATTCAATTAAAAATATCACAAAGTATGAGGTTTTAATCCTTGAGCTTTTGAATGGTATAGACCTAACTAGGTTATTGTAATAACAGCAATTTTCAAAGTCCTACTCATTTATCCATCCAACAAATACTTATCAATTGTCCTCTATGTGTTGGAGCAGAAGTTAAAGTGATGAATAAAGCATAGACGGCCTCTGCTGTCATGAAACATATGTCCTAGTGAATATTAAAAATCAGTAGTGCCTATTAGAGTTACTATAGTCTAAGCACTCTTCTAAGTACTTTACATATGCTATTTCATTTAATCCTTATAAAAATTTTCATAGATTTTTCTAATTGAAAAGGCAATAACTGTTATGACATAATTAATACTAAAAGTGAAAATCACTCATCCTTATAGAAATATGTAATTATTAGAAAAATACTTTTGATTATTTCAACCAAGTGAACATTCAGGCTACTGAAATAATTGTGTAGATACTAGTATAAAAAACCGTGTGTGTATGTGTATATATTTATACTATATTTATTATGTTTATTTTCTCCAAAGGGAGAACGAATCTATCTCTATGTAATATTAAAATTAACTCTGATAAAACAAACTTGAAGGAAAAGGCAAACATTACAATATGTGTGGGGAGGGTGTTTTACATTTCTGTCGAAGCCAGTCACTAACTGGCTCCTAATAAAGAAGACTTTTTCCAACAAAGGTATGGTGCAGGGACACTTGCATTAGAGTCACCTCGGATGTTAGCTAAAATGGTCAATTGGGGGGGATTTCTCTAGATTCAGTGTATATGAATAGCTGGATAAAAGGCTCAGGAATCTGCATTTTGCACCAAATCCCTAAGCAACTCTTATTCACATTAAATTTTGAGAACCACTGATGTAGAGTGTTATTTTCACAGTCTAATATCTCAGATGGTCTCTCTATTTGAAATTCTCAGACTACTGTTGTCAGCTGGTGAACATCTGTCTAGGATTCTAATATAAGCAATAATAGTGTATAATAACATACAATATCCATTAATGTTGAACAAGGGTGTCTGTTCTGTGGCATTATGAAACCCAGAATATTGCTTTTCTTTCTATGTATGTTATGAACCAGTAGCATAAATTTTAATGTTTGTATAATGTTATCTCTGATGGCTGTTATTTATACTATCCAATACTTTAGTTTCTTTGTTTCTTGCTATTTTATTATACCCCCAATCTCCTCTCAAGCCCATTTCTTTTTTTGTAATGTTATTTTGAAAATAATTGATTAGTAGTTAATTATCCTTATCCTTACATAAACAATCTATAATTAGGATCAATAAATTATTTAATATTTATTTTTATTGGTCAGGCTAAGAGAGGCTGAGCTATGGTAACAGATTTTAAAATCTCATGGATTAATGTGCACACACACACAATTTATTTCTCATTTATGCTGCTAGTCTAAAGGGAGCATGTGTGGCTTTGCTCCTCACAATCATAAAGGAAGTCAGGCAAAAGGAGACTGCTTCCTGTAGCTGCACTGCCTGAAACACGTGACTTCTTTGACAAAGTTTGAGAATTAAAGAACCCCACAAAGACTTTTAAATGCTTTGTTCTGGAAGGTGCGCATATCATTTTCTCACACAGACCATGGCCATAGCTGGTCATGTGGCTTTACCTAATAATAAGGTGGCAGAAAAATGTGAGCGATCACTTGTGTACTTTTGTCATATTTTTGATACCTTTAAGTTTCCGATTCAGTTCCACACTGCTAGCCATGAACAAAGTTGATGTGGGTTACTGTACTTCCTTTAATCAGGAGAGAGGCAGAAAGAAGACACCTCTAAAAGACACTGTTAAAAGACACTGTTACTTGTATCAGTCAGTCAGCCCATAAAAAGAAATTTTCTTACCCCTCTGATCAGGCATATGAAAACCACAAATAATAATGTAAAACACAGAAAGAAGAAAAGCATAATACAAAAGAGAAACAGAGTCTAAACAGGTGGTGGCACAGCGAATAGAGTGTCAGCCTGGGATGCTGAGGACCAAGGTTCAAATCCCCGAGGTCGCTGGCTTGAGTGCAGGCTAACCAGCTTGAGCACAGGTTCACCAGTTTGAGTGTGGGATCATAGACATGGCCTCATGGTCGCTGGCTTGATCCCAAAGGTCACTAGCTTGAAGCCCAAGGTCACTGGCTCGAGCAAGGGGTTACTCGGTCTGCTGTAGCCCCACGGTCAAAGCACATAGGAGAAAGCAATCAATGAACAACTAAGGTTCCTCAATAAAGAATTGATACTTCTCATCTCTCTCCTTTCTTGTCTGTCTTTCCCTGTCTGTTCCCACCCCTTGCTTAATAAGAAAAAAAAAAAGACAGAATACATGACAAAACCACAGTCAACTGGTAGTTTTTAATCTAACAAAAAGTTTTTAAAAGCGTGATACTGCTAACAAAAAGGCATATTGGACAGGCACTATAGGAAACTACATAAAAATTTTTTGGTTCATGTTTTTTAATTATAAATAACATGAAAATGGACTGTTGTTAGAGCAGAAGTTACAGCGGTGAATAAGACAGACAAATTACCTGCTCTCCTGGAACTTAATTAAAGAGCATAATCATGACTAATATATATTCAGGCTTATTATTAGTACTCTTGGTACTATTTTACATACTACATTATCTTATTTAATCCTTATAACAATCTCATGACTGTAATTTAAGAAGGAGTATAGTAAGATGAACTTTAAGAAAATAGGCATCCTCTTTTCTTTTTTTTTTTTTTTGTATTTTTCTGAAGCTGGAAACGGGGAGAGACAGTCAGACAGACGCCCGCATGCGCCCGACCGGGATCCACCCGGCATGCCCACCAGGGGCGACGCTCTGCCCACCAGGGGGCGATGCTCTGCCCCTCTGGGGCGTCGCTCTGCCACAACCAGAGCCACTCTAGCGCCTGGGGCAGAGGCCAAGGAGCCATCCCCAGCACCCGGGCCACCTTTGCTGCAATGGAGCCTTGGCTGTGGGAGGGGAAGAGAGAGAAAGAGATGAAGGAGGGGGCGGTGGAGAAGCAAATGGGCGCTTTTCCTATGTGCCCTGGCCGGGAATTGAACCCGGGTCCCCCGCACGCCAGGCTGACGCTCTACCAACTGAGCCAACCGGCCAGGGCAGGCATCCTCTTTTAATGTTTTAAAATTCCTATGAATAAGTAGTAGGCATAGAAATATTAGATTGGACCTGTAGTAAGGTACCAAAAAGGCTACAGAATTAATATTAATGTTTTAGGAACTTAAAGAACATTTTATTAATTTGGGCTAGGCATGCAGAGACATTTTGTAAATGGGATTTCTGTACTTGTGAGATTAGCACCAACTCAGGATGGCTGATAGTAGTGTATTATTTTTTTTTTAACTTTGTGACATACTTTTATTTTTTATTTTTTTTTAATTTTTCTCAATAAATCAGGGTACATATGTTCAAAGAAAACATGTCCAGGTTATCTTGTCAATCAATTATGTTGCATACCCATCACCCAAAGTCAGATTGTCCTCCGTCACCTTCTATCTAGTTCTCTTTGTGCCCCTCCCCCTCTCCCTCCCGCTTTTCCTCCCCCCCCTCCCCGTAACCACCACACCCTTATCAATGTCTCTTAGTCTCGGTTTTATGTCCCACCTACATATGAAATAATGCAGTTCTTGTTTTTTTCTGATTTACTTATTTCACTTTGTATAATGTTATCAAGATCCCACCATTTTGTTGTATATGATCTGATGTCATCATTTCTTATGGCTGAGTAGTATTCCATAGTGTATATATGCCACGTCTTCTTTATCCAGTCTTTTATTGAAGGGCTTTTTGGTTGTTTCCATGTCCTGGCCACTGTGAACAATGCTGCAATGAAAATGGGGCTGCAGATGTCTTTAACTATCAATAATTCTGAGTTTTGGAGGTATATACCCAGTAGAGGGATTGCTGGGTAATAAGGTATTTCTATTCTCAGTTTTTTTGAGGAACCACCATACTTTCTTCCATAATGGTTGTACTACTTTACATTTCCACCAACAGTGAATGAGGGTTCCTTTTCCTCCACAGCCTCTCCGACATTTGCTTTTACCTCTCTTGTTAATAATAGCTAATCTAACAGGTATGAGGTGGTATCTTATTGCAGTTTTGATTTGCATTTCTCTAATAACTAAAGAAGATGAGCATCTTTTCATATATCTGTTGGCCATCTGTATTTCTTCCTGAGAGAAGTGTCTGTTCATGTCCTCTTCTCATTTTTTTTTATTGGATTGTTTGTTTGTTTGTTGTTGAGTTTTATGAGTTCTTTGTATATTTTGTATATTAGGCCCTTATCTGAGCTGTTGTTTGAAAATATCATTTCCCATTTAGTTGGCTGTCTGTTTATTTTGTTGTCAGTTTCTCTTGCTGAGCAAAAACTTCTTAGTCTGATGTAGTCCCATTTATTTATTTTTGCCTTTACTTCCCTTGCCTTTGGAGTCAAATTCAGAAAATGCTCTTTAAAACCAAGGTTCATGAGTTTAGAACCTATGTCTTCTTCTATGTACTTTATTGTTTCAGGTCTTATATTTAGGTCTTTGATCCATTTTGAATTAATTTTAGTACACGGGGACAGGCTGTAGTTGAGTTTCATTCTTTTGCATGTGGCTTTCCAGTTTTCCCAGCACCATTTGTTGAAGAGGCTTTCTTTTCTCCATTGTGTGTTGTTGGCCCCTTTATCAAAAATTATTTGACCATATATATGTGGTTTTATTTGTAGGCTTTCTATTCTGTGCCATTGGTCTGAGTGTCTATTTTTCTGCCAATACCATGCTGTTTTGATTGTCATGGCTCTATAATATAGTTTGAAGTCAGGTATTGTAATGCCCAGCTTTGTACTTTTTCTTTAGGATTGCTTTGGCTATTCGGGGTTTTTTATAGTTCAATATAAATCTGATGATTTTTTGTTCCATTTCTTTAAAAAAAATGTCAAGGAATTTTGATGGGAATTGCATTAAATTTGTATATTGCTTTGGGTAATATGGCTATCTTGATTATATTTATTCTTCCTATTCAAGAGCAAGAAATATTCTTTCATCTCATTGTATCTTTTTTGATTTCCCTTAACAGTGGTTTGTAGTTTTCATTATTTAAGTTCTTTACATTCTTTGTTATGTTTATTCCTAGATATTTTATTTTTTTTGTTGCAATCGTGAAGGGGATTATTTTTGAGTTCATTCTCAAATGTTTCATTGTTGGCATATAGAAAGGCTATGGACTTTTGTACGTTAATTTTGTATCCTGCAACCTTACTGTATTGGTTTATTGTTTCTAGTAGTCTTTTTGTAGATTCTTTGGAGTTTTTGATGTATAGGATCATATCATCTGCAAAAAGTGATACCTTTATTTCTTCTTTTCCGATATGGATGCCTTTTATTTCTTTGTCTTGTCTGATTGCTCTGGCTAGAACCTTTAGCAACACATTAAAGAAGAGTGGAGAGAGTGGACAACCCTGTCTTGTTCCTAATTTAAGGGGTGAAGCCTTCAGTTTTGTGTCATTTAATATGATGTTGGCTGATGGTTTATCATATATGGCCTTTATCATGTTGAGATATTTTCCTTCTATACCCATTTTGTTGAGTGTCTTAAACATAAAGTTGTGTTGTATTTTATTGAATGCCTTTTCTGCATCTATTGATAAGATCATGTGGTTTTTGTTCTTTGTATTGTTGATATAGTGTATTACGTTAACCGTTTTACGTATGTTGAACCATCCTTGAGATTCTGGGATGAATCCCACTTGATCATGATGTATTATTTTTTTAATATGTTGTTGTATTCGATTTGCCAGTATTTTGTTTAGTATTTTAGCATCTGTGTTCATTAGAGATATTGGTTTGTAGTTTTCTTTTTTTGTGCTGTCCTTGCCTGGTTTTGGTATGAGGGTTATGTTGGCCTCATAAAATGTGTTTGGAAGTATTGCTTCTTCTTCAATTTTTTGGAAGACTTTGAGTAGACTAGGAAGCAAGTCTTCTTTGAATGTTTGATAGAATTCGCTAGTAAAACTGTCCGGGCCAGGACTTTTATTTTTGAGGAAGTTTTTAATAGTTTTTTCTCTTTCTTTCCTACTAATTGGTCTGTTTAGGCTTTCTGCTTCTTCTTGACTCAGTCTAGGAAGGTTGTATTGTTCTAGGAATTTATCCATTTCTTCTAGATTGTTAAATTTAGTGGCATAAAGATTTTTATAGTATTCTACAATAATTCTTTGTATATCTATGATGTCCATGGTGATTTCTCCTCTTTCATTTTGGATTTTGTTTATATGAGTCCTTTCTCTTTTTTCCTTGGTAAGTCTTGCCAAGGGTTTGTCAATTTTGTTGATCTTTTCAAAGAACCAGCTCCTTGTTCTATTAACTTTTTCTATAGTTTTTCTCTTCTTTATTTTATTTATTTATGCTCTGATTTTTATTATCTCCTTTCTCTGGCTGGTTTTTGGTTGTCTTTGTTTTTCTTTTTCAAGTTCTTTAAGGTGTGAAGTTAAGTGGTTCACTTGGGCTCTCTTTTGTTTTTTCATATAGGCCTGAAGTGATATGAACTTCCCTCTTAACACTTCTTTTACTGCATCCCATAGATTCTGATATGTCGTATTGTCATTTTCATTTGTCTGTATGTATCTTTTGATCTCTGCGCTTATTTCTTCTTTGACCCATTCATTTTTTTAAAGTATGTTGTTTAGTTTTCACATCTTTGTGGGGCTATTTTTCTTTTTTTTTTTGCAGTTGAATTCTAGTTTCAAGGCTTTATGATCAGAAAATATGCTTGGTACAACTTCGATTTTTCTGAATTTTCTGATGTTGTTTTTGTGGCTCAACATATGGTCAATTCTTGAGAATGATCCATGTACACTGGAGAAAAATGTATACTCTGTCACTTTGGGATGAAATGTCCTTTAGATGTCTATCATATCCAGGTGCTCTAGTGTTTTGTTTAAGGACAATATATTTTTATTGATTCTCCATTTGAATGACCGATCTAAAGCTGTCAGCGGTGTATTGAGGTCTCTAAGTATAATTGTATTTTTGTCATTTTTTGTTTTAAGGTCAATAAGTAACTGTCTTATATATTTTGGTGCTCCTTGGTTTGGTGCATATATATTAAGAATTGTTATGTCTTCTTGATTCAGTGTCCCTTTAATCATTATGAAGTGACCATTTTTGTCTCTGAGTACTTTTGCTGTCTTGTAGTCAGCATTATCAGATATGAGTACTGCTATGCCTGCTTTTTTTTGGATATTATTTGCTTGGAGTATTTTTTTTCCAGCTTTTCCCTTTGAATTTGTTTTTATCCTTGTTGCTTAGATGAGTTTCTGGTAGGCAGCATACAATTGGATTTTCTTTTTTAATTTATTCTGCTACTCTGTGCCTTTTTATTGATGTGTTTAATCCATTTATATTTAGTGTAATTATTGACACTTGTTAGTTCCCTATTGCCATTTTATACATTGCTTTCTTTTAGTTTTGTGTCTTGTTTAATTCTTCTCTTTCGTTTTTCTATCTTTTGTTTTTGTTTGGTTGTATTCCATACATCTTTCCTCAGTTGCTATCTTTTTTAAATCATGTGCTTCTGTGGTGGTTTTTTCAATGGTGGTTACCATTAAGTAATGAAAAGCGTTCCTACCCTGTTCATTGTAGTGCTCTATCTTGTGAGTACTTTTGCACTCTATCGTCCTTTGCTACTATTAATCTCTGTCCTCTCCCCCCTGCCTTTTTTTTGTTGTTGTCACAGTTTAAATTTGGTTTTCTTGTGTTCTTGGTGAAGATTTATTCGTGGTTTTGTTTTGTTTTGTTCTTTTTATCTGGTTGGAAAACTCCCTTTAGTAATTCATGGAGTGGGGGTTTTCTGATGATAAATTCCTTCATCTTTTCTGCATCTATGAATGTTTTTATTTCTCCTTCATATTTGAAATGTAGCTTTGATGGTATAGTATTTGTGGCTGAAAGTTCCTCTCTTTTAGGACTTTAAATATTGGGGTCCACTCTCTTCTAGCTTGTAGAGTTTCTGTTGAGAAATCTGATGATAATCTAATGGGCCTTTTTTTATATGTTGTATTCTTCTTTTCCCTGGCTGCCTTGAGAATTTTTTCTTTGTCATTGGTTTGTGCCAATTTCATTATGATGTGCCTTGGAATAGGTTTGTTAGGGTTAAGAAAACTCGGAGTTCTGTTTGCTTATGAATTTGAGGCTTTAGTTCTTTCCACAGGCTTGGGAACTTCTCATCCATTATTTGTTTGAATATGTTCTCCGTTCCATTTTCTCTCTTTTCTCCCTCCGATATACCTATTATTCTTATGTTATTCTTTTTGATGGAGTCAGACAATTCCTGTAGGGCTTTCTCATTTTTTAAAATTTTTGAGTCTCTTTCTTCTTCTCTCTTATGTGCCTCAAGTTTCTTGACTTCTATTTCACTACTTCTACCTTCTATCTGGCCTGTTCTATTAGCTAAGCTTGTTACCTCATTTTTCAGCTAGTGAATTGAGTTTTTCATCTCTGTTTGATTTGTTTTTATAGTTTCAGTTTCCCTGGTAATATATTCTTTGTTTTCATTGAGTTGTTTTGTGAGCTCCCTAAATTGTTTTTCTGTGTTTTCTTTTATATCTCTGAGTATTTTTAGGATTTCTATTTTAAATTCTTTGTCATTTAGCTCCAAGGTTTCCAATATATTAATTTTTTTCATAGATTTTTCCTCATCTATCTGTGATACCTCTCTGTCTTTGTATCCATGATATTTGATATCTTTTTCCTTGATGGCATCTGAGGGTGGTTTTGTTGATAGTATTAATGAGAATTAATAAAGAATAAAAAGTTAAATATAAAAAAACCCGAATAGCCAAAGCAATCCTTAGGAAAAAGATGAAGCTGGGGGCATTTCAATACCTGACTTCAAACTATATTATAGGGCCATGACAATCAAAACAGCATGGTATTGGCAGAAAAATAGACACTCAGACCAATGGCACAGAATAGAAAGCCTACAAATAAAACCACATATATATGGTCAAATAATTTTTGATAAAGGGGCCAACAACACACAATGGAGAAAAGAAAGCCTCTTCAACAAATGGTGCTGGGAAAACTGGAAAGCCACATGCAAAAGAATGAAACTCAACTACAGCCTGTCCCCGTGTACTAAAATTAATTCAAAATGGATCAAAGACCTAAATATAAGACCTGAAACAATAAAGTACATAGAAGAAGACATAGGTTCTAAACTCATGAACCTTGGTTTTAAAGAACATTTTATTAATTTGACCCCAAAGGCAAGAGAAGTGAAGGAAATGATAAATGAATAGGACTACATCAGACTAAAATGTTTTTGCTCAGCAACAGAAACTGACAACAAATAAACAGACAGCCAACTAAATGGGAAATGATATTTTCAAACAACAGCTCAGATAAGGTCCTAATATACAAAATATACAAAGAACTCATAAAACTCCACAACAAACAAACAAACAATCTAATAAAAAAATGGGAAGGGGACATGAACAGACACTTCTCCCTAGAAGAAATACAAATGGCCAACAGATACATGAAAAGATGCTCATCTTCATTAGTTATTAGAGAAATGCAAATTAAAAGTACAATGAGATACCACTTCATACCTGTTAGATTAGCTATTATCAACAATACAGGTAATAGCAAGTTTGAAGAGGCTGTGGAGAAAAAGGAACTCTCATTCACTGTTGGTGGGACTGTAAAGTAGTACAACCATTATGAAAAAAAGTATGGTGTTTCCTCAAAAAAGTGAAAAGAGAACTACCTTATGACCCAGCAATCCCTCTACTGGGTATATACCCCCCAAACTAAAAAACATTGATATGTAAAGACACATGTAGCCCCATGTTTTTTGCAGCATTGTTCACAGTGGCCAAGACATGGAAACAACCAAAAAGCCCTTCAATAGAAGACTGCATAAAGAAGATGTGGCACATATACACTATGCAATACTACTAAGCCATAAGAAATAATGACATTGGATCATTTAGAATGAAATGGTGGAAACTTGATAACATTATACTGAGTGAAATAAATAAATCAGAACAAACCAAGAACTACATGATTCCATACATTTGTGGGACATAAAAATGAGACTAAGAGACATGGACAAGTTTGTGGTGGTTTCTAGTGGTGGGGGGAGGGAGGACATGGGAGGGAAGGAGGGAGAGGGGATGGGGGAGGGGGAGGGGCACAAAGAAAACTAGATAGAAGGTGATGGAGGACAATCTGACTCTGGGCGATGGGTATGCAACATAATTGAATGACAAGATAACGTGGTCATGTTTTCTTTGAATATATGTACCCCAACTTATTAATGTCACCCCATTAACATTAAAAAAATTTATTAAAAAATAAATGTTAAAAAAATAAAAATAAAAACGAATAAAAAAATTATGATTTCCCCCCCTTTTTTTCTTCTTCTCCTCTCCTCTCCCCTCCTTCTTGAGAAAATCTTGTGGGGAACTGTGAATTATATTTTGCTAAATAGAACAAAAACTACCTATAATGGAGGGCTTGAGTTGGGGAGAAATGATAAAGCGGCAAAAAAGGGGGTATGGACCCACAAAATGCCAAAAAGAAAAAAATTTGGGTGAAGAATAAAATGATTTGCTTTTAGGTGATGGTTGACTAAGAGATATGATGAAAAAAATAAGAGGTAAATAGGAAAAAAGAGGAAAAATATAAAAATTTACTATTGTATTTAGTGGAGCAAGAACTATATAAAATGGAGAGCCAGGGTTGGGATCACTGCTAGTGAGTTAAAAAAGCAAAGTAAAAAATCCCCAAAGCGCCACAAAGAAAAATTTGAGTCCAGATAAAATAATTTGTTCATGATTGAAGATTGAATGAGAGAAAAAGTAATGGAGAAAAGAAGTAACTAATATAGAGGGAGAGAAAAAATGAAAGAGAAAAACACAAAAAGAAGAAAAAAGAATAAAAGAAGAGAGAGAGAGCGAGAGAGTTAAGGGTTTTTGAGTGCAACCCTCATAGAGAGAAAGGAAGAAGAAAGAGAAGATAATGGGAGATGTAACACTTATGGGTAGTGTAGTTCAAGGAGAGGAGAGAGTAAGACTGGCAGAGAATTAAACGACCAAATTAGAAGAGGAAGAAAATAATCAAGACAAGAAGATAAGAGAAACAAACAAACAAATATAATAAAATGGCATAGGTTATAAAGTCTTTGGTTTATTCTTGATTTTTAGAAGTTATCTTCTTGCTTTTTCTTTTCTCTCCCTCTTCGTGGTCGGTGACTCTGTACCCTGGGTTCTGCCCTGTGGCAGGCTTAGGTAGAGGTTTGCAGTTGATAAGTCTCTATGGCGATGTCATATATTGGGCTTCAGTCTCATTGGCAGTTGAGGCTCATTAGCATTATCAGGCTCCGACAATGAGAGAGTCCGTTTTCCCGGAGCCTCTCTCCTAGTCTTTCCTTCCTGAATTAGCAGCCTGATGATCCAGCTATGGGGTTACTGCTGCCTCTGCCTGGAGACTAAGAGGCTCAAAGAGCTGGCCACTCCCCACTCTATTCCCACTCAGGACAGGGCTCTGGGTAGGCTCAAACAGTCAGAGCCCCTAGCATAGTCAGGTGGGGCTTCGGCCCACACAAAGACTTCTGACTCTGTCCCTTTGTCTGGGAACACAGGCGCCCACTCCTGGGGAAATCTCTCGCCCACTCTCCATGCTTGCCAACCAGGATATCAGGCCAGCTGGCTCTCACTCCAGGTGAGGCACCCCGCCCACACGGAAAAGTTTGAGCGTAGGAAATTTTGCTCCCACTCCCTCCTCGCGTGCTACTTTTCAGAGCACAGGGGTGACCCCAAGACTCTGGTTTCTTCCCACACAAGGGCCTCTGACCCTAGCCCTCTGTCCGGTAACAAGTGCGCCCACTCCTGGGGCTCTTGGAGGAATCTCTCGCCCACTATCTGTGGGCATCAACCAGGAGATTGGGTCAGATGGCTTTCCCAAATGCCTTTCTTTGTCTGGATTTGGCGTGAGCGTTAGCTTGTGTTGACTGGGTTGCCACAAGCACAGTTTTTCCTTGTCTTGGATGTCCGTGCCACAGCCTGGTTCAGATGTTTGTGCCACAGTCTGGTTCTATTCACACCCTATGCCTGCCTTAGTTCCTATACTCTCAGTTCCCAGTGAAAGCAGCCCTTATTTAGGTTAGTGAGGAAGGCAGAGTGATTCTTCCTTTTTATTTCCTTCAGGGTTGATTATATATTTAGTCAATTTTTTTTTCGATCGTGTCTTCACATTTAGTGTGAAACTTCTGGGGGCTCCAAGGATAGATTTTTCTGTCTCTAGTTGAAGATCTTGTTGAATTTTTGGGGAGATTTATCGGTATCACTTTTTATGGCACCATTTCTCTGATGTCACTCAATATTGTATTATAAATGAAGAGGAGAAGGAGATTTAAATTCCTGTCCTTCCTCCACACCTATAAGGAAGCAGGTATAAATAGTTAGCCAGGTGCAGGAAGAGAAAGATTAAAATGAACCTTTTCTTATATTGATGGGCTATTTACAGGCATTTTATCCCCTAGTGCCATGGAAACTATGCCTCCCCTCCTGAAAGTGTGTAATTAATATATATAGCTCTAAACAAAGGAATGACAAATGAACACTAGAAAATTTAGAAATATCCTTTAATATGTAGAATGACATTTTTACTATTGTGTTACCTTATGTTTTAATGTGTAAAAACATTTTTTTATGAACCCTATAGACAGATGTTGTAAACTTGCTAATGATTTGTGTTTCATTCCCCTCATTCTTTTCCCCAAACCAGTATAGGTGAAAACAAAGGTTGTAAGCTTATGCCATGATGTCATGCTCTCCTCCACCCATGTGTGATCAAGGGTATCTAAACAGCTCCTGAAATATTTTTTACACACGTGATTTGGGCCTTCCAGATTGCCCCATGTAAGCTATATTTGCCCGGCATATTTAATAAATCTCCTCCTTTAATAAAACTCTTCAAAATTCATCTGGACATGGTGTCTTTATGTAAACCCGCGGATTTGAGGTTTGGGTACTTTACAACAGACCATATAAAATGTTTTTGTAAGTAAGAAATGATCAAATATTGGCATTTTCTTTCTTTTTTTTAAATTAATGGGGTGATATAAATCAATCAGGGTACGTAGGTTCAGAGAAAACATCTCCAGGTTATTTTGACATTTGATTATGTTGCATACCCATCACCCAAAGTCAAATTGTCTTCTGTCAACTTCTATCTGGTTTTCTTTGTGCCCCTCCCCTCCCCCCACTCAAATATTGGCATTTTCATAAAATTCAACTTAATAGCCAATATTTCCTGAAATTATTATCAGAACAAAATTATCATCATCCATCATCATTTTCACATTTGTTTTGTACTTTAATGTGTAAAGCATTGTACTAACATTTTGCATGCATTTTCTCATTTAATTCTAGATTAGTTTTCTATGAATCTGGCAAAAAAAATTGCCACAAATTTTTAGTGGCTTAAAAAACCCCACAAATTAATTATCTTACAATTCTGGAGGAAGTCCAAATAGGCTTCAGGGGCCTAAAATTAAGTTATTGGCAGGATTATGTTTCTTCTAGAGGCTCTAGGGGAGAATGCATTCCCTTGCTTTTCTCTGCTTCTAGAGGCTGTCTGCAATCCTTGACTTGTGACCTCTCCCTCCATCTTTAAAGACAGCAATCCTCGCACTCTGTCATAGCACTCTGACCTCTGAGTCACACCTCCTGCTCTGAAGAACCCTGTGATTACATTGGATTCATTTGGGTAGTACAATATAATCTCCATACCTCAGGTGCTTAACTTAATCACATCTGTAAAATCCCTTTGCCATATAAGGTAATATAGTCACGTGTTCCATAGATTAGGAAGTGAACATATTGGGGGTCATTATTCTGCCTATCAGATATTCTAATACAATTCCATACAGTGAGTACTATCATTATCCCTGTTTTATGGATGGGAGAAGAGCTGAGGTTTTGAGATGTCTGGTAATCTGCCCCCAAAGTGTCACTTGACAATGCTGGAAGTAGATTGAGAACAGAGGCATTTTACTTAAGAGATTGTACTCTACCCATTAAACCAAGATAGCAATCATGATAGTTATAGATATTTCCTTATTTCTCCACTGAAACAACTCAATCCAGCAATTTATTCTGGTAGAACAAAAGGATGGTGACTCTACTTATGTTTTCTGGTTCAGATTTTTTCTTCCATGATTTAGTATGTAAAGTTCTAGGTTTTCAAGCTAGCTGAGCATTTAAAAAAATTTAAAACTTTTATTATTATTTAACTCTTCATAGATACCCTTTAGATCGATCTTTATAAGAAATTTAATGGCTTTCTGTTCAGTGGAGAGCATAATTCAGGCTCACTAAATTTAGAAACAATATCACCTCTGTTTTTGTTTTCAATCCAAATGTAATATTTTATATCAGATACCTACATCTGTATGTATATATCCCCATGACACACATCATGTATATCACACATACAAACACATGTGAATGCACACACAAACACATATCAATCTCTAGTAATAGTTTTTAAATTTTTTTTCTTTTTTTTTTTGAAGCTAGAAACGGGGAGAGACAGTCAGACAGACTCCCGCATGCGCCCGACCGGGATCCACCCGGCACGCCCACCAGGGGCGATGCTCTGCCCACCAGGGGGCGATGCTCTGCCCCTCCGGGGCATCTCTCTGCCGCGACCAGAGCCACTCTAGCACCTGGGGCAGAGGCCAAGGAGCCATCCCCAGCGCCCGGGCCATCTTTGCTCCAATGGAGCCTCGCTGCGGGAGGGGAAGAGAGAGACAGAGAGGAAGGAGGAGGGGGTGGAGAAGCAAATGGGCGCTTCTCCTGTGTGCCCTGGCCCGGAATCAAACCCGGGTCCCCCGCACGCCAGGCCGACGCTCTACCGCTGAGCCAACCGGCCAGGGCTCTAGTAATAGTTTTTAGTTGTTTAAATTAAAACAGAATATTTGCCCATCAGCCCCACTTTAAAATGATCACCATCAAATTCCTACCAGAAGCATGGGTGCAATGACTGATATTTTTAAATCTCAGAACTACTTTAATTGTTTTTTTCTCTGGTTCTTTAATCACTTTTTATTTAAAAATTAAATAAGAATACAACATAGAACACAATAAAACCCTTAACTTTTATCATTTAAAAGACTGGAATTATAGAGAACATTTTTATAACTTTTGTAGAACTGCTTTTTTGATTATATTCTTAATTAATTGAACATTCTTAACAGAAATATTTACAGGAAAAATTTCTCATCACTTTACTTTTTATTTTCATGTCTTCCCAGAAACTCCAAATCTAAATGTGCTCAATTACAGAATTAGTTTTCTTTACCTTCTGTATGAATTCATGTTTATTTTTTATTATTAGCCACATAAGTGCATGTTTCAAGTTATTTAAGAAACATAGGCATGATCTATGTCCTAAGGAAATAAGCAATATCAAAATAATATCTAAGCTATCAATTGTAATTTCTGGTGAGTACTGTTAAGCTAATGATTTCTAAAAGTGATGGATTTGTGAAGGGAGGGCCATTATAACTATCTTTTGTGGTAACAAGATTGTCCCAGAAAGGCATCATGGGCACAAAAATCAGGTTGGCAGCTTGGCTTTATCCCATCAGACTGTTGATGATAGGGCACTATCTAGAATTCCACTTGTTATTTCTGTGATTTTGTCTGCCTGAAGCTGAGATAGTGAGGTGTTTAAATTAAAAATATTCAGGGAGGTAGAATATATAATGAGGATACTGGATTGCTAAGTTTTAAAGGAGAAACTGGGTATTCATGCTTAGCCTCCTCCTCTCCTCTTTCTCTTGGGAAAGGGCTTGGCTGAAAGGAGCACCAATTCTGCTCTTCTCTTTGCCAGATAGTGAGTGAAAAGAGCCTGTCCAACCTGGGAAGGCCTATGGTTTTCTTTTGCTACCTACTTGTGACTTGGGGTTGCGGGAAGTATATATCCAATTCCAGTATTTAACATTAGAAAGCCCCACAGGCCTGCAGATATGAGCCACATTCTCTCATAATAATTCTACTAGTAGTAAAGATGATATTTTAGATCCCTACCTTACTGTTGCCTTATTTCTCAAATGTTTCAGGATTCCAGTAACAAATGTAATAACTCAACAAGATTGTGAAACATACAAGTTGCATGCAAAAATCTATAGCCTTTATATATATGTATACCAGTGCTTCTTAACTGAGGGCATCCCCTCCTCCATTTCCACCTTCTTCCAGGTGATGTGGCAGTATTTGGAGATATTTTAAGTTGTCACCACTGAGAATGTTAATGCTACTAACATCTAGTGCAGTGATAGTCAACTAGGTCCCTACCACCCACTAGTGAGTGTTCCAGCTTTTATGGAGGGCGGTAGTGGAGCAACCAAAGTATAAATAAAAAGATAGATTTAACTATAGTAAGTTGTTTTATAAAGATTTATTCTGCCAAACTTAGCAAAAATCCAACATAAAGTACTTGGTAAGTAATTATTATTATATGCTTTAACTTGCTGTAACTCTGCTTTATAAATTTTATAAAGTAAAATTACTTCCCTATGTTATAAATCACCATTACTGTGGAACCGGTGGGTGGTTAGAAAATTTTACTACTAACAGAGATACAAAAGTGAGTGGTAGGTATAAAAAGGTTGACTACCCCTGATCTAGTGGGTAGAAGTCAGGGATCTGCTAAATATCTTATAGTGCATGGGACAGCCCCACACAACAGTGTGGCTGACAGTCAAGGTTGAGATACAGTTATATATATATAACCTGTTAGGAAATGTAATGAGAACTCCATTTATAGAAATAACAACAACAACAAGAGCAACAAGATACTTAGAAATAAGCCCAAGAATAAATATGCCAAAGCTATATGAAGCAAACAGTGTAACACTTTTAACTAAAACAAATTGAAAGACATCCCTCCCTCTTGGATTGGATATCTTAACCTTATCAAAATGTCAGTTCTTCTTGTTGATTTATAGGTCTAATATGTTCATAGTAAATATACAAAAAAGTGCTCTTTTATGAAGTTAGACAAACTGATAGCAAAGTTTATACCAAAAAGAACATGAAAGAATAGCTAAGGCAACACTCAAGGAGAAGGTGTGAAGAGGACCAGTTCTATTATACTTTAAGACAACCCACAAAGTCTTTTTAAGTAAAAACATTGTGGCCTGATATATAGATCAGTAGACTAAATTAAAAAGTCTAGAAATTGTCCCAGGTACATAGGGAATTTTAGTATATAAATTATTGGAGAAAGAATAGTAAATGGTGTGTAGACAACTGGATAGTTATTTGGAAAAAAAATTATATCATTATAACAGCCAACAAAACAAACTTAAAACAGATTGGAAATCTAATAGTAAAGAATGAATCCAATGATATCAGAGGAGTGGTGGTATGAGAGATCCCCTTGGTCTCTCCCCTTGAGGTTTCAACAACTTGAACAATTCTAATTCAACATAGGATTCCTTGCTCAACACACAAACACAACTAAGAGATCTTTACATTGAATCATCTAAAAGTAGGCAAGTGGGTGCTAATTGTGGAGGTGCGCAAAGAAAAAGTTGAGATGAGTCATGGACAGTTCTTCAGTGTGAAGCTCACTGTGGGGCTCAGTTTGGAGATGGGAGGAATCAGCTGGCTGACACTCCTCTTAGCTAGAAGGAGCAAAGAGATTCAGTGAGTTTTCCTTCAGGAGTGGGTAGTATCAGCTGCTTAAGCTGAATCCAGGACTCTGAGTAGGGATTAAACAAGTAGATCCATCCACAGTTGTCTGGCAATTAGCGTTCCAAACACAAAAACATATCCACAGAGCCAGGCTGCCTCCCCTCACCCTCTCAGAGCTTGCCTCCCCTCACCCGTCATGTTAGATTACTGAGCATATCATTGGCAAACCTGAGAACTGATACTATAAAAATACCTTTTTCCCCCCTAAGCAAAGGGTGCACCTACAACTATTCCCAGGGCCAGATGGAGATGCATGGGGTACTTCACAGAAATCTGAGGTCAAAATTGCTGGGAGGGTAAAGACACAAAAAATGTGGCCTAGTTACCACAGCCTACCCCACTCCCCATACATAAAGAGTGTGCTGCTGGTGGTGTCTAGCTTGGAGGACATCACTGGGATTTCATGGATTTGGAGCCTCATTGCCCCCTGAGTTCCCCTGGGACCAGGGCAACTGTATCACAAGGGAAGCACCCACCTTCCCAGGAAACACAGGTCACTTTCCACCATCTTGTGAAATTTGAAGAAGCCAGAAAGTTGCAAGAGAACTTAAAAACTTGTGATTAAGTGCTACCTACTGAAAAACAATAGAAAGACCTATTATCAATCTACTAGAGAAATGCTGCTCATATGTACATGCCTAGACAGAGAAGAAATCCACTTAATACTATAAACAATAAAGGTAATGAGGAACCTTAGAAAAAAAATTGGGGGAAATATATTAATGACATGAAAATATGTGATTTAAATGACAATTCAGGATTGCAATTCTGAAAAATATCAAAGAGATGCAAGAAAAATCTCAGAAAACAAAATGATGAACAAAATGAGTACTTTGACAAAGAGATTAGAACTCTAAAAAGTAACCAAATAGAAGTTCGGGAGATGAAGGACTCAGTAAAAGAGATCAGGAATGAACTAGTGAGCATAGGAAATAGAGCTGAGCAGATAGAGGAAAGAAGTAATGGTATTGAAGATAAAAATCTAGAAGTTATGTAGAAGAAAGAAGAAAAAAACTTGAACATAAAAAATGAAAATAGCTATAACAACTGTTTGATTACTTCAGAAAGAGCAACATAAGAATAATAGTTATACCAGGAGAAGAAGAGAGAGAAGAGAATGGAGAACTTGTATAGACAAATTGTTGATGAGAACTTCTCAAACCTATGGAAAGAGCTAGGTTCTTGAGTTCAAAAATCAAATGAACACATAATTACCTCAGTCCAAAAGGTCTTCTCCAAGGCATATTGTATTAAACTGTCAAAGGTTAATGACATTCTCATGATGTTCAAAGAAAAGAAGAAAGTAACATGTAAAGGAAAGTTAATTAGATTATTACTGGACTTCTCAGCAGAAAGTCTGTTGAAAAAGAGAAATTACCAGTCGAGAATAATATATTCAACAAAGTTATGCTTTAGGTATAAAGTAGAAATAGAGACTTTTCCAGACATACAGAAGCTGAAGGGAACCTATCACCCAAAGACCTCTATTGCATGAAGAAACTTAAGGGCTTTTTTTTTCCTACCTGGAACAAATAACAAAAGGTAAAAACACTATGAATAAAATCAACAAATTCACAGCATAAACAAGGATAATTTGAGACAACAAAGACATAAAAGAGGGAATAAATGCCTGAATTTTCAAAGAATATGGAGATCAGGTGCATTTAAAAGAAAAAAAGACTACTATTATATGAAACTTTCTTTTTTACAAACTCCATACACAAAACTCCTGAAACTGAGACACATAACTTAAAAAAAGATGAAACAGAGGAAAAAAGTATGGAATAACACAAACAAAAACAAGACATACAAAGCAAAAGAACCAAAGGAAGCACAGAACTGCCAGAAAAAAAAAGATAAAATGGCTATAGAAAATTCACATATATCATTAATTATCTAAGCAAGTGGACTGAGTTCACCATTAAAAAGGCAGAATAGCAGATTGGATAAAAAACAAAACCCATCCATATTGCTACCTTCAAGAGACACACTCAGCTGCAAAGACAAGATAACAGAGAGTAAAAGTGTGGAAAATTATTCTCCAATCAAATAGCACCCACAGAAAAGCATGTATAGTCATATTTATATGTGACAAAATAGATTTTAAGGTAACTAAGGTAACAAGAGATAAAGATGGACATTTTATGACAGATGGGACATTACATCAAAAAGACATAACATTTCTCAAGATATATGTGCACCCAATCAAAGAGTACTGAAATACATAAAACAACTACAAACAGAACTAAAAGGAGAAACTGAAAAAACGCAAAATAGGCGACCTGAATACTCCATTGACATCTCTTGATAAATCACCAAACAGAAAATCAATAAAGAAATATCAACCTTAAATGACACAGACAAAATAGACATAATTGACATTTACAGAGACATTCATCTCAGAACCTCAGATTATACATTCTACTTCAGAGCACAAGGAATATTCTCAAGGATAGACCATATGTTGGGTCACAAAACTAGCCTCGACAAATTTAAGAAGATTGAAATCATACTAAGAATGTTTTCTGACTGCAAAGCTTCAAATTATACATTAAATGCAAAAAAGAAGTAAAGAAACCCACAAATATGTAGAGATTAAACAACATTCTACTAAAAAATTATAGAGTCAAAAATGAAATAAAAGGTGAAATCAAATATATAGACAAATGAGAATGATAATAGAATGCAACAAAAGCAATAATAAGATGCAGTACTTCCCAACATATTTCATGAGGCCAACATAACCCTAATACCAAAACCTGGCAATGATAACACACACAAAGAAATACAACCAACCCTTCTGATGAATACAGATGAAAAATATTAAACATAATACTATAAAATTGATACAACAATATATTAAAAATAATAAATCATGATCAAGTGGGTCTTATTCCAGAAGCACAAGGCACCAAGGTGGTTCAACATATGCAAATCAATCAATGTGTATATCAGAAGAAGAGAGGGAGAAGGGAAAGGAAAGCCTATTTATATAAATAATTAATGAGAATTTCCCAAGCTTATGGAAAGAGTTAGAGCCTCAAATTTAAGAAGCAAACAGAATGCTGAGTTATTTCAACCCAAACAGACCTACTCCAAGGCACATCATAATGAATTGTCACAAATCAATAACAGAGAAAGAATCCTCATGGCAGCTATGGAAAAAAACCCCATAATATATAAAGGAAAGCCAATTAGGTTATCAGCAGATTTCTCAGCAGAAACTCTACAAGCCAGAAGATAGTAGACCCAAACATTCAAAGCACTGAAAGAGAGGAATTACCAACCAAGAATACTATATTCATCAAAGTTATCCTTTAGATATGAAGGAGAAATAAACACAAATATAAAGATGCTGAAAGAAATTATCAACAGAAAAAACAGACTGTAGGAAATACTCAAAGGGGTTATTCAACCAAATACAAAGAACAAAACAACAAGGTCACAATAAAAACAAGAATAATCTGTGACAACAATAACATAAAAGGAGAGAGGATAAAGAACTCCAGTAGCAAAGGAGGATGAAGTGCAAAACCACTCATTAGACAAAGCACTCTTCTACATATGAACATTTTTCTCTTAATACCCTAATGGTAACTACCCATGAAAAAGCCACTACTGAAACACACAGCTTAAAAAAAGAAGAAACAGGGAAAAGAATTATGGAATACCACCAAACAAAAACAACGGATAAACAATAGAAGAACCTATGGAATACTACTCAGCCATAAGAAATGATGACATCGGAACATTTACAGCAAAATGGTGGGATCTTGATAACATGATATGAAGCAAAATAAGTAAATCAGAAAAAACCAGAAACTGCATTATTCCATACGTAGGTGGGACATAAAAGTGAAACTAAGAGACATTGATAAGAGTGTGGTGGTTACGGGGGGGAGGGGGGAATGGGAGAGGGAAAGGGGGAGGGGGAGGGGCACAAAGAAAACTAGATAGAAGGTGACAGAGGACAATCTGACTTTGGGTGATGGGTATGCAACATAATTGAACAACAAGATAACCTGGACTTGTTATCTTTGAATATATGTATCCTGATTTATTGATGTCACCCCATTAAAAAAATAAAATTATTATTAAAAAAAAATAAAATAAAGAAAAGAAAAAAAAAGAAAAAAAAAAGAAGAACCAAACAAGACACAGAGATATCAGAAAACAAAACATAAAATTGCTGTAGGAAATCTTCAAGTATCAATAATTACCCTAACTGTAAATGGACTAAACTCGCCAATAAAGAGGCACAGAGTAGCAGACTGGATCAAAAAGCAAAACCGAATCATATGCTACCTTCAAGGGACACATCTAAGCTGTAAGGACAAAAGTAGATACAAAGTAAAAGGTTGGAAAACAATTCTTCAAACAAATAATATCCAAAGAAAATCAGGTATAGCAATACTTACATCTGACAATGTGGACTTCAAGACAACAAAGGTAACCAAAGACAAAGATGGACATTTCATAATGATAAAGGGGACATTCTATCAAGATGACATAACATTTCTTAATATATATGCATCAAACCAGGGAGCACCAAAAAATATAAAACATCTATTAACTGATCTAAAAACAGAAGCCTACAAAAACACAATCTTATTTGGAGATTGCAACAAACCATTGATGGTATTAGATAGGTCATACAAACAGAAAATCAATAAAGAAATATCAGCCTTAAATGATACTCTGGACCAAATTAACATAATAGACATTTATAGGACATTTCATCCCAAAACATCAGATTATATATTTTTCTCCAGTGTGCATGGAACATTCTCAGGAATAGATTATAGTTTGAGCAAAAAACTAACATCAACAAATTCAGGAAGATTTAAATTATACCAAGCATATTTTATGATCATACGGCTTTGAAATTAGAATTCAACTCTAAAAAGGAAGTAAAGAAAGTCACAAAAATTTGGAAATAAATGACATACTTCTAAAAAATGACTTGGCCAAAGAAGAAATAAAAGCAGAGATCAAAGAATATATACAGGCAAGTGAAAATGACATATCAAAATTTCTGAGATGCAGTGAAAGCAGTAATAAGAGAGGTTTATATTATTATAAGCTTAAATCAAGAAACAAGAGAGACCCCAAATAAACAACCTAACATCACACCTTAAGGAACTAGGAAAAAAGAACAACAGCATCCCAAAGTCAGCAGAAGAAAAAAAAAATTAGAGCAGAACTAAATAAAATAGAGAACAAAAAAGCTATAAAAATTAATACAATAAAAGAGCTGGTTCTTTGAAGAGATCAATAAAATTCACAAATACTCACTAGACTCACTAAGGGAAAAAGAGAAATGACTCATTTAAAGAAAATCTGAAATGAAAGAGGTGAAATTACTATAGACATCATAGATATACAAAGGATCACAGTTGAATATTATGAAAGATTATATGCCACCAAATTTAACAACCTAGAGAAAATGGATAGATTCCTCAAACTATACAGTCTTACTAGACTGAGTCACAAAGAAGTGGAAAACCTAAATAGACCTATAAACAGGGGTGAAATAGAAACAACTGTCAAAAACAAAAGTCCAGGACCAGATGGCTACACTAGTGAATTCTACCAAACATTCAAAGAAGATTTAGTACCTATCTTTCTTAGTCTTCCAAAAAGTAGAAGAAGAAACCATACACCCCAACACATTTTATGAGGCCAATAACCCTCATACCCAAACCTGGCAAAAACAACAAACATACACAGAGAAAACAAACAAACAAACAAACAAATAAACCCTACAGACCAATATCTGTAATGAATACAGATGCAAAAATCCTAAACAAAATACTAGCAAATGGAATACAACACATTAAAAAAAATAATACAGAAACATAGAAGCTCCCTGCTGGGATAAGCAAACACAGACACTTTTTGCTGGACTCAGCAAACAAACTGCAAGGAAATTAAGACTTTAAAGCAGCTCTACTAGTTAAGGAGAATTAAAATCCAAGCAACCAGCAGAGGCTGAGGAATAAAATCCTAGAGGAGAAGCCACATTCCATAAACCAACCTTAGCCCCACAATTCAAACAAGTTTGCAAACCACACACAGAAAAAATGGGAAGACAGAGGAACGTAAACCATATGAATCAACAAAACAAGTCCCCAGAAAAAGAACTGAATGAGATGGAAGTAACCAAATTACTGGATACAGAGTTTAAAATAATGATAGTTAGGATGCTTAAGGGTCTCAGAGCTACAATGGATGGACTTAATGAGCACCTAAATAAAGAAATTGCAAGCATCAAAAAGACACTAAAATCATAAAAAAAAGAGTCAATTCGAAATGTCAATTACAATATCAGAAATGAAGACTACTATAGAAGGAATCAATAGCAGGCTGGATGAAGTAGAGGATTGAATCAGTGAATTAGAGGACAAGATAAATAAAAACACAGAAACAGAGCAGCAATAAGAAAAGAGGCTCAAAATTCTGAGGAAACTATAAGAGAACTCTGTGACAATATGAAGAGAAATAACATCCGCATCATAGAAGTTCCTGAAAAAGAAGAGAAAGAACAAGGGATAGAGAAATTATTTGAAGAAATTATAGCTGAAAAATCACCTAAATTGATGAAGGAAAAAGTCAGACAAATTCAAGAAGCACAGACTCCCGATAAAGAGAAACCCAATGAGGCCTACATCAAGACATATCATAATTAAAATACCAAACTTAAGAGATAAAGAAAAAATACTAAAAGTAGCAAGAAAAAGAAGTTAATTACCTATAGAGGAGACTTCATAAGAATGACATCTGACTTTTCAACAGAAACACTTGAGATCAGAAGGGAATGGCAAGAAATGTTTAAAGTAATGCAAAGCAAGAGCCTACAACCAAGACTTCTTTATCCAGCAAGATCATTTTTTAAAATTGGAGGAGAAATAAAAAGCTTTCCAGACCAACAACAACAACAACAACAAAATAAAACAAACAAAAAACAAAACTCAAGGAATTTATTACAATCAAACCAGTACTGCAGGAAAAACCAAACCAGTACTCTAGGAAATGTTAAGGGGAAAAAGCAAAGGAAAAAAGGAATTGAGAAAAAGAGGATTATAGATCTAAAGAATAAAATGGCAATATATAACTACATAATAATAACCTTAAATATAAATGGATTAAATGCTACAATCAAAAGACATAGGGTAGCTGCATGGATAAGAAAACAGGACCCATACATATGCTGTCAACAAGAGACCCACCTCAGAACAAAAGATACACATAGACTGAGAGTAAAGGGGTGGAAAAAAATATTTCATGTAAAAGGAAAGGAATATAAAACTGGGGTAGTAATACTAATATCTAAAAAATAAACTTTAAAACAAAGGCTATAGTAAGAGATAAAAAAAAGTCACTACATAATGATAAAAGGAGCATTACAACAGGAAGATATAACAATTATAAATATAAGTGTGACTAATATAGGAGCACCTAAATATATAAAACAGATTTTTTTTTTTTGTATTTTTCTGAAGCTGGAAACGGGGAGAGACAGTCAGACAGACTCCCGCATGCGCCTGACTGGGATCCACCCGGCACGCCCACCAGGGGCGATGCTCTGCCCACCAGGGGGCGATGCTCTGCCCCTCCAGGGGGGGGGGTGTCGCTCTGCCGTGACCAGAGCCACTCTAGCGCCTGGGGCAGAGGCCAAGGAGCCATCCCCAGCGCCCGGGCCATCTTTGCTCCAATGGAGCCTTGGCTGCGGGAGGGGAAGAGAGAGACAGAGAGGAAGGAGGAGGGGGTGGAGAAGCAAATGGGCGCTTCTCCTATGTGCTCTGGCCGGGAATCGAACCCGGGTCCCCCGCACACCAGGCCGACGCTCTACCACTGAGCCAACCGGCCAGGGCCTATAAAAGAGATTTTGATGGACAAAAAAGGCAAGATACTAGGGAATTTTAATACCCCACTAACATCAATGGATAGAACCTCCAGACAGAAAATTAACAAAGAAACAGTGGCCTTAAATGATATACTAGATCAACTGGATTTAATAGATAACTTTAGAACCTTTCACCCCAAAGTAGCAGAATATACATTTTTTTTCAAGTGCTCATGGTACATTCTCTAGGATAGACCACATGTTAGGACACAAAATAAGTCAATAAATTTAAGAAGATTGAAATCACATTAAGCATCTTCTCTGACCACAGTGGCATGAAACTAGAAATCAACTACAAAAGAAAAACTTAAAAAAAATACATCACAATTAAGTGGGTTTTATTCCAGGAGCACTAGGATGGTTCAACATACCAAATCGATCAATGTAACACACCACATCAACAAAACAAAAAAACAAAAATCATATGATCCTATAAATAGATGCAGAAAAAGCATTTGATAAGATACAACATTACTTTATATTTACAACACTCAATAAAATCAGAATAGAAAGTACCTCTACATACTTTTTTACTGATTTCAATTTATTGTGTTTATTTAGATTCTAGTGTCAACGCGAATGCATCCCCTCACCCCCGTATTCCCCTGAACATCTCCCTTTCCCCCCTCTCCATAGCGCCCTACCCCCTTCCCTTCAGGTTTATCCCATTCTATCATCTCCTTTCCCTCTATTCTCTTTTCCTCTGGTCCCTTTGATCTCTCTTCTGTCTCAATTCCGTTTCTCAGTTCACATTGTTCATTGGATTTTTCAAATGAGTGAGGTCATATGATATTTTTTTCTTTCTGCCTGGCTTATTTCACTTAACATAATAATTTCCAGGTCCATCCATGTTATCACAAAAGAAAAGATTTCCTTCTTTTTCAGAACCCCATAGTATTCCATGGTATATATCAGGGGTCTCCAAACTTTTTACACAGGAGGCCAGTTCACTGTCCCTCAGACCATTGGAGGGGTGGACTATAAAAAAAACTATGAACAAATCCCTATGCACACTGCACATATCTTATTTTAAGGTAAAAAAATAAAACGGGAACAAATACAATATTTAAAATAAAGAACAAGTAAATTTAAATCAACAAACTGACCAGTATTTCAATGGGAACTATGGGCCTGCTTTTGCTAATGAGATGGTCAATGTGCTCCTCTCACTGACCACCAATGAAACAGGTGCCCCTTCTGGAAGTGCGGTGGGGGCCAGATAAATGGCCTCAGGGGGCCACATGCGTAGTTAGGGGACCCCTGAAATCATATATATATATATATATATATATATATATATATATATATATATATATATATATACCACTGCTTTTTAATCCATTCGTTCACTGACAGACACTTGGGCTATTTCGCTCTTGTTAACAATGCTGCCATAAACATGGGGTGAATTTCTTCTTTTGAAACAGTGTTATGGTGTTCTTAGGGTATATTCCTAAAAGTGGGATGGCTGGGTCAAAGGGCAGTTCGATTTTTAATTTTTTGAGAAGTCTCCATACTGTTTTCCACAGTGGCTGCACCAGTCTGCATTCCCACCAGCAGTGCAGGAGGGTTCCCTTTTCTCCACATCCTCACCAGCACTTATTCTGTGTTGTTTTGTTGATGAGCGCCATTCTGACTGGTGTGAGGTGATATCTCATTGTGGTTTTAATTTGCATTTCTCTAATGATTAGTGATGTTGAACATTTTTTCATCTGCCTATTGGCCATCTGTATGTCCTCTTTGGAGAAGTGTCTATTCATTTATTTTACTCTTTTTTGATTAAATTGTTTATCTTCCTGGTGTTGAGTTTTAGAAGTTCTTTATAAATTTTGGTTATTAACCCCTTATCAGCCATATTGTTGAATATATTCTCTCATTGTGTGGTTTGTCTTTTTATTCTGTTCATATTGTCCTTAGTTGTGCTAGACTTTTTAGTTTTATATAGTCCCATTTGTTTATCCTGTCTTTTATTTCACTTGCCTGTGAAGATAAATCAGCAAATATATTGCTGCAAGAGATATCGGAGAGCTTACTGCCTGTTTTCTTCTAAGATGCTTATGGTTTCATGGCTTACATTTTAGTCTTTTATCTATTTTGTATTTATTTTTGTGAATGGTGTAAGTTGATGGTCTAGTTTCAGGAGAAGGAAAACTTCCAAGATCATTTTATGAGGTGAGCATAATTCTGATTCCAAAACCAGGCAAAGACTACACAGAAAAAGAAATTATAGGCCAATATCCCTGATGAATTTAGATGCTAAAAACCTCAACAAAATATTAGCAAACTGGATCCAGCAATATATGAAAAAAATCATACACCATGATCAAGTGATATTTATTCTTGGGAGGCAAAGCCGGTACAATATTCGCAAATCAATCAATGTAATTTATCACATAAACAAAAGGAAGGGGAAAAAACACATGATAATTTTAGCAGATGCAGAAAAAGCATTTGATAAAATCCAGCACCCATGTATGATCAAAACTCTCATCAAGGTGGGAATACAGGGAACATACTTCAACATGATAAAGGCCATCTATGACAAACCCACAGCCAACATCATACTCAATGGGCAAAAATTAAAAACAATCCCCTTAAGATCAGGAACAAGTCAGGGTGTCCCCTTTCACCACTCTTATTCAACATAGTTCTGGGTGTCCTAGCCAGAGCAATCAGACAAGAAGAAGAAATGAAAGGCATCCAAATTGGAAAAGAAGAAGTAAAACTATCATTATTTGCAGATGATATGACATTGTATATAGAAAACCCTAATGTCTTAGTCAAAAAACTACTGGACCTGATAAATGAATTCAGCAAGGTTGCAGGATATAAAATTAATACTCAAAAATTAGAGGCATTTTATATACCAACAATGATCTGTCTGAAAGAGAAAATATGGAAATAATCCTCTTCATTATTGCAACCAAAAAAATAAAGTACCTAGGAATAAATTTAACCAAGGAGATTAAAGGCTTGTACTCGAAAAATTATAAAACATTGATAAAAAAAATCAAGAAAGACACAGACAAGTGGAAGCATATACCGTGTTCATGGATAGGAAAAATAAACATCATTAAATGTCTATATTACCCAAAGCAAACTATAAATTCAATGCAATACCAATTAAAATACCAATGACATACTTCAAAGATATAGAACACATATTCCAAAAATTCATATGGAACCAAAAAAGAACATGAATAGCCTCAGCAATCTTGAAAAGGAAGAATAAATGGGAGGTATCACACTTTCTTTTATCAAGTTATATTACATGGCCATTGTACTCAAAAGAGCTTGGTACTGGCATAAGAACAGGCATATAAATCAATGGAACAGAACAGAGAACTCAGAAATAAACCCACACCTTTATGGACAACTGATATTTGACAAAGGAGGTAAAAGCATACAATGGAGTAAAGACAGCCTCTTCAACAAATGGTGTTGGGAAAATTGGATAGGTACCTGCAAAAAAATGAACTAGTACCTCTACATACTAAAGGCCATAAATGACAAACCATCAGCTAATATTATACTAAATGGGAAAAAATAAATATTTATTTTTCTTTATTATCAGGAATAAGACAAGGCTGACCACTCTCTCCACTTTTATTCAATATAGTTCTGGAAGTTTTAGCCAGAGCAATCAAGCAAGGGAAATAAAGAAAAGGCATCCATTTCGGGAAAGAAGAAGTAAAGGTATTACTTTTTGCAGATGACACGATTCTGTATATATAAAAACTAAAAGAATCCACTGAAAAACTATTTAAAACAATAAACAAATACAGTGATACCTTGAGATATGAGCAGACCAAAATACAATTTTTTTTTTTAAGATATGAGTTACGACTCAGTCCGTATTTTTGTTTGAGATCCGAGTGAAATTCTGAGATACGAGTCGTGATTCGGGAAGCTGCCGTAGTTGGCGTGTTGACGCATGGTTCCAGTATCGGCAGTTTGATATACAAGTTGACTGACTTACGAACTTGGTTACAGAATGAATTAAATTCATATCTCAAGGTACCACTGTACAGTAAAGTCACAGGATGCAAAATTAATATATAAAACTCCACTGTTTTCTTATATGCCAATTATAAAACATCAGAAAATGAACTAAAATAATTCCTTTATAATTGCTACAACAAAAACAATAAAATACCTAGGAATAAACTTAACAAGGATGTGAAGGATTTATATACTGAAAACTTCAAAACCTTAATGAAAGAAATTTAAGAAGACACAATGAAATGGAAAAATATTTTGTGTTCATAGATTGGAAGAATTGAAAAAGTTAAAATGGTCATATTTCCCAAAGCAATATACAAATTTAAGGCAATCCTCATCAAAATCCCAATGTCATTTTTTAAAGAAATAAAACAAAAAATTTCCAGGTTTGTATAGAAGCATAAAAACCCAAAACAGCCAAAACAATCCTGAGGAAAAAAAGAATGAAGCCAGAGGTATCAAACTATCTCACTTTAAATTATACTAGTGCCATGATAAGGAAGACAGCATGGTATTGAAAGAAAAACAGACATACAGAACAATGGAACAGAATTCAGAACTCAGAAATAAATCAACATATATATGGATAAATCATCTTTGACAAAGGAGACAAAAAAGGCAATGGAGAAATGAAAGCTTCTCAATTAATGGTGCTGGGAAAATTGTAAAGCTCTACAGGCATACCTTAAAAAGAAAGAAAAAGGCAAAATAAACCTAATTCTGCACTTAAAAGAACTAGAAAATCAACAACAAATAAAGCCCAGAGGAAATAGAAGAAAGGAAATAATAAAAATCAGAGTGGAATAAATGACATAGAGGCTAAAAAGAAGTATAAAAGATCAATGAAACCAAGAGCTGGTTCTTTGAAAAGATAAACAACATTGACAAACCTTTAACCAAACTCATCAAGAAAAAAAAGAGAGAGAACCCTAATAAGTTAAATTAGAAATGAAAGTGAAGAAGTAACAATCAACATCACAGATATACAAAATAGTCTAGGAAAATACTATGAAGATCTACGTGCCAAAATTTTGGACAACCTAGGAGAAATGAATAAATTGCTAGAAATATACAATCTTTCAAAACTCAATCTAGAAGAATCAGAAACTCTAAACAGACCAATTACAACAAATAAATTTGAAACAGTTATCAAGAAATTCACAGCAAACAAAAGTTCTGGACCGGATGGCTTCAGAGGCTAATTTTCCCAAACATTCAAAGAAGAATTAACATCTATAATTCTCAAGCTATTCCAAAATATTCAAGAGGAGGGAAGATTCTAAGTTCATTTTATGAAGCAAGCATTATCCTCATTACAAAACTGGGTAAAGACACTACAAAGAAAAAAAAACTATAGGCCAATATCCCTGATGTACATATCAATAGATGCTAAAATTCTCAACAAAATATTAGTAAACCAGATTCAACAATACATCAAAAAGATTATACATCATGATCAAATGGGATTTATTCTGGGGAGGCAACACTTTTACAATAATTGCAAATCAATAAATGTGATTCATTACATAAATAAAATGAAGGCTAAAAATCACATGATCATATCAATAGATGCAGAGAAAGCATTTGATAAAATTCAGCACCCATTTATGATTAAAACTCTGAGAAAAGTGTGAATACAGGGTATACACCATAACATAATAAAGGCCATATATGACAAACCAACAATTGATATTATATTCAATTGGCAAAAATTAAAAGCAACCCCTTCAAGATTGTGAACAAGGCAAGAGTGCCCCGTTTTACCACTCTTATTCAACATAGTTCTGGAAGTTTTAGCTATAGTAATCAGACAAGAAGAAGAAACAAAAGGCATTCAAATTAGAAAAGAAGAAGTAAAAATGTCACTATTTGCTGATGATGTGATACTGTTCATAGAAAATTTTAGAGCCTCATTTAAAAAAATGACCTGATAAATGAATTTGGCAAGGTGGCAGGATATAAAGTTAATATTCAGAAATCAGTGGCATTTTTATACACCAACAATAAACTGTCAGAAAGAGAAATTAAGAAAACATCCCCCTTTACTATGGCAACAAAAGAAATTAAGTACCTAGAAATAAATTTAACTAAGACGGTAAAAAAACTTGTGCTTGGCCTGACCTGTGGTGGCGCAGTGGATAAAGCATCGACCTGGAAATGCTGAGGTCGCCGGTTTGAAACCCCGGGCTTCCCTGGTCAAGGCACATATGGAAGTTGATGCTTCCAGCTCCTCCCCCTTTCTCTCTCTCCCTCTCTCTCTCCTCTCTAAAAATTAATAAATAAAATTAAAAAAAAAAACCTTAAAAAAAAACAAAAAAAAACCTTGTGCTTGGAAAATTGTAAGACATTGAAAAAAGAAATCAAGAAAGATACAAACAAGTGGAAGCATATATTGTTCATGGATAGGAAGAATTAACATCATTAAAGAATCTATATTACCCAAAGCAATCTGTAGATTCAATGCAATTCCTATTAAAATACCAATGGCATACTTCACAGATCTAGAACAAATATTCCAAAAATTTATATGGAACCAAAAATAAAAACAAAATCATGAACAGCCTCAGCAATCTTGAAAATGAAGAATAAAGTGGGAGATATCACACTTCCTGATATAAAGTTGTATCACATGCCCATTGTAATCAAAACAGTGTGGTACTGGGATAATAATAGGCATATAGATCAATGGAATGGAACAGAGAACCCAGAAATAAACCCACACCTTTATGGTCAATTGATATTTGACAAAGAAGACAAGAGTATACAACGGAGTAAAGACAGTCTCTTTAATAAATGGAGTTGAGAAAATTGGAACAGTACTTGAAAAAATGAAACTAGGCCACCAACTTACACCATTCACAAAATCAAACTCAAAATGAATAAAAAACTTAAATATATGTTGTGATACCATAAAAATCTTGGAAGAAAACACAGGCAGTAAACTTCCGATATCTCTCATAGCAATATTTTTGCCAATATACCTTCATGGTTAAATCAAATAAAGGACAAAACAAACAAATGGGTCTATATAAAACTAAAAAGCTTTTGCACATCAAGAGACAGCATTGACAAAATAAAAAGATAACCCACACAATGGGAGAATATATTCACTGCTATGTCTGATAAGGGGATAATAATAAAAATTTATAAAGGACTTCTAAAATTCAATATCAGGAAGATAAACAATCCAATAAATAAATAGGCAAAGGAGCTGAATAGATACTTCTTCAAAGAGGACATACAGATGGCCAATAGGCATATGAAAAAATGTTCAACATCACTAATCATCAGAAAAATGCAAATTAAAACCACAATGAGATACTACTTCACACCTGTCAGAATGGTGCTCATTAACAAATCAACACACAATAAATGCTGCCGAGGATGTGGAGAAAGGGGAACCCTCCTGCACTGCTGGTGGGAATGCAGACTGGTGCAGCCACTGTGGAAAACAGTATGGCGTTTCCTCAAAAAAATTAAAAATGGAACTGCCTTTTGACCCAGTTATCCCACTTTTAGTAATGTATCCTAAGAATTTCAATACACAAATTCAAAAGAAGATATGCACCCCCATGTTTATTGCAGCATTGTTTACAATAGCCGAGATCTTGAAAGAGCCCAAATGCCCATCAGTGGACAAGTGGATAAAAAGCTGTGGTACATACACACAATGAAATACTATGTGGCTGTGAAAAAGAAGAAAATCTTACATTTTGCAATGTCATGGATGGACCTGGAGATTATTATGCTAAGTGAAATAAGCCAGGCAGAGAATGACAAATTTTATATAATCCTCACTTATAAGTGGATTCTAATGAACACAGAAGAACTGAGGGACAGCATAGAGGCAGAGGTGGGGTCATGGGGAGCAGAGGGAAAGGGGATGAGGGGACAGGTAAGAACAGGTGAAGAGATTAGTCAAATTATATATACAAAACACATAGATACAGATAACAGGACAGCAAATCCCAGAGGGAAGGAGAGGAGGTAGTTTGGGAGGGGCAAAGGCAAAGGGGTGTAATGGGGGGCATGTTTTTGTTGGTGAGGGTGTAATATTGAGTGGAACATTTGAATCTATGTTAACACAATACATTAAAAAAATAAAAAATTAAAAAAGAAAAATAATATTTGGCTTCTGGTCAAGATGGTGGTGTCAGTAAACGCAGTACTCACTTCCTCCAACAATCACATCAAAAATACAACTAGGCCCTGGCCGGTTGGCTCAGCAGTAGAGCGTTGGCCTGGCTTGCAGGAGTCCCGGGTTCGATTCCTGGCCAGGGCACACAGGAGGAGCGCCCATCTGCTTCTCCACCCCTCTCCCTCTCCTTCCTCTCTGTCTCTCTCTTCCCCTCCCACAGCCGAGGCTCCATTGGAGCAAAGATGGCCCGGGCGCTGGGGATGGCTCTGTGGCCTCTGCCTCAGGCGCTAGAATGGCTCTGGATGCAACAGAGCGACACCCCAGAGGGGCAGAGCATCGCCCCCTGTGGGCGTGCCAGGTGGATCCCGGTCGTGCGCATGCGGGGAGTCTGTCTGACTGCCTCCCATTTCCAGCTTCGGGGAAAAAAAATACAACTAAACTATGGAACAATCATCCTACAGAACCATCTGAAATATAACTGAATAGTAGTCCTATGACTGAGGATATAAAAAAAAAAAACACTGGTTCCACACACATGTGTGGCAGATAAAAATTGGGAGGGGTATCTTGCTGCGGAAGTCTTCCTGAGGAGTGAGAGGCCCTAGACCCACACCAGCCCCAACCCAGAATTTTAGTGCTGGGAAGAGAAGTCCTCGTAATTTCTGGCTATAAAACCAGTGGAAATTGAGGCTGAGTGAGACAGAGGGCTCCTGGAATTCCAGAGAAGTTTCTCTTAGAAGGCACACACACAGACTTACTTTGACTCACTCCCTCTGAGCTCCAGCACTGGTACAGCAGCTCAAAAGGCACCAAAGACAGAAAGGGGAGGAAATGAATGCCTGGCATTAGAACAAACTTCCTTTCATAAAAAAGTGCTGGCAGAGACCATTGTTTCCCTTATGAGCCCTTCACACACACACTACTGCCAACTTTTGGGCCCTTTCCAGCTGTTTCCATAACTTTTACATATGAATGTTCTGCCTTGCTTAAGGTTTTCCTAAAATCATTCAAACAAGCAACATCTGGTCCCAGGCCCTGCACTAGTATCAGCTCATCTTGGTTTGCAGATTGACATTTTCTGGACACCTCCAAGCCTAGCCCAAGTAACAGCCATCTGAAGATTGCTTTGTAGCTCATGCTGGGTGGCCCCAGGCAAAACACTGGCAGTCACTGACCTTGAAGTGCACCTGTCAGGAAGGCCCCAGAGCTGGTGTACCCAGTGGAAAGTCAGGCCACATCAAAGTACCACCCAACCATTTCCATAAGCTATATACTCAAGGGACTCAGTGGGCACCAGAACTCTGCAGAAGTCCTGCTCCATGTGGTGGACCCTTGCACAACTGATCTTCCATGGTAGTCATAGCTGGTTTTAGTAGCTCATTGGCCTGGGCATAAATCCCTCACATTAGCATGCCAACAGAAATCAAAGCTCAACTACAACAGGAGGGTGTACATACTCCATACCAGGAAGTGGGGAGAGTGTTCCTGGAATGCCCAGCTTGGGTAAACAGGGAGGCTGTGCCATTGGGCCCTACAGAACATCTATTATATTAGATCACTCTACCAAGGCTGGGAGACATAGCAGCTCTACCTAACACACAGAAACAAATACAGGGAGACTGCTAAAGTGAGAGAAAAAGAAACATGTCCCAAATGAAAGTACAAAACAAAATTCCAGAAAGGAATTAAACAAAGAGGAGATGAGCAGAGTTCAAAACACTGGTTATAAGGATGCCCAGTGAACTTAGGGGAAGAATTGACTTAGAACTTCAATAGCAGAAAAAAGGCCATGGAACCCATGAAGAAGAAGACAGAAATGAAGGGTAGACTGACTGAAATGAAGAAAAATTTACAGGTAATCAACAGTAGAGTAGATGAAGCCAAGAATCAAAACAGCAATTTGAAATATAAGGAAGTGAAAACACCCAATCAGAACAGCAAAAAGAAAAAAGAATCCAAAATATGAGCATAGTGTAAAGAGCATATGGGGCAACTTTAAGTGTACCAACATTTGCATGGGGGGGGGAGGGTGTCAGAAGGAGGAGAGAGAGCAAGAAATTGAAAACCTGTTGAAAAAATAATGACAGAAATATTCCCTAACCTGGTGAAGGAAATAGACATACAAGTCCAGGAGGCACAGAGAGTTCCAAACAATATGAACCCAAAAATGCCTACACCAAGATATCTTATAGTTAAAATGCAAAATGTTAAAGAAAAAGAATCTTAAAAACAGCAAGAGATTGGCAATTACTTACCTATAAGGGAGTAGCAATAAGACTTTCAGCTGACTTCTGAAAAGAAACTTTGCAGGCCAGAAGGATTGACAAGAAATATTTAAATTGATGAAAAGCAAGGACCTACAACTAATATTACTGTCCCCAGTAAAATTATAATTTAGAATCAAAGGACATATAAAGAGCTTTCCAGACAAGAGAAAACTGAAGGAGTTTATTACCACCAAATAAGTATTATGTAAAATATTATAGTGTCTTAAGAAGAAGAAAATTAAAAAAATCAAAGATATGAACAATACATGTAAATAAAGACATATCTATCAAGAATTGAATCTAAAAAAACCCCACAAAAATGAACAAGCAGAACGGAGACAGACTCATAGATACAGAGAACAGTTTGATGATTGCCAGATGGGAGGGAGGTTGGGGGAATGGTTAAAGAAGGTGAAAGGATTCACAAGTACAAATTGGTAGTTACAGAATAGTCATGGGGATATAAAGTACAGCATAGGAAATAGAGTCAATAATATTCTAATAACTATGTAAATTGTGTCAGAGCAGTATGAAATTTATCAGGATGATGACTTAGTAATGATCAGTTACATAATGTTAATCACTGGGGTATACATCAGAAACTAACATAATATTGTATTTCAACTATAACTAAAAAATTAAAAATGATAAAAAATGATATTTAATTACAGTTGTGACAAGTGTCATGAAGAAAAAATATAGTTAGAAGGGAAGCAGAGTGACCAGAACAATGGTTGCCTTAATATTCAGAATTTACAGAATAGAAATCATAGCAATCCCTTATGATAGATGATGCTCATAGCTGAAGGAAGGGAAGTGGGAATGGAGGGACCCGATGTTTATTGAGCCTTTACTGTGTGCCATGCATATTATTTTTTTTCATAATTGTTCTGTCATACACTTTGATTGCATTGTTTAATTTAATTTTACTAACAGCTTTGAGATAAATAATTATTCCCATTAGCACAAGAAGATACTGGGATACAGAGAAGTCAATTTTTCTTCATTCTCTCCCACTAACTGCGCAGGACTGAGCTCAGACTCCGCTGACCCCACCATGCAACTTGTAGCTTTTATAGCACTTCTAGTAGATTCTTTACATTAAACTGTAGCCTTCCTGTGCCAGCACACTTTGGGAGTATTTTTGTAAAAATATTAGAAAGTGTTATCACACAGATCAGAGTTTCCTCTCTTCATTTGAAGCTTTCAAAGGCAATGGAAAATGAAATATAATTTGTGTGTCTTAAGTGACTAGAAGAAAGGTAATATCCTTATAATCACTTGAAATAATTCTGCTCGAAAAATGTCTATAGGTGGTCAGGAAAACTAACCTTGTAAAAACAGCGGTAACCCAGCTGTATGGTTTCTTTGGTGTTTACCAGGGAAAATGGCCAATTCAATGAGTAATGTTTTAGTTACATGTTTTTATGCCTTTAAATTAGATTTTACAAAGTCTGGCTTTTAAGAAAATATTAAATTAAATGAAAAGATATTTCAAAGTAATGCAAGCTTGTGAGGCTGAACTATTACATATACACATATGCATATACATATATATGAGTATATACCGTATTTTTAGCTCCATAAGATGCACTTTTTCCCCCCACAAAAGTGAAGGGGAAAATGCCCATGCATCTGATGGAGTGAATGTTCATTTTTTTTAGCTGCTGTGGGGTGCTGCACTGGTAAATGTGTAGAATGAGCACCAGTGGAAGCGTAATCATACCCACTGTGGCGGAATGCAGAACCCTGTCATCTGCTGAGTGATCTGGACAACTAGAAGAGTATTTGAACATCAGAGTCTCTTCTCATTTGTTAATAACAGTGCTAATGGTTGTTAATACTGCTGTTGAGTTTACATTGTTGAAATATTACTGTGGTATATTTTATTAAATATTTTAACACACCATTTGGTTCAAAATAGTTTTTTTCTTATTTTCTCCCTTAAAACCCTAGGTGCATCTTATGGTGAGGTGTGTCTTATGGAGCGAAAAATAAGGTATGTATAAAATACGAGCTTTTATTCATGTAATATCCTCTATTTATATAGAAATGATTCACAAAGTAGAAAAGACTGACACAAACAAGAAAGGAGAAAAAAACGCTTTCAGGTGCAGAATATTGAATGCATAATTTAATAGTTAAAAAGAATAACTTTATGGCCAGCTGATCAGTTAATATTATTTATGGCTTCTTGTGGTTAAATGATATAGCTAATTCCATTCTCTTTCATGGGCCACAAACAACATTTATTTGCCAATAGAGAATTAAGCTGACACACTCAGCAAATGGGTCTAAAAAACAACTAATAAAAGTGGAAGTTTGTGAATATTAGCCTATCAGTGTCAGTTTCAGGCTTCACACAAAACAGCAAGCCTACTTCCCAGAAATCTCTATTCCACTGGTATTCATTTGGTATTATTGTACATTAGTTATTTACTTATAAAATATGTACTCATTTTAAAGGTCTGTGAGTGCAGTTGCATTAATTATTCATCCAAAGAATCTGAAACATGTTGGAGGATCTGAAAGGTAATTTCAGCCACTGATGGGAAATGTTCCACATGAGAGCCCATCAGCAAGGTTTCAGGAAGTAGGTCATAGATTTAAAAGGTAACATCCAATCATGCACGTTTATCATTTCCCTAAAAATTCTCCACCATTTAGAAAAATAGAAGAGATAATTAGGAAATTTGATATCTACTTTTTTCCTTTGAAAACTAAATACATTAGAAATATGTCAAAGTACATAAATTTATATCTTTTTTCTCTGATCTCCTTCTCCATCCTTTGAGTGACTGTAGACTAAGAATTGCAGTATCATAAAATTATAGAAATCACATTTACTATTTTCATTGTTACAATAGAATAAGGGTGTGCCACACTTTAAGTATAGCATATATTGATGTAGAACTCCAGGCATACAGACAGAAAAATTAGAAGATTTTAATTAATTTTAAGAAATGTTTTACTTCTAAATGTTTAATATTATTTTTCATTGTACTTGTTTAAGTATTGAGATCTCAATGTCTTAAAATGATCTATTTTTTTGGAAATTTAACTTTTACCCTAAAATATTCTAAAAATATTAGTTGCTGATATTACCTAAAACATAAATATATATAACTGTTAAACACTCAAAACTATACAGAACTATATTCAAAACAATATGGAAACTTTCTTTTATTTTTTCCACTGCCATTTACTTCCTGAGAGGTAAAACTGTCAATAATTTTATGACCTTCTTTTATCTTCCCTTTCTATTCATTTGTGTATTAATATACACATATATGCACATATATTTCTTTTTTAAAAAATCGGATACAGTACTTTTAAAAATTAAATTATTGGAAATGTGCTAGAATAATCTTTTACATGAAGCAATGATTATTTTTATAATCATTATTAACTCATTTTTCTTTTGATTTTATTTACCTAGTGTAAATTTGTAGAAGTCCTTCATTAATGATAAATCTTACAATCTTTTGTTCCATGATATCAAATGCAAAGTACTTGGAATATATTACTGGTTTAAATTTTTCCTTGTAATTAATAGTAAAGATACATTTGCATTTTCTGATTAGATAATCGGTGAGGGCATAGTTTAAAAGTAGAGGCAAGTACATAAATACATAGTGTTTGTTTTTCAATGAGATGAAAGGAAACATATAATAAGAAATCTCTAACTTCCTTGTGAAACTCAGTGAACTAAAAGTGAACCCTGGTATTTAAGGAAGGTTATAGAAATACCTTTTGTTAAAGATACAGAGATGCTACTTTACATGTAAGGGGGAAATGAGGAAGGGGAAAAGGAGTAGGTTTTAACAACTTTATTTTTCCAGAAGATATTAAAACTATTTTTTTCTTATGCTAAACTTTTCCTTCTTTTAAAATTTCAAATGTTATTTATACACATGGATAAAATACTTCAAAGAGTGCTGAAAAGCACTAAATATATAAAGCAAACCCTCTGACCTTGACCCTATGGCCAGTATCAATCCCACTCCAAGAGGTACTTTTTAAAGTGTTTCTTTATCCCCTCAGTCCCAACTTTAGAAGCTAATTCTTTTTATTTTATTAAAGCTGAATTTGATGAAAACCAAAAGGAAGAGATTCTTTATTCTCTAACAATAGGGCCCTGTGATTTACAGATTTTTGAAACCTCAACTGTAAGTTGGGGATTTTTTCAATTGTTAGAATACTTCTGAAGTTCTGACTGTTAGAGCTGGGGGTATGTCCATGGTAATGGATGCAGATAACAAAGGGTTACCTATATCTTTCTGTTCCTGTGCTTCTGTGGGCATGTCTGTGACTAAAAAATAAGTGGGTGAAATGTTCACTCAACAAATATTTATTGAGCACCTATTATATGAAGTCCTATGAAGACATGTCCTAGGGTTTTGATGATACAAATATGAACTAAACAAAGTAACTGTTCTTATGAAACTTACATTTTTAATAGGGTATATTAAAAATAAACAAGAACAAATAAATCTATAATGTAATGTGGGGTAGTGATAAGTTCTATAAAAATTATAATACATAACAGTATATATTTTATATAGAGTGTCAAGGAGGTCTTTATGAGTACCTAATTTTGAATAGAAACCATAATAAAACCAGGAATGAGTCATTAGGAAAAGCACTCCTAGCAGGGGAAATGTCAAGTGCAAAGGTCCTGTGGCAGAAGCATACTGTCTTTTAGGGAATTGCATAAAGGCTAGTGTGCTAGAGTGGAATGAGTAAAGGGGTGAATAGTAGGACTTCAAGTAAGAGACTAGAAATGTGAACAAACCAGATGGGATTTAGAAGCCATGGAAAGAACTTTTAGTTTATTTGATATGATGGAAAACAATTAAAGGGATTGAGCAAGAGATGATATCATCTGTTTTACATTTTAAAAAATTGAGTGCTGTGTGTTTATTTATGAGGTAAGGTTGGAAATCTTGGTCTAGAAAGCACTGCATAGGGGGTAAATATAGACTTTGGAATGTAGGCAAATATTAGGTTCATGCTGGAATATTCATGTGAAACTCTTTGTAAGTTTTTCATAGCCCAGGATGTTTTTCTCAACTATTAAAGCTGGTCAAGGAGGAAGAGTGGAAGCTAAAGGCAAGCTGGCACAGCAGCAAAGGCATGTCTTAGAAAGCATGCACTCTGCTAACACGTGTAGGCCTTGAGGCAAGAGTTTAAAAGGAAGATCAAATACAATATTTCTAAATATTAAAAAGTTATTTAACAAGCTAAAAATGCATTCTATACTCATACTTTGATTGCTATTCCTTCAAATTACCTGGAAGCCAAAATTTAAATTTAATATTCTTGGACTTAGAGTTCTGTGATTAAACATGGTGCTATAGGGTTGTCCTGTTCTTGACCCAGGGCCCGTCTTTTTTCTTTTACTAGTATATCTACATGCCTCACATTCATATGTGCTTATCTTACAGCCCTCTGTCCAAGCACAATCCACACCCTCTACAGATAGCCATTTCTTGGCAATCACTAAGGACTATGTTGTGCACATGGTGGGCACAGTGTGATATTCATGGCAATGGACTACTCAGCAATCCCTTCCAGGAAGGACTGTGGTCTCAGAGCTGGGAGGTGTTGTTGGCAGCGGACTCTACCTCTCGTATCTGGGAGAGATATTTTTCACTGTTTGAGTTTCATTTGGATTACCTTAACTATTCCTAAACTATATATTTAAAAAATAATGGATAGATCCACAGGCAAGATTGCTTTAGCATTAGATTAATGAATATGCATTAGTATGTGAACAGCTCAAAAGGTTAAAGGAGAAAAACTCTATAATCATTTCAATAACAGAAAATAAATATAAATATTTAATAAAATTGTTTCCATTTATAGTAAAAAAGTCTTAGCAGCATGGAGCAGAAGGAAATTTCTTAACCTCATGAAGAATATATACAAAAACTTACAATAAATATAATATTTAATGATGAAATGTTAAAAGCATTTTCTTTAACACCATGCACAGATCAGGAAACCTGACTATTTCTATTCAGCACAAGGCTGAAGGCCCTATTCTGTGCAATTAGACTAGGGATGGAAGAAGAATTTCTAATTATTGGAGAAAAAAATAATTAAAACTGTGATTTCCTATATGACACAATTAGCTGTAAAATAGTACTCATTATTTAAATAAATAGGCTGGTATGTTGACTTTACACAATAATCGTTTATAAAATATAAAGGCAGTTTACAATAGCAGAAAGATAAAATATCTATAAAAATATTACAAAATATGTACAGGCTCTTGGGGAGAAATTATAAACTCTATTGACAGAAATAATAAAACCTAAATAAATAGAGTTATCTCATAGTTATATATCAAAGACAATTGTGAAGATGTCAGTTCTCCTCCAAATAATTTTTAGACTTAATAAGTTGCTTTCAGATTTCCATTTTTTTTTTCTTTTAGGAATGCTTCAAATCTAAAATAATGTTTTTATAAAAGAGCAAGAGGCTAAGAATAATAAAAACACACTAGAAGTTGGATGAAGTAGGAAAAATGGAGAATTGTTTTGCCAAATTCTAAAAACTTATGATAAATCTATATAGAATAAAATGTAAAGGAACAGTGACAATTGGAGCAACAAAATAGAATAGTGGGGACAGATATGCACATGCATCAGTGGAAATTTGATTAACAAGAGAATAGGCATTGCTTTTTAGTGGGAAAAGATAGGCTCTTTAATAAATGGTGCTCTGACAATTGGTTGTCAATACAGAAAAAAACTTTATTCCTTCATCACTTCTTAGGCAAAAAGCTTGTTCTTATATAAAAGAAATAAAAATAAAAATATTAAAGTAAACTTAACATAGAAAATATATTTAATAAAAAGACAAAAAGAAAAAATAAGTAAATGATTACTATATTCAATTATATTATATAAGATTATTTCCTCATCAGAGGGCAGCAAGGTGGCGATGGAGTAGATGGACGTTCCAACTTCCATCTCCCAGAACCAAAGTGGATTACAACTTAATTTTAAGAACAGTCATCTGGAAAAACCAACTTTGGGCTAAACTAAGAGAAGTCGATAACCAAAGATCACCAAAGAAGGCACACTGAGACTGGAAGGAAAAGCGGAAACACAGAGAGGGCTGCTCAGCTCCTGGGAGCAAGCGGCAGCCAAAGGGACTTGAGTGGTGGTGGGGCTTTACCAGAGAGGGGAAGGTCCTGGGCCCCAGGACTGAAGCCCCAGCCTGCAGCCTCAGAGCCTAAAAGAGGCATATGGACAGTATTTAGCTACAAAACAAGTTAGGATACTATTTGTGAGAAAGAGACACATTTCTCAGACCCTGGATTTGTCTTATAGGGACTGTACGGAAAACCTCTTTCATAACCACTCACCCGGGGATCTGGGGGACGAAGAAAGCTGAGAAGACTGGAGTAGCAGGAAGAGAGTGTAAATCTTGGAGGCACAGGGAGAAACACTGAGGGACAGCCACCCTAACCCTGGGCTGAGTCACTACCCAAATCTAAAGTGAATATTTTCCTGGAACCAGCCATATCAGCAAAGGGAAGCAGGTCACCAGACAAACGAAAGCTCTCCTGCTACACTCAGAGTAGAGTCGCTTTAAAGCAGGAAGCCTGTCAGGGATATAGTATTGGGTGCTGAGGTCTGAACTACAATGCCATCCCCACACTGCTGAGTGCTCGCCAGAGGGCGGGCAGGCGGGATGTGGGAGCGTGGTCCTGTCCATGGGAGTGGAAGCCAGGAACTGGCCATAGCTGCAGCCCAAGCACATGAACACAGTCCCGCCTGCAGGGGTGGGGTGGAAGCTGGGGAACCTGCCAAGCTTGCACCACCGGCAAGCCAAAACAGTCCACAGGGGCGAGGCAAAGGCCAGAGAACTGGCCCAGGCTTGCCACCCGGACACGCAAAAGCAGTCCTGCCTGCGGAAGAGGGGCGGAGGCCCGAAGCCCGCCAAGGTTTGCAGCCCAGATGCGTGAATGCAGTCCCACCTGTGGGGGTAGGGTAGAGGCCTGGGGCTGGCCAAGGCTTGCAGACTGGGCACACATGTGCAGTCCTATCTGTGAAGGCAAGGCAGAAGTCGTAGCGACCACAGCGGCGGGCCAGCACCAGCAACATTATGCCTGAACGCCAGAGGCAGCAGCAGCTATGGTGGTGGGCCTATGGAGAGCCTGCACCTCAGGGATCACAAAGGCCACACCCATTGAACTCCTGTAGCCACACCCTTCTGAGGGCTGAAAAGAAAAAAAAATAAAATAAAGTAAAATAAAATAAAAACGAAGGTTGAATAGAATGACACCTGAGGCTAAAGGACAAGCCACATCCAATACCTTACCTAACCCTTGATTTATAGTTCTGAGCCCAACAAGTAGCCACCAAGAAGAGGCGGCAGAAAGCGAATCTCAAAAAACCCTGAACATTTAAATGAACATCTTCCAGGCCAAAAGTAGATAAAAGCCAGCTTAAGTAGATATTAGCAATGGCACCTGGCTCAGCAGAGGCAGCCACAGGATCTAGATCACCTGTTGCTCTAAAAACATAGATAAGGGCCAGTCATAAGCAGCATCCCTCACTGTTCTGGGCCAGGCTCCGGCCAAGAAAGTCCAGGGAGGGCACATCCAGAGGCCAGATACGGAGAGCATCAGTTCAGGACCTAACAACCCTTGTTGGAGTGACATCTTAAAGAAGGACTTCTCACACCTGACCCAGTTAAGATATAGAAAATGGAGAAGCAGCTCTACTAGTTAAGGAGACCATAACTGAACAAGCCTGCAAACCACAAACAGAAACAATGGGAGGACAGAGACAGAGGAATGTAAGCCATATGAATCACCAAGAAAAATCTTCAGAAAAAGATCTGGATGAAAGGGAAGTTATCAAATTACCGGATGCAGAGTTTAAAATAATGATTGTTAGGATGCTTAAAGATATCAAAGCTACAATGGATGGACATAATGAGTACCTAAATAAAGAAACTGTAAGCATCAAAAAGGACACTGGACACAAATCATAAAAAAAAAAATCAGACAGAAATGACAAACATAATATCAGAAAAGAAGACTACACTAGAAGGAATTAAAAGCAGGCTGGATGAAGCAGAGGATTGAATTAGTGACTTAGAGGACAAGATAAATGAAAGCATGGAAGGAGAAGAGCAAAAAGTAAAGAGGAACAAAAAGTCTGAGGAAACTCTAAGAGAGCTCTTCCTAAAGGAGAAGAGAAAGAACAAGGGATAGACACCTGTTTGAAAAAATTATAGCCAAAAATTTCCCTAAATTGATGCAGAAAAGAGTTATACAGGTTCAAGAAGCAGAAAGACCTCCATTAAAAAAGAACCCAAAGAGATCTACACCAAAAAACATTATAATCAAAATACCAAAGCTAAGAGATAAAAAAAGAATACTAAAAGTTGCAAGAGAAAAACAGTCAGTCAACCTAGAAAGGAGCCCCCATAAGGATGACATCCAACTTTTCAACAGAAATACTAGAAGCCAGCAGGAAATGACAGGAAACATTCAAACTAATGCAGAATAAAAGCCTACACCAAAACTTCTTTATCCAGCAAGGCTATCATTTAAAATTGAAGGGGAAATTAAAAGCTTTCCAGACCAAAAAAAAAAAAAAAAAATCAAATAAAACTCAAGGAACTCATCACAACCAACCCAGTGCTGCAAGAAATGTTAAGGGGCCTGCTGTAGACAGAACAAAGTGGGAAAAATCTAGTAAAAGTGGAATGTAGATTTAAAGAAAAAAATGGCAATAAACAATTATATATCAATAAATATCAATAATAACTTTAAATATAAATGGATTAAATTCTCCAATCAAAAGCCATGGGGTAGCTGAATGGATAAAAAACAGGACCCATACATAAGCTGTCTACAAGAGACTCATCTCAAAACAAAAGATACACATAGACTGAAAGGAAAAGGATGGAAAAAAATATTTCATGCAAATGAAAATAAAAAAAATCTGGAGTAGCAATACTTATATCTGACAAAATAGATTTTAAAACAAAGACTATAGTAAGGGATCAAAAAGGTCACTACAATGATAAAGGGAGCAATTCCACAGGAAGAGATAACCATTATAAATATATATGTACCTAACATAGGAGCACCTAAATATATAAAGCAGACTCTGATGGATATAAAGGGCAAGATCAACAGCAACACTATAATAGTAGAGAATTTCAATACCCTACTAACATCACTAGATAGATCCTCAAGAAAAAATAAATTAGCAAAGAAACAGCAAAATTAAAGGACACACTAGATCAACTGGAATAAATAGGTATCTACAGAATCTTTCACCCTAGAGCAGCAGAATATACATTCTTTTCAAGTGCTCATGGTACATTCTCTAGGATAGACCACATGTTAGGTCATAAAATGAGCCTCAACAAATTTAAGAAGATTGAAATCATATCAAGCATCTTCTCTGACCACAATGTCATGAAACTAGAACTCAACCACAACAGAAAGACTGAAAATTTCTCAAATACTTGGAAACTAAACAGCATTTTATTAAATAACAAATGGGTCAACAATGAGATCAAGGAAGAAATAAAAAATTTTCTTGAATCAAATGAAAATAAACATACAACAACTCAAAATTTGAAGGACACAGCAAAAGAAATCCTGAGAGTGAAGTTCATAACATTTCAGGCATACCTTAAGAAGCTAGAAAAAGCTCAAATAAACAACCCAGCACCTAAAAGAAGAAGAACAGCAAGTGAAGCATAGAGGAAGTAGAAGGAAGGAAATAATAAAGTTCACAGTGGAAATAAATGACACAGAGTCTAAAAAAATATAGAGGATCAATGAAACCAAGAGCTGGTTCTTTGAAAAGGTAAACAAGATAGATGAACCTTTAACCAGACTCACCAAGAAAAAAAGAGAAAGGACTCAAATAAATAAAATTAGAAATGAGAGTAGAGAAGTAACAACTGACACAGCAGAAATACAAAGGATTGTAGAAAATACTATAAAGAGCTGTATGCGAAAAAATTAAACAACTAACATGAATTGGACAAATTCCTTGAAAAATATAATCTCTCAAAAATCAATCTAGAATAAACTGATTACAACAAATGAGATTGAAACTGTTATCAAGTCTCCCAACAACAAAAAAGCCCTGGTCCAGATGGTTTCACAGGCAAATTCTACCAAACATTCAAAGAAGAATTAACTCCTATCTTTCTCAAGCTATTTCAAAAAATTCAAGAGGAGGGAGGACTTCCAATCTCCTTTGATGAGGCGAGCATTAGCCTCATTCCAAAATCAGGCAAAGACACTACAAAGAAAGAAAACTATAGGCCAATATCCTTGATGAATTTTGATGCTAAAATTCTCAACAAAATATTAGCAAACTGGATCCAGCCATACATGAAAAAAATCATACATCATGATCAAGTGGGATTTATTCTGGGGAGGCAAGGCTGGCATAATATTCGCAAATCAATCAATGTGATTCATGACATAAACAAAAGGAGGAAGAAAAAGCACATGATAATATCAATAAATGCAGAAAAAGCATTTGATAAAACCCACCAGCCATTTATGACTAAAACCCTCAGCAAAGTGGGAATACAGGGAACATACCTTAACATGATAAAGTCCATCTATGATAAACACATGGCCAACATCATACTCAATGGACAGAAATTAAAAGCAACCCCCTTAAGATCAGAAACAAGGCACCACTCTTATTTAACATAGTTCTGGAAGTCCTAGCCACAGCAATCAGACAAGAAAAAGAAAGAAAAGCATCCAAATTGGAAAAGAAGAAGTAAAACTATCATTATTTGCTGATGATATGATACTGTACATAGAAAACCCTAAAGTATCAGTCAAAAAACTACTGGACCTGATAAATGAATTCAGCAAGGTGTCAGGATATAAAATTAATGTTCATAAATCAGTGGCATTTTTATATACCAACAATGATCTGTCTGAAAGAGAAGTTAGAAAACAATCCCCTTTACTATTATAACAACAAAAAAATAAAGTACCTAGGAATAAATTTAACCAAGAAGGTGAAAGACTTGTACTCAGAAAATTATAAAACATTGCTAAAAGAAATCAAGGAAGATACAAACAAGTGGAAGCATATACTGTGTTCATGGATAGGAAGAATAAACATCATTAAAATTTCTATGTTACCCAAAGCAATTTATAAATTCAATGCAATACCAATTAAAATACGAATGACATACTTCAAGGATATAGAACAAGTATTTTGAAAATTCATATGGAACCAAAAAAAGAACATGAATAGGCTTAGCAATTTTGAAAAAGAAGAATAAAGTGAGTGGTATCACACTTTCTGATATCAAGTTATACTATAAGGCCATTGTACTCAAAACACCCTGATACTGGCATAAGAACAAGCATATGGATCAATGGAACAGAACAAAGAACCCAGAAATAAACTCGCACCTTTACAGATAATTAATTAACATACAATGAAGTAAAGACAGTCTCTTTAACAAATAGTGATGGGAAAATTGGACAGGTACCTCCTAAAAATGAAACTAGACCACCAACTTACACCATTCACAAAAATAAACTCAAAATTCATAAAAGACTTAAATTTAAGTCGTGAAACCATAAGCATCTTAGAAGAAAACATGGACAGTAAGCTCTCTGACATCACTCGCAGCAATATATTTGCTGATTTATCTCCACAGGCAAGGGAAATAAAGGACAGGATAAAGAAATGGGACTATATCAAACTAAAATCTTTTGTACAGCTAAAGACAATATGAACAGAACAAAAAGACAAACCACACAATGGGAGAAGTTATTTGACAATATATCTGATAAGGGGTTAATAACAAAAATTTATAAAAAACTTGTAAAAGTCAACACCAGGATGGTAAACAATTCAATAAAAAATGAGCAAAATAAATGAATAGACACTTCTCCAAAGAGGACATGCAGATGGCCAAGAGGCAGATGAAAAAATGCTCAACATCACTAATTATTAGAAAAGTGCAAATTAAAACCAAAATGAGAGATAACTTCACACCAGTTAGAATGGCGTTCATTAACAAAACAACACACGATAGTTGCTGGTGAGGATGTGGAGAAAGGGGAACCCTCCTGCACTGCTGGTGGGAATGCAGACTGGTTTAGCCACTGTTCAAAACAGAATGCAGATTCCTCAAAAAATTAAAAATGGGTATGCCTTTTGACCCTGCCATCCCACTTTTAGGAATATATCCCCAGAACACCACATCAATGATGAAAAAAAAGAAATGCAACCCCACGTTTACGGCAGCATTGTTTACAATTGCCAATATCTGTGGTACATATACACAATGAAATACTATGGGGACATTAAAAAGATTGAAATATTACTTTTTGTGACAACAATAATGGACCTGGAAACTATTATGTTAAGTGAAATAAGCCATGCAGAGAAAGAGAAATATCATATGACCTCACTCATTTGAGGAATCCAATGAACAGTATGAACTGAGGAACATAATAGAGACAGAGGCTAAATCAAAGGGTCCATAGGGAAAGCAGACAGAGGGAAAGGGATGATAGGAAGGGATCAGAAAATGGAAAGAAATTGGTGAAATTATACACATATAATACAACGTTATAGAGAGCAGAAAAGCAAATTTTAGAGGGAAAGGAGGAGGGCATTGCAGGGAGGGGGGAAATGAGGATGTTGTGGGAAACACGGGGGGGATGCATTCGGGGGGGACACTAGAATCTATGTAAACACAATAAATTAAAAAGAAAAGATTATTTCCTCATCAAAAGATATACTACAAATTATGAAAACGTAGTTGAAATATACACAACTATCAAAATTATTTCTCCGACTATATGAATACAAAAAATGAAAAAATAACCTAATAGAAAAGTGGACAGAAAACATGAATGAATCACAGGGTGAAAAAGAGAAATAAAACATAAAAATATGAAATATTTTACAATCTCACAAAAATCAAGGAAATGTAACACTATAATGATATACTACTTTATAACCACCAGATATGCAAAAACTTAAAATGGGAGATTACCAATTTTGAAGAGGATGTGGAGCACTAAGATTCATATATGCTGAAGTGTGTGTAAATTGGTATGGTCAGCTTGAAAAAAAGCATTTCTAGTAAAGGTGAGTAAGTGTATACCCTATGATTCAGCAAGTCCACCTGTAGTCATATACCACAGAGGAGCTCTTACACATGAGCATCGGTGTACAAGAGTATTCAGAGCACAATTGTTTGTAACAACAGAATAGCTAGAGAGGCAATACCAATAATAATGACAACAACATAATAACCTGGACACAGTCGAAGTTTGTAACAACAGTAGAGTAGATACATAAAATAGAGCACATTCATTCATATCCACAAAAATAAAGTGTGTTCACATCTTTCTCTGTTTTGGCTCTGTCGTTTTTATTGTCAAAAATGCCTTCCCTATGCCACTAATAGTTCCAAGAGGACTTTTGTTTTGTTTTGTTTTTTTCTGGGTTTTTTTTTAGATTTTATTTATTGATTTTAGAGAGAGAGAAAGGCAGGGAAGAAGAGCAGGAAACATCAACTCATAGCTAGTTCTCAAATGTTTCTCTTGACAAAGAAAGCTTAGGGCCTTGAACCAGTGACTTCAGCATTCCAGGTTGACACCTTATCCACTGCTCCACCACAGTCAGGCATTCAAGAGGACTTTCTATCAGTTTAGTAGCACAAATGAAAATGTTATCTCTCTTTTCCAGTAGTTTCTGCTAAAGTCACAAAACTGACTTGTATTCAGCTTGAGTAACACACCCAGCTTTGAATTGTTTGTTCTGTCCTAGGGTGTGTGGTAACTGGTTGCCAAGACTTGGTTCCCATGGGCATACTGGAGCCATGCTGAGTTCAGTCCACCTGGGTTACAGTGAGCAAGAATGAAGAATGAATATTCCTCCCCAAGGACACAATAAATAGAAAATTACATATTTTTCACTGAATAGATAAAATATCATCATTTTTAATAAAATGATATTTCATTTAAGTAAATTACACTATCTGAAAAGATAAGTGCTATATTGTGTTTATGTTCTGCCAATCCTCTAAAGCCAAATGGAAATATAGCAATTCATGTATTGCTAGCAAAACTGAGAATATTTCTTGGCTTTTGATCCATTCCATACTTTCTTCCTTTCTTTTTATTTAGATCCAATCAAATTAAAAATTATTTTCAGCCTGACCTGTGGTGGCGCAGTGGATAAAGCGTCAACCTGGAAATGCTGAGGTCGCTGGTTCGAAACCCTGGGCTTGCCTGGTCAAGGCACATATGGGAGTTGATGCTTTCTGCTCCTCCCCCCTTCTCTCTCTCTCTCTCTCTCTCTCTCCCCCCTCTCTATAATGAATAAATAAAATCTTTAAAAAAATATATTTTCAAGGCAGTCTATTGTAGAGGGGTGGAGAGAAAAGTTACTGTAGGTAACTATATATATATATTAACAGGTATCCTGGAATTTTATGTAATAGCAGGGACAGTTATAAGGGCCAGCAATAAAGCCCAGTAAGCAAGAAAATATAGAAATAACATCAATTAAAAGTACCAGGAAGTCGAAAAATCAGGAAGGTAGGACTAGAAAGACAGGCTTCAGAACCTGAGAATACAGAGGTTTAATAAAGACTACTGTAGGAAACAGGATATTGTGGTTCTAAAAAAGAGGATGTTCTTTGCAGTCTTTTTAAATTGCTGTTGAATGCTAAATATTGAAAAATAAGGTCTCATTCTCACACTCTTGCCCCCTCCTCTCTCTTTCTCACCCTCTCCTTTATCTCCTCCTCTCTCCCAAAAAGGCCCTAAAAATTAAAAAGGAATAAGATAATAGAAAAAAGAAAAACAGGGGTTCACAAGCATTAAATAGATGCAACCAGATGGCCTAAACAAATCAACCCTAATTATGAACAATCATGGGATCATTGCCTCAAATTAAAAAAAAAAAATTCTCCTTTTAATGCATTACTATTTCTGGCACCTAGAAAGATTTGATTAAAAGCCACATGGATTGATACTACTCTAAATCATAAGAGAATGCAGCATGGCCAGAGTTATTTGCACTCTCAATTGGCATAACTGTGGGTTTTCTCAATAGTCATCCTCTCTAGAAGATTTGGGAGTGATATATGTTGATTCATATATCAGATATTAAATAGGAGAAGTGAGTAAAACAATGGTATTGAAAACTGAGAATTTGGCCCTGGCCGGTTGGCTCAGCGGTAGAGCGTCGGCCTGGCGTGCGGGGGACCCGGGTTCGATTCCCGGCCAGGGCACATAGGAGAAGCGCCCATTTCCTTCTCCACCGCCCCCCCCTTCCTCTCTGTCTCTTTCTTCTTCTCCCGCAGCCAAGGCTCCATTGGAGCAGAGATGGCCCGAGCGCTGGGGATGGCTCCTTGGCCTCGCCCCAGGCGCTAGAGTGGCTCTGGTCGCGGCAGAGCGATGCCCCGGAGGGGCAGAGCATCGCCCCCTGGTGGGCAGAGCGTTGCCCCGCCCCTGGTGGGCGTGCTGGGTGGATCCTGGTCTGGCGCGTGTGGGAGTCTGTCTGACTGTCTCTCCCCATTTCCAGCTTCAGAAAAATACAAAACAAACAAACAAACGAAAACTGAGAATTTTATTTAATCCTCTGGCTGTTATAAACCTTGAGATAGCATACAATACGTACCAATGATGAGTTCATGGCAATACACAATGTCCTCAAATGGCATCATTTTGTTTAAAGTTGTTTTATTATAATGTTGATGGAATACTCTAGGAACTTTAACTCCAGAGGTGGATTAAGGTCAATTGAGACCTCAGGTGGGCGCAGAAAAAAATATTGGGCCCTTAAAAAAAAAGAGAGAAAAACAGGGAAAAAAATACATGTTAACTACATTTTTTAATAAATAAAAAATATTATGTACTATTAATGTTAAAATTGCACATCTAAAGCCAAACTTGGTGTCATTAGAAAAAAGTGTAAAGTTAGGGTTTTGCAGGGCTGTTCAGAAGTCGGGACCCAAGGCATGAACCCGGTGTGCCCACCATTAAATCCACCTCTGCTTAACTCTTATTTATATCAATTAGCCTATGGTAAAATTGGATTTTCTATATATGGCTTCATGACACAATCAAGAACCTATTGATGATGTTAAGTAAGGACTTACTATACCAATTTAAAGTGATTTATTAATTTCAGTAAGCATTTACAGAGCATCTGTAACATTCCAGTCACTGTGCTAAATATTAACATATTATGCATACATACAAACAAATTGCCAAGTAACATGAGCAATGTTATTCACAAATAAGTAAAAATGTGATAGTGGCTACAAAGGAACATAATAAAATCCTTGCCAACATTTGAAATATGTGTAAGTAGGCACTTGTCCACTTGGAAAAGGGTATTGCTGACAGAAGAAACAGCATTCATGATGACATGAAGGGCATAATATATTCAATAAATAAACAGTTCAGTATTAATAAAGCACAAGTGTGAGGTGAAGATCAGATTGCAAGGAGCAACGTAGACCAATCTAATTTTGTTTAAATTTTACACTCAATAAGTCATTAGGTCTTTTCTTAAAATCAGTGAAGATGATCTCCTCATATTTAATTTTTGATTAGTATAACTGCTGCATCAGTGTGGAAGGAGGACCAGGATTAATGAGAGGAAGGTAAGATTTTGGTGACCAATTTTGAATAATTGTGGAAAGAGTGGAAACAATTTATAATATATCCAAGATTTCTAACTTTGGAAACTATGAAGAAAGAAAACCAATGACTAAATTTAAGGTTATAAGAGGTGGGGCACTTTATCTGAAACTGATAACTCCACCAAATCCATATTCTTATGCCGTTTAGTCATACCAGTGTGCCATGTTCCCCAAATTCCTTTGAAGTTAGCTGGATCCTAAACAAGCAGATTTTTAAAGTACTTCTCATATATTAAAAGCAATTGAATATGGACTTATAAATTTGGAGCTCAGGAGAAATGTCATGCTTGGAGATAGGACTAAGAACCATTACTATATGTTTCAAAAGCCATGAGAATGACTGAGAACTTCCTTGAGACCAACACATTAGACTTAGTCCATTGCATTATTCCTATAAAACTATATCTAAGATTATGAAATGGTGAAAGTATACATGAACACATGATATTGGAAAACAACAGTAAATAAAATCTAATATTATCATGTCTCTATCACATGTGATCAGATGCACAAAACAAAAAGGGCAAGACAGGAAATGGCTAGTGTTACTCTATTCCCACCTACAGTCACATAGCACGTATGTACTGATAATTTTCTCCACTATGAGTACCAACTAAATAAAAATCTCAGATACTATTATTGTATTGGTTTACATCCCACCATTTTGCAAAATGAATTTGAGGCATTCCGAATATTACATTTTGCAACATATAAAAATTTACCCCACTGTTGAAGAACTAGCTGAACCTATATAAAAATATATGTGTAAACAGTATAGAATATGTTACACTTTCATATTTAAAATGATTAGAATGTGCATTAATCCATTTCTTAACTAATCTGAGACTTACGGAAAAAAAAGTGGGGTAAATTATTAAAGTGCAATTTCTAAAGGAAAAGAAACACCATTCTACCAAGATTTAGAAATGTTTCCATTAATTCTATGCAGGCTATTTTAGTCTAACTATAAAGATTAAATAGTTTGTGTTCAGGCAGCTTTTTTTATTATTACTGTGATCTAAGAACTAAAAATCCCCAAGTAGTGACAAACTACTACTCACATCAAAATACCAGAAATTGTTCCATGAAAACTGTAAAAACATGGGGGGTGGGTGAAATACTTGCACATTAACCATCCTTTGCTTTATTTTTTTTTAATAATTTTATTTTTAATGGGACGACATCAATAAATCAGGATACATATATTAAAAGATAACAACTCCAGGTTATCTTGTCGTTCACTTATGTTGCATACCCATCACCCAAAGTCAGATTGTCCTCTGTCACCTTCTATCTAGTTTTCTTTGTGCCCCTCCCCCTCCCCCTTTCCCTCTCCCTCTCCCCCCTTCCCCCGTAACCACCACACTCTTATCAATGTCTCTTAGTTTCACTTTTATGTCGTTGGAGAGGCTGTGGAGAAAAAGGAACCCTCATACACTGTTGGTGGGAATGTAAAGTAGTACAACCATTATGGAAGAAAGTATGGTGGTTCCTTAAAAAACTGAAAATAGAACTACCTTATGACCCAGCAATCCCTCTACTGGGTATATACCCCCAAAACTCAGAAACATTGATACGTAAAGACACATGCAGCCCCATGTTCATTGCAGCATTGTTCACAGTGGCCAGGACATGGAAACAACCAAAAAGCCCGTCAATAGATGACTGGATAAAGAAGATGTGGCACATATACACTATGGAATACTACTCAGCCATAAGAAATGATGACATCGGATCATTTACAGCAAAATGGTGGGATCTTGATAACATTATATGAAGTGAAATAAGTAAATCAGAAAAAACCAGGAACTGCATTATTCCATACGTAGGTGGGACATAAAAGTGAAACTAAGAGACATTGCTTTATTCTTTATTCAAGTATTTCCCATCTAAGTACTGACTGAGTTTTTTTCCTCTTAGTTTCAAAGAGCCTGCAGGCAATAATTTGTAAGGTGTCTGAATTATTTATTTTTAAAATTAAAGGCATCTGAGGCATCTCCTATATTTTATAGACTTTGAATGGATCAGTGGCAACTACTAGAAATGTAGACTCAATGATCCTGTAAACCCAAATGGCCATTCTGTACCCAAATGAAAAATGTCACGTGAGCCCTTTTGCCTTGGAAAATCTACCCCAGAACTGGCTTATTTATGGTAATTACATGTTTTAAATATAGTCACTAATAAATCTTACAACCGTAATCTATAAAGAAATAGGGTTTTTTTTTTCTGTATTTTTCTGAAGCCGGAAATGGGGAGAGACAGTCAGACAGACTCCCTCATACGCCCAACCGGGATCCACCCGACATGCCCACCAGGGGGCGACGCTCTGCCCACCAGGGGGCGATGCTCTGCCCGGGGCGTCGCTCTCTTGCGACCAGAGCCATTCTAGTGCCTGGGGCAGAAGGCCGAGGAGCCATCCCCAGCACCAGGGCCATCTTTGCTCCAATGGAGACTCAGCTGCGGGAGGGGAAGAGAGAGACAGAGAGGAAGGAGAGGGGGAGGGGTGGAGAAGCAGATGGGCGCTTCTCCTGTGTGCCCTGGCCGGGAATCGAACCTGGGACTTCTGCACGCCAGGCTGACGCTCTACCACTGAGCCAACCGGCCAGGGCTAAACAAATAGTTTTTTTATATTAAGTTATTAAAGTCAATAATGGCTGTGAGGTGAGCCACTTAGAATATAGTCTGCAAATTCAGCTCTATTAAGTAAGTCTTTTAAGAACATTTTCACTTAACAACAAAAGGAACAGTACTTCAGTTTAGATTTCATTTCCTTATGGAACACATTCTAGTGGTAACATGACTGAGTATTTTGTTACTCTGAAATGCAATAATTAAAACATAATCTGTTCCTGAAGAACTCTAAATTTTTCTAAATTTGAGGCACATAATTGGGATATCTTAAACTAAGTTATGCAAAGAGTAAAGCCAAACCTTTTCTGAAAAATAAAATTAATTCATGCACCTACAATATTTGTATGACATCAGAACATAACTTAAACATACACCTAGCTGCAGACTCTGCCCATCTGGGGTGTTGCTCCATTTCGGCTGGAGCCAGTCTCCTGTGTGCCCTGGCCGGGAATGGAACCTGGGACTTCCTCCACATGCCGGGTTGAAGCTCTACCACGAGCCAACCGTCCAGGGCCCTGTTTTTTTTTTTTTTAAGAGATAGAGAAAGGAAGGGAGAGATTGGGGATGAAGAAGGGAAGCATCCCTTTGTTTTTCCACTCAGTTGTGCATTCATTGGTTGCTTCCTGTGTGTGCCTTGACCGGGAATTGAACTGCAACCTTGTCGTTTCTGGATGACTTTGTTAACCTACTGAGCTAACTAGTGAGGGCCTTGTTTTAAGCTGGTTTGAGATGAGTTTTTGTCCTTTAACTAAAAGAAGCTTGACTAATTAAGCCTGATAGTTGAATATAGCTTTTAGATAAGAAGTTTTAACAGTTTTGTAAATAATATGTGTACTTTTCTTGTTGGAAATAATGTAAGGGTTTAAAGCCATTTTTTCTTGTTTTTCTTATATAATATGAAGTCTGTCTTAAAAGACAAAACTGTGCTAAAAGACAATTGATTCCATATTGCTAAAATTTTAAAATATGGTAGTTCTCAGGCAAATTTGAAGACAAATTAATTACATTGTTTTCTACATGGGCTCTGTGGATCATAAACATCTATTTTTCCTTTTTTAGACTTAAATTTATTGGGATGAGATTGGTTAATAAGATCATCTAGGTTTCAAGAGCACATTTCTATGATACGTAGTCTGTATATTGCATTGTGTGTCCACCACCCAAAGTCAAACCATACTCTGTCACCACATATTTGGCTTCCTTTACCTTTTACTATCCCCACCCTTTTCCATTTAGTAACCACCATGGCAGTATTTTTTATCTTTTCTTATGGCTGAGTAGTACTCCATAGTCTTTATATTCCATAACTTTGTTATCTAACCCTCATTCAAAGGACACTTCAGTTGTCTTCATGTCTTGGCCACTGTGAATAATGCTGTGCTAAACATGGGGGTTCATATATCTTTGCAGATAAATGTTTTGGAGATTTTTGGGTAGGTACTCAGAAGAGGGATTTTACTGGGTCATATGGTAACTCTGATTTTAATTTTTTGAGGAACTAGCAGAATGTTTTCCATATAGTGGCTGTACCAGTTTAAATTCCCATCAGCAGTGAATAAGGGTTCCTTTTTCTTCACAACATTTCTCTAACACTTATTACTTGTCTTGTTGATAACAGCATTCTATCACTGTGAGTTGGTATCTCATTGTAGTTGTGATTTGCATTTTCTTAATTGCTAGTGCTGTTGAGCATCTTTTCAAAAATCTGTTGGCCATTGCATATCTTCTTGGGAGAAGTTTCTGTTCAGGTCCTCTGCCCTTTTTTTAACTGGATTGTTTGTTTGGTGTGAATTGTATGTATTCTCTCTCTATTTTTTATATTAACCCATCGTTGAAGCTGTTGTAAATATCTCTCATTCAGTTGGTTGCCTATTTGTTTTGTTGGTGATTTCTTCTGCTGTGCTGAAGCTTTTTAGTTTGATTAGTCCCATTTGTTTATTTTTGCTTTTATCTCCCTGTCCTTTGGGGTCAAATTTACAAAATCTTCTCTAAGACCAAAGTACATAAGTTTAGTACCTATATTTTTTTCTATATAATTTATTGTTTCACAACTATAAGTTGATACTTCTCATCTTCTTTCCTGTCTCTCTCTCTCTCTTCTCTTGATAAAAATATATATATATATATATTTTTTTTTTCCCCTTCAGATTTTATATTTAGATCTTTGGTCCAATTTAAATTAACTTTTGTACATGGAGACAAACTGTAGTCTAGTTTTGTTTTCTATGATGTGGCTTTCCGATTGTCTCAGTACCATTTATTGAAGAGGCTTTTTTTTTCTCCATTATTTTTTTTTTGGCTTCTTTGTCAAAAATTATTTGCCCATATACAAGTGGTCTTATTTCTAGGATTTCAATTCTGTTCCATTGGTCTGTGTGTCTGCTTTTCTGCTAATACCATGCTGTTTTGTTTATATTTATCTGCAATATACTTTGAAGTTAGGTATTGAAAATTTTTTGGCTTCTTTCTTTATTCTGAGGATTGCTTTGTTTATTCAGGGTCTTTTGTAATTCCATACAAATCTGATAATTTTTTATACTATTTCTTTAAAAAATGACATTGGTATTTTGATGGGAATTGCATTAAATTTGTATAATGCTTTGGGTATTGTAGACATTTTAACTGTGTTGATTCTTCCAATCCATGGACACAAATATCTTTCCATTTCACTGCATCTTTTTCACTCTTTTGAAATAATGCTTTGTAGTTTTCAGTATATAGGTCCTTCATATCCTTTGTAACATTTATTCCTGGGTATTTTGTTGTTGCAATTGCAAAAGGAATTGGTTTTTTAAAATTTCTTTTTATTTTATTGATTTTTAGAGAAAGAGTAGTAAGAGAGAAAGAGAGAGAGAGAGAGAGAGAGAGAAGGGGGGAGGAGCAGGAAACATCAACTCCCATATGTGCCTTGACCAGGCAAGCCCAAGGTTTTGAACCGGTGACTTCAGTTTTCCAGGTCGACGCTTTATCCCACTGCGCCACCACAGGTCAGTCTAAAATTTCTTTTTCTGAAATTTTATTGTGAGTATATAAGAATACAGTGGATTTTTGTACATTGATTTTGTATCCCATATCTTTACTAAACTTAAAATTGTTTTTAATAGTATTTTTTGGAGAAGGTTTTAGGGTTTTCTGTATTAAGAATCATGTTATCTGCAAACAGTGACAATTTTACTTCTTCATTTCCAATTTGGATGCCTTTTATTTCTTACTCTTGCCTGAATGCTCTGGCTAAAACTTCTAGTACTATGTTGAATAGTGGTGAGAGTGGGCATCCTTGTCTTGTTCCTGATATTAGAGGAAAAGCTTTTAGTTTTTCACCATTAAATATATTAGCTGAGAGTTTGTCATATATGGCCTTTTTTATGTTGAGTACATTCCTTCTATACTCAATTTATTGAGTGTTTTAAACATAAATTATGTTGATATTATCAAATACTTTTTCTGCATCTATTGATAAGATCATATGATTTTATCCTTTGTTTTGTTAATATGGCATATTACATTGATTGACTTGCATATGTTGAACTATCCTTGTGCCACTGGAATGAATCTCAATCATGATGTATTATTTTTTAAATTTAGTGTTATATATTCAATTTGCTGGAAGTTTGTTTGGGATTTTTGAATCTGTAATTATTAAGAATATTAATCTGTAGAGTTTTTTTTCTCTTGTGTTATCTTTGACAGCTTTTGGGAGTAGGGTTATGTTGGCCTCATAAAATGTATTAGGAAGTAGGCCCTGGCTAGTGGCTCAGTGGATAGAGCATTGTTCCAGCATGCAGATGTCTTGGGTTCGATTGTTGGTCAAGGCACACAGAAGAGGCCACCATCTGCTTCTCTCCTCCTCCTTCTCTTGTCTCACTTCCCACAGCCAGTGGCTCAATTGCTTCAAACATTGGCTTGGGCTCTGAGGATTGCTCTGTTGATTTGAGCATTGGCCCCAGATGGGGTTAATGATGGTACCCCAGTCAGGGCGCATGTGGAAATCTGCCTCACTATCTCCCCTACATTAAAAACAAGTATTAAGAAGTATTACCTCTTTTACAATTTTTTGGAAGAATTTGATAAGGCTAGGTATCAATCCTTTTTTGAATTCTCTCTTGAAGTCCTGGTTCTGTATTTTTTATGAGGGGAAAGGTTTTATGGTTGTTTCCATTTCATCATTGTCAAATCGTGTATTTAGATTTTTCAGTTCTTTGATTCATAAGCACCTATTTTTAAACATTATGAAGAAAAAGTTTTCTTTTTTTTCATTTTCTGTAATTATACATGAATAGTTATGATCCCTTCAGAATCTACCTAAAGAGTGGAAACTTGCTTAAATCTATTTAAAGTTTCACTGGGATTGGGATTGGGACAGTATGTGCCCTATATCAAATGAAGGAATAGTTAGCTGAAGAACTTTTTTTGTATTTTTTTTTCTGAAGTGAGAAGTGGGGGGTGGCAGATGGACAGAATTCTGCATGCACCCAACTGGGATCCACCTGGCATACCCACTAGGGGGCGATGCTCGGCCCATCTGGGGCATTGCTCCCCTGCAACCAGAGCCATTCTAGTGCCTGAGGCAGAGGCTGTGGAGCCATCCTCAGTGCCTGGGCCAACTTGGCATTCTTGGAGCCTTGACTGTGGGAGAAGAAGAGAGAGATAGAAGGAGGAGAGGAGGAAGGATGGAGAAGCAGATGGGCAGTTCTCCTGTGCCCTGGTTGGGAGTCGAACCTGGGACTTCCACATACTAAGCCAACGCTCTACTGCTGAGCCAACTGGCCAGGACCCCTGAAGAATTTATTACCTTCTGTGTCCTGAGAATTTTCATTATACTTTGACCCATCACTGAACCTGAGGTGGTTCAATAGCCATTTCTTAATTTATAACTTGTTTTTTTTCTGATTTCTAGGGCTCCCTTTTGAATTTCTTTATTGTCTAATGAATATATAGGCTTTTTTTGTGAATAAATTTCCAGCATGAAGGAGAGCTTGGAAAGCATCTCATTATCACAAAAACATAGCTTTTTTAAGGGCTCTCTTCCATATGTAAATACCCACTCATTTGAGTTTCTTTTCAATGTTTGGCATTTCAGTTTGTATACATCTACATATTTATATATAAATTATTCCACACACTTTAGGAGAAACTATTATGGGGGTGGGAAAGAATATGTTAAATAATTATCCTTTTAACAATTTGAAATATTTTTTTTCTTTTCTGTTTTAAAGACACTATTTTTTATAGCTTATAGACATCAAAGGTTCTACAATTCAGATGCCTGCAATTCAAATAACATATTTTATTCTTGAATAATTAAAATTTACTGTAATTAGAGATTTCTGTAGAAACTAGTCAACATATTTCTATGGTTTCTCTAGACCTTGCCTGTTCAATTGACGAGTTACTGTTTCCAAACTTCTCTGAGAGAAATGCACCTAAATGTTGTGATGCAAACTAGGCACATACAGGATTATATATTTATACACAGAGAGCATTATTTGTGGTGGTGCTTGTATATGAAAATGATGCTTATGACCTCTGCTTACTGTGTGATCACATTACACCACTCCTTATGAAGTGAGACTCCCTGGTGTGAAAGGTAAGCTCCACACCCTGACATGCTGTCTTGCTTTACGTGTTGCATTCCCTTATTTCAGTTCTATTAACAAATGCCAGGCTCTCGTGTGGTTTCAGAGTGCTGGACTTTTGCACAGGCTGTTGTCTCAATCTCTAGTGCTCTCTCTGCCTGTCTTGGTCCCCAGCAGACTCAAATCTCAGTTTAAGTGTAGCATCTTAGATAAGGTCTTTCTTTATTGACTGCTATAAGTAATCTTTTCCTCTTTGACTTTTGTATACTTTTTGCACTTGCCATATAATAAGAGCAATTAAAGTATTCATATTTTTGAGATGTGATATTCATAGGGTACACTAAGAACTGAGGCAAGCTTTATCCCTACTTTGCTGACTCTTAAAACAGGATGGCTTTGATTAAGGAGTCATTGTTACTTTCCTCATAACTGGTGGAAATAGAATACTTTAGTAATCATAATCCAAATCTAGAATTTTTGACAGAACTCACTTTAAACACATGCAGTTTTACGGCTTTGGAGTTACTGACTTCATGGTTCATTTGCATGTACTCCAAGTACCTTCCATCAGAGAATATTTTACTTTATTGCTTGAACTGGAACCACACACACAAAAAATACATTAAGTTATCTGTATCTAAATTTAAAGCCTTGGTTTAGATGTGAGACACAAAAAGTGCTGAGGTGATTGAAGGTAGGCTCCAGAACCAGTCTTTCTGGTCTCTACTCCAAAGTATCTGGCCCCTCCAAAGCTATGAGCTGAGTCAGTGCAGAGCGAACCGTCAAATGAATCCATTCTCTGCTTGTGTTATAACCATATAAAACCAGTTTCTAGGAATTAGACAGCTGTCCTTCTCATTGATGTAGATGATGATTAACCATGGAATATAGCCACTGCATTGTGCTTTATTGCCTCTAATGCTTCAGGGAAGCTAGATCCTGTTTAACTCCATCCATTTAGACAGGGGACCTCTCAGTAATTGCTCAGGACACTGGAAAGCCTCAAGAGAGAAGGTTAGTTGGGATACAGGGTTGATAGCCTGCACAGTGTTGAATCATAGTAAAAGTTGAGGGAAAAAACACCAGTTTCTCCAACCCTCAGTGTTTCTAGAAGGAATAAAATAATCAGAATATATAAACAAAATTAAAAATGACCAGAGAGCACCAGGCATCTGTCATGACAAAGAGCTAAGGTTGCAAGTCTTCCTGATTAAGTTCCCTCTTAGCCTCTAGGTGTTGCATGAGCGGTGTTTGGAAAGGTTGATGAAATTGGTAAGAGGAGACTAGAGAAGGCCTTGCCATTTGAAAATTGGTCTGAAATGTGGCCGAGATGATAATAAAATTTCCTAACATTTTGCAGACCAAATGTCTCTGCCTACATAAATGAATGCTGAATGAATGAATGGTGATACATGGTTCCCTTTAATGAAAAGGGAACATTTTTATGAGACTCCAGTTTGCTTATTTGTATAAAACTTATGACCCACAGGAGTATGGCATTCTCAAAATGTTCCTATATGAACATGTCCCTTGCTAACTTTTGTTTTAAAATTCTTTTGAAGTTGTAAACTGACAAGATCAATGCAGAATTCTATGAATGTCATTATTTTCAGCATTCACCCATTTTAGAAGAAAAGGAAACTTCCTTTCCTCACCTCCCACAGACTGAAGAGTGTTTCTTTTTGAGAACAAAATTACCATTTATTTCAAGCTTTTTCTTCAATTACAGCAATTTCCACATGTTTTTAAACTATTCTCAGCAAAAGAAAAATCAACAATTGCATTTTTTATATATAGGCTAATCTGGTAGACATAGGTGTAAAGACACCATGGTTTTGATAAGTGATTTGGAAGGTTTTTCTTTATTTGTCCTTGGCGATTGCCGGTGCTGTCTATGAATTCAGAAGCAGGACAAACTGACCTGTTTTTTGAGAGCTGTTATATGGTCTACGTAAAGTGGACCTTGAAATGCACTGTAAACAGCTCAATCTCGTTTCAAAGATAAGATAGCATACCCATTTAGCTAAAGTTTTCCCTGCATATTTTTTATGTTTTGCAGGCTTTGGTTGGGAGGATAGTAAGAGAGCATCCGCTGCAATCAACCAGCTGCAGCCTGTCGATTCCAGTTCCTGACAGGTAGTGAGCTGAATTCTCTGCTGTAAAGAATCTCAGTTTTGATATACTCTAGGGAGGGTAACTGTTTAGCCTAAGCAATTCAAAGAAGCATAATTGTGCTTCATACCACACAGAAAGTCACCACATCTGTTTCGTATTTTTGGCTTTTAGAGCTGAACTAGAACAGAGAAATAAACATACAGCTTTGAATATAGAGTAAAAACAAGTTCATGGTGCACAGATGAGCATATTGTATGTAACTCAGTGAAAATTTCCTTAATGAGGGTTTCTTTTGGTAAACTGAGAAATATTTCTGGTGTTAATCAAGGTTTTTAAAAAAAGATTTAATAGAAAATATTATCTATTTAAATGTTAAGACAGACTATCATTGCCTTTTAATCTATTATAGTCAATTGTTGAGATGCCACAGCAGTGTTCACGTGACCTATTACAAATATTTGGGAAGTCATCTGCAATGCATTAGCCTTTCTAATGGTAGTTATTTAAAAAAATAATTTGGATGTAGTAGGCTAAAACAATTCAGTGCAATGAATTAGAACTTCATTAACCACTTTCATCTTTTATTTTGGTTCAAATGTAAATGCAGTCATTTGATATCTAAGTGTATATAATATGTGATGACTGTCTCTTAAAATGTAATCTAGCATAAAATACATTTTAATTTGAATGTAACACTGTCTTAAATATAATTTTAATATTCTTAACATCTGGCATCTCTAAGGATGAGGTCATTTGAGGTTAAGAAACTTTTCCCTGCAAAAATAATATCAATAATAATCTCAGACAAACAGTTAAATAGACAAGTGTTTGTCTAAATGATCACATACCATGGCCAAGAGGGAAGAAAGAAACTAACATGCACCAATGTTTTTCTCTTTACTAGGGGCTTTACATTATGACACTTATGTATTTCCTGTAATAATCATCACACAGGTAACATGTTTGAGCTCTTTCAGATGAAGAACCTAACATGAAATAATTAGCTCAAATATCGAGAGATCTGCCCTAATCATACTGAGATCCTCTCTCATTTCTCTCTTTTCAATTTGCAATTGTGTATTTTTTAATTTATTGATTGAATTTAGAGAGATAGAGGAAGGGGAGGGAGAGAGAAAGAGAGAGAGAGAGAGAGATAGAGATAGAGAGAGAAAGAGCAGCATTTATTTGTTCCACTTAGTTGTGCTTGGTTACTCCCGTATATGTCCTAACCAGGGATAAAATTTGCACTGTTGATGTTTCAGGAGGACCCTCTCACCAAACTAATCAGCCAGGGCCATGTATTTGTTTTTTAATGTCTGTCTTCCAGCAGCTTATAAGCTCAAGGAGATCAAGAACTATGTCTGTTCTCCACTGTTTACCCCGGGGACCAGTTCATATATGTATAGCAACTAATTGATATATATTGACAGTGACAAATGCCTGACCTTGTGCCAAACTATTTAAATATATTGACCCATTTGTTTTTCTAAACAAAAATTTGAAAGGATTACTACTCTCCCTGCTTTATAGGTGAATAAAGAGAAGCACAGAAAAGTTTCGTAACTTGTCAACGTCACATAGCTAGTAGGTGGAGGAAGCAGGATTTAAGCCTCTACACTCTGACTCTGTCTAGGTCACACTTTACTAAATGTACTATTGGCAAAGTAAGAGATACTCTGAAGTTAATCAAGATTGAAAAAGACCTCTTAGACAAAATTACTTAGATGTTAGGGCAGCCTGTCGTTACCCCTTGTCATAGTATTTATTCACTGAACAAAAAGGCATTGAGGGTTCCTTATGTGACACTGTGCTAAACTCCTTTTTAGATTATTTCACTCAGATCTTACAGAAACCCACTGTGTGTGTGTGTGTGTGTGTGTGTGAGAGAGAGAGAGAGAGAGAGAGAGAGAGAGAGAGAGAGAAGAGAGAGAAAGAGAGAGGTGGGAAGAGGGAAAGAGAGAGAATGAATCCTATTCTAATTTAGAGATGAGAGAACTGAGGCTCAGAAAGTTATGTAATTTGGTCTGGAAATCATGTTCTGTAGATAGTTCATGTTTGAAAGCGGGGTTTGTCCAATTCTAAACTCAGTGCTGTGTCATTATGCAGTGCTCAAATCTCTTTCTCTTCTGATTATTAATACAATAGAGGTTGGTCTTATTAGCCAAAATGTGGCAACATCTAGAAAGAAATTCATCTCATTGATTTTTGGCTTCCTTTTTTCTTATTTAACGGTTAGGGCTTGAGTCACATGGGTCTGCTTTATCCTGCCGTGAAGGAGAAGCAATGTGCGCAGGTGGTCTCCTTCGTCACTGACGTGGGCTGGTGAGAGTAACCCTGAAGTTATGGACCAAGAACCTCTTAATTCTGTGCCGTGAGCCAGAAAGAATAAATTATTTTGTTCCTCCTCTTCTGTTATTTTAAATCTGTAAAGAAATTGTGTGCTATAAAAACTTGAAACCTGCTCCTCCATTGTTAACATCTAATTTTTTTATAGGCTGTCAGAGATTAGAAAAAGAGGCTGCACGATTTAAGTGTTATTTTCCATCAGGTAGCCTTCTGCATTTTATATCAGAATGCCAATGAATATTTGTTAATTACAATGATCATATAATCTTTCAAATGCAAATAGTCTGACTCAGATTTCAGTGTTTGGTAGCAAGTGAGGATGAAAGAATGATATAGCCTGATCGTTGTTTCACTCCCATCTGTGTGCACCAGGCAATCACCACTTACAGATGGTTATGATTCAGAGATGGGTTGCCACATGCGAGAAAAGTATGTTTCAGTTATTTTAATAAGATTTATTGCATAGTCACAGTTAAATGCTTAAACCTTAATGATAATTGCTGCTAATCTTTCAAGAAAATGATTAGAGTTTAATAAACCTGAAGGACATTTTGCTGTAAACTTCAACAAAATTACAAAGGTAAATTCTATGTTTACTCCCTCATCTAATAAATTAGAATGCTGTGTACACTTTTTCCCATTTTCTGAAATTGGATTTTATATAGACAGATGTACACATTGGAGACAGATTAAAACTCCTAGTTGTTATGAAAAATATAATTGGTCAATTGGCAACAAATAATTCTGACCAAATATAAAATGATTCCTATTATACTTGAGCTTTTTTCATTCTTTTTTCTTGTGGTAAGATAAATATACATAACATATAACTTGTCATTTTATTAAGTTTTTTAGTGTAAAATTCAGTGACAGTATGTTACAATGCTATACACCCACCATCACTACGCATTTCAAGCAGAAACGTTGCACCCAGTAAGTAATAACTCTTCATTCACCCTTAGCCTAGCCCCTGGAAACTTCTGCTTTCTGGCTCTGTGAATGTGCCTGTTTTTGGACCTCTAGAACCTCATGTAAGTGGAATCATACAATTTTTGTTCTTTTTTTGTCTGATTTATTTCATTTAGCATAATTACTTCATTTAGCATAATGTTTTCACAGTTTACTCATATATCAGAATTTCATTCTCTTTTATGGCTGAATAATATTTCATTGAATGTATATACCACATTTTGTCTATTCATCTGTTGATGGATATTGCCATGGGCATTGGGGACCTTTGTCTATGGGGAACAATGCTGCTGTGAACATTGGTATATATATATCTCTTTGTTTCCTTGCTTACCCTGTTTTTTCACAGTGGCCACACCATTTTATATTTCCACCAGCAAAGTACAATGAGGGTTCCAATTTTTCCACATCCTTGCCAACACATGGTATTTCTCACCTTTTTTAAAATAATAACCTTCTTTTTTTTGTGTGTGACAGAGTCAGAGAGAGTCAGAGAGGGATATATATATGGACAGATAGGAAGGGGAAAGATGAGAAGCATCAATTCTTCATTGCATCACCTTAGTTGCTCACTGATTGCTTTCTCATATGTGCCTTGACCAGGGAGCTACAGCAGAGCGAGTGATCCCTTGCTCAAGCCAGCGACTATTCAAGCCAGTGACCTTTGGGCTCAAGCTAGCAACCATGGGGTAATGGCTATGATTCCATGCTCAAGCCAGCGACCCCACGCTCAAGCTGGTGAGCTCATACTCAAGTCGCAGATGAGCTTGTACTCAAGCCAGGGACCTGGAGGTTTCTAACCTGTATCTTCCCCATCCTAGTCTGAGGCTCTATCCACTGCGCCACCGCCTGGTCAGGCTAATAACCATCTTAATGGGTACTAAACTTGATGTTTTAAGTTAAATTAGATACTTTGAGTAATTATAAAATTCTTTAATTTACTACTGTATGCAAATTGTCACAAAGTTGCTAATTTAGAATAATCTTAATTTGCTTCATTCCATTATTTTTATTTGTCGGTTAATCTCCTTGCCTCTGAATAGAAAAGTGTCTTTACTTAAAGGTAATGTAAAAAAATCACATATAAATGGTGTTTAACTATTTTGAAAGCGTAAATAGGAAAATAGTTTTATCTTAGTATATAAAATAAGGGCAGTGATAAAATTCATAACTGCACAAGATAAAACAATATATCTTATAATGCAGTGTATTTCTGTTGTTAGTAGGAAGTTGTATGTTTGCTAGGTAGGTTGAAGTAGGATATACACATACACACACACACACACACACATACACACACATCTGTGTAATTAGGAGGCTATTGCAGAAGAGATATGGGTAGATTAAATGGGATACTGATAGGTATCAAAAGCTAGGAGACTGTAGCTGACCTGGATTTCAGGATTTTTCTTTACTGGGGATATGCTGGCATTCTGGGGATGGGGTCATGGAGAGGTATAATTTTTTTGGCACATTCTAATTACAGCTATTTCCTTTTCAATCCAGGAACTAAATTTGTCTCTTAAGTTCAATGGAATTCATGCCTTTTTAAATATTGTGCTTTTTAAGTCTATACTTCTGGCTGGGAAAAATGTGGAGACTGGGTGTTAGGGGAAGAGTTCTACATTAGAGAGGGCAGTTAGAGGGGAGCTGGGGCTCCTGTTTTGGGAAAAAATCAATGAGTATTGAGTTTTGATTGAAGATGGCTACAAACCATCCATCAGACACATTTTAAGGTTTAGTATTTCATTTCTTGTACTAAGCACCAACATTTTATCACCATATAATTCTAGGTTTATATGGCTTTGGAGCTTCAACTTTGGGTTCATGTGTGAAATAAAAGTACTTAAATTATTTATTTGTAGTTTTAAGATGAAATAACTTGTATTTTTTTGAACCAAGACAACATGTTTTATAGAACTATTATGCAGAAAAACTCATTTAGGAAAGTAGGTATAAATGAAATAATTCTTTAATATCTACAATGTTGTTAGCATTTTCATTGAAAATGAAATCTTATCATACAATGTTTATTTATAATTAAACTGCAATAACACTTAATAAGATATTAGTGCTTAAGTAAATGTTTTGCAGTTCTGGTCAGGGCACTGTAAAATATAAATCAAGTAAATTGTGTCATTTTCTCACACAACTTATTCTCCAGATTGCATCAGAGTATGCTGCAAGTTGGGATATTGTACACATATTTAAAATACAACCCTAGGCCTGACCTGTGGTGGCGCAGTGGACAAAGCGTCGACCTGAAAATGCTGAGGTTGCCGGTTTGAAACCCTGGGCTTGCTTGGTCAAGGCACATATGGGAGTTGATGCTTCCAGCTCCTCCCCACCTTCTCTCTCTGTCTCTCTCTCCTCTCTCTCTCCCTCTCTGTTTCTCTCTCCCTTTCTCTCTCCTCTCTAAAAATGAATAAAAAATAAAAATAAAAATAAAAAAAATAAAATACAACCCTAAATGAGAAAGCACTTTGTCAGGAATAGCCAGTATTCCCATTGTACTGGGAAATGCATGCTAGCTTGGGTAGTTGTGGAAAGGAATGAATCATAGCCTCTTTTCCAATGACTGAGTCATGGCTGGCTGAAGGGAGGTAGAATTTTCAAGTGCTCTGTTTTTTGAGGGATGAAAATAATTTTTTAATCATTTTATATATTATTCAATATCTCTGTCACTATTATTGTTGATAAATGATACAAAAATGATCATTTATCATTTAAAATCAATTGATAAATTTACAACTAATATTCTCATGGATTTGAAAGTGATTTCAAAAAATCAATTAATTTGCACAATATACTACTGTAAGGTTAGTCTTATTATCACTATATTAGGGACAAATTAAAAGCAAGAGAAGTTAATTAACCTGTCAGAGAACCCGAGGGCTGAATTGGCAAGGCAAAATGGACTGCTCACCAACCTGGAGGCCAGAAACTCCACTTTTAGCATGGATTTTAATTGATTTAGGTCAGCTTCTCTAGCCTAAGAAGCACATACAATAATTCTAAATGATCATGCATACAATATAGTGTAGATTAAATAATTAATATTCTAAAGTCCTTTATAAATGTGAATTATTATTATTCATTCCTTTCTTACACCATCAAGTCAGCCAACCTACCTTTCAGCACTGGTGACTAGAGTGTAATTTATTTAAATGGTTAAGTGAGAAATTCATCTCACACATATCCTGTTGAGAGATAGAAGACTCCTCTGATCTGATTAGAAATCTTTATGTACGATGCTGCATATTATTCTGCTTCCCTTAATGTATGTGTTTGCATCCAATTCCCTAATAAACTGGGAATTCATCTTATACAGAGAGACCCATGTTCAAAATAGCAATATAAAACACTCATGCTTATATTAGAAAGGCATATCTTTCCTTGTCTAGAAATGCACATTCTGGAATATTGTCATGTGGCTACCCTGACAGTAATTTGCTTTACTATTCTTTTACTCACATTTGAAAAAGATTACTGAAAAATGGTATTTGGTATTTTCTCCAAAGATATGCTGTCCTGGGTTATAAATTTTGTGCTTATATTTGGTGTTTTGCAATTAATATACTTAGAAAACATCAAAATATTAGAATCCAGGGATTGTCTTATTGGTAGTTTCATTCCTCTAACCATTTGATCAGGAAAATTTTTGTTAAATTTTGTTCATTTAAAGGAAGGGAGTGCTGGGGTTGAAAGATATGAAGATTAAAATTAAATACTAGTATTATGCCTTTTCAGAGGAAGAAATTAAGAATTCTATAGATAAGGAAGACTATAAAGTTCTTAACTAATAATGGATGGGTGATAAGTATAATTTTCAAGATTTTGTTAAGACAGCTTTTTAGTCATTCATTCAATGAATATCTGTCAGGCATAGTTTTAGATGCTGAGAATAAGAACAAGGACTTTGCCTTCTATCACAGTAAACAAAAGAATAAAAAGACATGTATGTATGTATGTGTTCTGAGTCTGTTAGATTAGGGTTGGAATATATAATAAAACTGAAAAGAAACAGTATAATGAGAATGCTATTTTCAACATGATGGTCAAGAAAAGAGGAGATTGACAGTTAAGCAGAAGTTTGAATGACATGAAGATGCAGCCTTGCAGATATTTTGGGGAAGATCATTCCAGGTAGAGGCAACAGTGCATTCAGGAGCCCTGAGAGATAGTATGTGGCAGGAGCAGATGTGGTAACTCTGACAGTAATCACAGGGCTTAGATATAAAAAAGCATACTCAGGTCTGGCTGGTTGGCTCAGTGGTAGAGCATCAGCCTGGCGTGCAGGAGTCCTGGGTTCGATTCCCGGCCAGGACACACAGGAGAAGCACCCATCTGCTTCTCCACCCCTCCCCTCTCCTTACTCTTTGTCTCTCTCTTCCCCTCCTGCAGCCAAGGCTCCATTGGAGCAAAGTTGGCCCAGGCGCTAGAATGGCTCTGGTAGCAACAGAGCGATGCCCCAGATTGGCAGAGCATTGCCCCCTGGTGGGCGTGCCAGATGGATCCCGGTTGGGCGCATGCAAGGGTCTGTCTGGCTGCCTCCCCGTTTCCAACTTCAGAAAAATACACACACACACACACACACACACACACACACACACACACACACAAAGCAAAAAAAAAAAGCATACTCATTTCTCAGAAAACAGCTGAGAAACCTTTAAAGAAGGGAATATGCAGGGAAACAAACTGTAAACACTTGAACACTATAACTATCAAGAGCTAGTAGACACCTAGTTTATAAAGAGCTAGCAAAAGCTTCGCTTATAAATTTTAAGGATATTTAGTGAATAATTTCTGAATTTTCAAAACACATCCAAGTAACTGATTTTTTTTTTAATTTTACTCTTCAATTACAGATGATATACGGTATGATATTAGTGATTAGACATTTAGATGCTATATGAAATGATTACCCAAATAAGTCTAGTACCCATCTGACAGCCATACATATGTTATCACCTATATTCCTTATGCTGTACTTTACATCCCCAAGGCTGTTTTAATAATTGGCAACTTATTCTTCTTTTCATGGTTTTCACCCATTCCTCAACCACCTACCATCTGGTGACCACCAGTTTGTTCTCTGTATTTTATAAGTTTGTTTCTTTTGTTGTTTAGATCCCACATGTAAGTGGGATCCACAGTATTTGTCTTTGGCTTATTTCACTTAGCATAATTTCCTTGAAGTCCAACCATGTTGTTGTAAATAGCAGGAGTTCATTCTTTCTTTCTTTTTTTTTTTTTTTGGCTGCGTAAAATTCTATTGTATATATGTATCAAATATTTTAAAAATATTATTGAATTTACTGGGGTGGCATTGGTTTCAGGCGTCCAAATCTATAATACTTCATGTGTATATTGCATTGTGTGTTCATCATTCTAAGTCAAGTTTCCCTTTATCACCATCTATCACCCCTTTATACTCCTCCACCCAACCCTTTTCAACCTTGTGCAATCCCCCCCCTGTTGTCTGTATTTGTAAGCTTTTTTCTTTGCTTAGTCCCTTCACTTTTTCACCCAGCCCCCTAACCCCATCTTCTTTATCCATTTGTCTATCAATGGACACTTAGGTTGCTTCCATAATTGCTACTGTAAATAATGCTGTAAGGAACATAAGAGTGCATATATATTTTTTCAAATTAATATTTTGAATGCTTTCAGATAAATCCCCAGAAGTGGAATTGCTGTGTTATACAGTAGTTACAGTTTTAGTCCTTTAAGTAACCTCCTTATGTTTTCCACAATGACTGCACCAATTTATAATCCTGCCAACATTGCATGACGGTTCTCTTTTTTCCACATTCTTCCATTTGTTCTTTGTTGATTTATTTATGATAGCCATTCTGACAGGTGGGAGGTGATATCTCATTGTGGTTTTAATTTGCATTCCCCTGATAATTAGTGGTATCTGAATACCTTTTTATATGTTTATTGACCATCTGGATGTCCTCTTTGGAGAACTGTCTGTTCAGGTCCTCCACCCATTTCTTTTCTTTTTTTTTTTTTTTTCATTTTTCCGAAGCTGGAAACAGGGAAGCAGTCAGACAGACTGACTGGGATCCACCCGGCATGCCCACCAGGGGGTGATGCTCTGCCCCTCTGGGGCGTTGCTCTGTTGCATTCAGAGCCATTCTAGCGCCCGAGGCAGAGGCCACAGAGCCATCCTCAGCACCCGGGCCATCTTTGCTCCAATGAAGCCTTGGCTGCAGGAGGGGAAGAGAGAGACAGAGAGGAAGGAGAGGGGGAGGGGTGCAGAAGCAGATGGGTGCTTCTCCTGTGTGCCCTGGCCGGGAATCAAACCCAGGACCCCTACACGCCAAGCCAATGCTCTACTGCTGAGCCAACCGGCCAGGGCCTCCACCCATTTCTTAATTGGAATTTTTTTTGAAGAGGGTAGTTCAGTTGTATGAGTTCCTTATTATTTTGAATATTAACCCCTTATTGGATTTATCATTGATAAATACCTTCTCTATTCAGTAGGTTGTCTTTTTATTTTGTTGATGGTTTTCTTCAATGTGTAAAAACTTTTTAGTTTGATGTAGTTCCATTTATTTAATTTCTCTTTTCTTTCTCTTGCTGGAGGAGACATATTCCAAAAAATCGTACTAAGAACAATGTTAGAATGAACTGCCTGTGTTTTCTTTTAGAAGTTTTATGGTTTCAGATATTACATTTAAATCTTTAATTTATTTTTAATTTATTTTTGTATATGATGTAAGAAAGTGGTCATTTCTTTTTTTTTTTTCATTTTATCTGTCCAATTTTTCTAGCACCACTTATTGTTTTACTGAGAAGACTATTTTTATTCCATTGCATATTCTTGTCTTTGCCATACATCAGTTGGCCACTTAGATATGAGTTTATTCCTGAGCTCCCTGTTCTGGTCTATCAGTTTGTTTTTAAGCCAGTTTCATGCTGTTTTGATCAGTGTAGCCTTGAATTTTGATATTTGTTAGTGTGATGCCTACAATTTTGTTTTCTCTCAGTATTCTTTTATCTGTTTTGGGTATATTTTGGTTCTATATAAATTTTAGGATTGTTTGTTTTAGTCCTGTGAAAAATGTCATTGATATTTTGATAGAAATTGCATTGACTCTGTAGATTATTTGGGGTGTTAAGGACATTTTAATGATGTGAATTCTTTCTATCCATAAACACAATGTTATCTTCTTCAATTTCTTTGTTTTATTTTTTAAAATTTATTTAATTATTTGTGTTTACATAGATTCTAGGGTTGCCCCAAATGCATCCCCGCTCCCCCTTATTCTCCTCAACATCTCCCTTGCCCCCTCCCTACACCGTCCTCCCCCCTTCCCTTCAGGTTTATCCCATCCTATCATCTTCTTTCCCTCTGTCCTCTTTTCCTCTGTTCCCTTTGATCCCTCCTCTGTCTCAATTCCATTCCTCAGTTCTTGTTTTTCTTTGGGTTCCTCAAATGAGTGAGGTCATATGATATTTTTCTTTCTCTGCCTGGCTTATTTCACTTAACATAATAGTTAGTCTCCAAGTCCATCCATGTTGTTGCAAAAGGTAACATTTCCTTCTTTTTCATGGCCCCATAGTATTCCATTGTATATATGTACCACAGCTTTTTAATCCACTCGTCCACTGACGGACACTTGGGCTGTTTCCAGATCTTTGCTATTGTGAACAAAACTGCCATAAACATGAGGGTGCATTTCTTTTTTTCAGTCGGTGATATAGGGTTCTTGGTATATATTCCTAAAAGTGGGATGGCTGGGCCAAAAGGCAGATTCATTTTTAATTTTTTGAGGAATCTCCATACTGTTTTTCACAGTGGCTTTACCAGTCTCCATTCCCACCAGCAGTGCAGGAGGGTTCCCCTTTCTACCCAAAGCAATCTAAAATTCAATGCAATACCAATTAAAATACCAATGACATATTTCAAAGATATAGAACACATATTTCAAAAATTTATATCTTCTTCAATTTTTTTCTTCAATGCCTTGTAGTTTTATGAATACAGGTATTCCACCTTTTTGGTTAATTTATTTCTAAGTATTTTATTTATTTATTTTTGATGCAATTCTAAATGGGATAGATTTTTTAAAAATTTCTCTTTCCGATAGTTCACTTTTGATACATAAAAATGCAACCAAATTCTGAATATTAATTTTGTATCTTGATACTTTACTAAATTCATTTATTAATTCTAATAGTTTTTGGTTGATACTTTTGCATTCTGTCTCTATAATATCCAGTCATCTGCAAATAATGGCAGTTTACGTTTTTCTTTCCAATTTGGATGTCTTTCTTTTTCTTGTTTGATTGCTTTGTCTAAGACTTCCAATACTATGTTAAATAAAAGTGGTGGAAATAAATTTTGTTGGCTTTTTCTTGATCTTAAGGAAAATACTTTTAGCTTTTCAACATTGAATATGATATTAGCTGTGGGTTTGTCATGTATGTATGGCCTTTATTATTTTGAGGTATGTTACCTTTATTTCCACTTTGCTGAGAGGTTTTTTTTTTTTTTTTGTATTTTTCTGAAGCTGGAAATGGGGAGAGACAGTCAGACAGACTCCTGCATGCACCCGACCGGGATCCACCCGGCATGCCCACCAGGGGCGAAGCTCTGCCCACCAGGGGGCGATGCTCTGCCCATCCCGGGCGATGCTCTGCCGCGACCAGAGCCACTCTAGCACCTGGGGCAGAGGCCAAGGAGCCATCCCCAGTGCCCAGGCCATCTTTGCTCCAATGGAGCCTTGGCTGCAGGAGGGGAAGAGAGAGACAGAGAGGAAGGAGGGGGGGTTGGAGAAGCAAATGGGCGATTCTCCTATGTGCCCTGGCCGGGAATCGAACCCTTGTCCCCCGCACGCCAGGCTGACGCTCTACCACTGAGCCAACCGGCCAGGGCATGAGAGGTTTTTTTTAATCATAAATGGGTGCTGAATTTTGTCAAGTGGTTTTTCTTTGTATATTGATATGATTATATAATTTTCCACCTTTAGTTTGTTATATAGTGCACCACAATAATTGATTTGTGGATATTAAACAAAACTTGCATCCCAGGAATAAATCCCAATTGATCCGTGTATAATTTTTTTAATGTATAGCTGAATTCATTTTCCTATTTTTTTAATTTAATTTTTAAATTATTTAAAAGATATTTTTCATTGATTAATTTTACAGAGGGCAGAGTAAAAAGTAACAACCCATAGGTGCTTCACTTTATTTTTTTAAAAAGATTTTATTTATTGATTTTTAGAAAGAAAGGGAAGGAGAAAAAAAGAGAAACATCAACTGTATTAATTCTTTCCCTATGTGCCTTGAATGGGCAAGCCAAATGTTTTGAACCAGTGACCTCAACTTTCCATGTCCACACTTTATCCACTGTGCCACCACAGGTCAGGCAGTTTCCTAATATTTTTGAGGATTTTTGCATCTATGTTCATTAAGGAGATTTGTTTATAGTTATATTTTTTAAATGTCTTTGTATGGTTTTGAAATGAGAGTAATACTGGCTTTATAAAATAAGTTTGAGAGCATTTCATCCTCTTCATATTTTGGGGATAGTTTTAGAAGTATAAGTATTAATTCATCGAATGTTTAGTAAAATTCATTTGGAAAGCCATCTGGTCCAGAACATTGTTTTTTGGGAGGTTTTGATTACTGATTTGATTTTGTTAGTAGTTATTGGTCTTTAAATTTCTTTATGTTCATTCTATTTCTTCCTGATTGAGTCTTGTAACATTATATGTTTATAGAAATTTATCCATTTCTTCCAGGTGCCAACTTTTGGCATATAGCTCTTCGCAATATTTTCTTATAATCCTTCGTATTTCTGTGGTGTCAGTTGTCATTCTCATCTTTCATTTTTGATTTTATTTATTTGAGCTTTCTTTCTTTTTTCTTGATGAGTCTTGCTAAAGATTTATTCATTTAAAAATAATTTTAAATAATTAGCTTTCAGTTTCACTGTTCTTTTCTATTTTTTAAGACACTATTCTTTAAAATTTCTGTTCTGAACTTTATTATTACCTTCCTTTATACTCAGCACTTTTTTTTCCTAGTTTTTTTAGGTGTAAGGTTAGATTCGTCATTTGAAATTTTTCTTGTTACTTGAGGTAAACCTGTATTGGTATAAATTTTTCTATTTGAACTGCTTTGGCTGTGTCCCAAAGATTTTTTATCATTATGTTTTCTTTTTCATTTGTCAAGATACCTTTTAATTTTTTTCTTGATTTTATTGTTAACCCATTTCTTGTTTGGTAACATGTTGATTAGCTTCCATGTGTTTGTGGGTTTTTTTTTCTTGTAATTGATTTCTAGTTTCATACCATTGTGGTTAGAGAAGATGCTTAGTTGAAATTATATCTTCTTAAATTTATTATGACTTGTTTTGTGGCCTAATATGTGGTGTATCCTAGAAAATGTTCCATGTGCACTTGGAAAGACTGTATATTCTGCTGCTTTTGGTTGAAATGTCCTAAACATATCAATTATGTTCATTTGGTCTAATGTGTTATTATATCCACTTTTTCCTTGTTGAGTTCTGTTTGGATATTCTGTTCTTTGATATCAATGATTGTTAAAGTTCACTATTATTACTGTGTTATGGTTTTTCTCCCTTTATGACAATATTTGTAGGAATACATTGTGAAGACTTGCAGAGTCAGGGTAAACAATTAGAAGTAGAGAGGTGCCCTAGGGCAAAAGCTCTGAGCCCACAAGAGTTTAGGGGCATCTCTGAACCTGTGCTAGAAACAGCAAAACAGCAGGATAGGATTCAGCAACAAGAAAATGTGTAGGCTATTAGAAGTCAGCTTGTCTTTGTCCTTTATTTTACCCCCTAAGAACTTCTTCTGTCCGTTTCCTTGAGTTATTTGTACTGGCTAATAAACATCTGAGTGAGGGTGGGGGCGGGGCCTCAGTGCTTTGGTCTGTGGAATGGGGCTTTTGCCTCCCCTCCTCCCCTCAGAGCATCTGGTCTCCAGGTAGTTCCTTGTCACTGTGACAAATATTTGCTTAATATAGTATTTAAATGTTCCTATTTGGGTGAATAAATATTCTTAAGAGTTATATTCTCTTGTAGGTTTAATCTCTTTATCATTATGAAATGCCTTTTTTTTTGTCTCTTAGTATAGCCTTTATTTTAAATTCTATTTTCTCTGATATAAGTATTGTAACCTTGGTTATTTGTGTATTTGTTTCCATATGCATGAAATATTTTTTTCATCCCTTTACTTTTTGTCTGTGTATTTTACAATCTGAAGTGGGTCTCTTGTAGGCTGCATATGTATTGGTTTTGTATTATGTCTCTTTATTGAAGCATTTATTTAATTTACATTTAAAGTAATTATTGATAGGTATGTAGTTATTGCTATTATATTGTTTTCTGATTGTTTTTGTAGTTCTTTTCTGTTCCTTTCTTATTGTTATTCTTTTGTATGTTGGTGACTTTCTGTAGTGTTATGTTTGGATTTCTTTCTTTTCTTTCTTGTTTATCTCTTACAGATTTTTGGTTTGTGGTTAGCATGTGCTTCATATATACCAAGTTATGTTTATAGTACTCTATTTTAAATTTTTGGTCACTTAAGTTTGAATACATTCTAAAATCATTATAATTTTTATTCACTTCCTCCATATTTATGTTTTGTCATTATCATTTCCTTCTCTTGTGTGTGTTTGTGTGTATCCCTTAATTTATTGTTTTAATTACACATGATCTTGCTACTTTTGTCTTTTAACCTTTTTTTTCTTTTCTTTTTTTTTTTTTATTTTTTTTTATTTTTCTGAAGCTGGAAACGGGGAGGCAGTCAGACAGACTCCCGCATGTGCCCCACCGGGATCCACCCGGCATGCCCACCAGGGGGCAATGCTCTGCTCATGGGGGGGGGGCGACCAGAGCCACTCTAGAACCTGGGGCAGGGGCCAAGGAGCCATCCCCAGCGCCCGGGTCATCTTTTGCTCCAATGGAGCTTTGGCTGTGGGAGGGGAAGAGAGAGACAGAGAGGAAGGAGAGGGAGAGGGGTGGAGAAGCAGATGGGTGCCTCTCCTGTGTGCCCTGGCCGGGAATTGAACTCGGGACTTCCGCATGCCAGGCCAATGCTCTACCACTGAGTCAACTGGCCAGGGCCGTCTTTTAACCTTTATACTAGCTTTATAGTTGGTTGATCCACGTTTTTACTATTTCCTTTGATAATGAGAATTTATTTTTTTTCTTCTATGTCTTTATTTATATTTTTAAATCTTTCCTACTAAAAGAAATTCCTTTAACTTTTCTTGTAATACTGGTTTAGTGGCAATAAACTCCTTTAGCTTTTTCTTGTCTGCAAAGCTTCTTGTCTCTCCTTCCTTTGTAAATGATAGTCTTGCTGTGCAAAATAATTTTGGTTGTAGGTTGTTGCTCTTCATCACTTTGAAGATTTGCTGCCAATTCCTTCTGCCCTGCAAATTCCCTGTTGAGAAATCAGCTGACGGTCTTATGAGAGCTCCCTTAAGTAACTAACTGCTTTTTTTTTTTTTCTGCTTTAAGATTTTCTTTTTGTCTTTAACTTTTGGCATTTTAATTATGTGTCTTGGTGTGGGCCTCTTTGGGGTCACTTGCTTGCAACTTTCTGCACTTACCAGACTTGCATATCTATTTCCTTCATCAGGTTAGTGATATTTTCAGTTATTATTTCTTCAAATATATTTTCAATTTGCTTTCTCTTTTCTTCTTGAGCTTCTATGAGGCAACTGTTGGTATGCTTGACATTATTCCAAAGGTTCCTTAGACTATTCTCATTTTTTAAAATTCTTTTTTCTTTTTGTTGTTTTGATTGGCTGCTTTCTACTACCTTGTCTTCCCAGATCATTGATTCAAAATTCTGATTTATCTAATCAATTTTTGATGCCCTCTAGTGTATTCTTTATTTCTGTTTTGTGTGTGTGTGTGTGTGTGTGTTATATCCTTTTTTAAAAAAATGTATTCTAGCTGTTTGCTGAAAGTCTCATTGAGTTCATGTATTCTTCCCCTCAGTTAGTTTGAGCATCCTTATAATCAGTATTTAAACTCTATATCTGGTAGATTTCTTGTCTCCATTTAAATTTTCTTTTCTGAGGTTTTGTTCTATTCTTTCATTTGGGACTTTCTTTTGTCTCCTTATTTTGGCTGTGTCTCTTTTTCTTTATATTATTAGGTAGATGCGCTATAGCTCTCTGTCTTGACAGATTGACTATATGCAGAAGGTATCTCATGGGGATCAGTGGTGCAGTCTTCTTGGACACATATGTGATCCAGGGTGTCTCTTGTGTGGATTAGGTGTGTCCTTCTGTTGTAGTTAAGCCTTTATTACTGTTGGCACATCAGTGGTATGGTTGACCTTCTTGCTGACTGGCTATGAGGGCTGGCTGTGACTACAGAATATAAGCTCTGTGTGGAGACTTTCCCTAATCGGTGGCAGTTGTTTTTGTAGTACTGTAGTGGCAGCTAAGTCCACCCTTTGGGTATATTGTTTATGGAGCTAGCTGAATATTGTCCTGGTGTGGTGTGAAGCCACCACACAGATGTGTTGGGTGTGGAGCCTCCTAGGAGAAGCTCTGGTACAAGGAAAGGTCAGCTGCTGCTTGTGGCAGGTTTGGGGCCACTTGGTAAGAAATACAATGTGATCCATTATGGTTTGCCACTTGTGCTAGGCTTAGAGGTGCTTTGGAAAGACTACACTGTGTACTGAGACTGGTTACCACTTGTGCTAGGCTTGAGACCATTTGGTGTGTACCATAATGTGATCTGAGACCAGCCGCCCCTTTGCCAGATTTATAGTCTCTTTTAATTGAAACTATGTTTCAGGACAAATCTGGCCACTGCTTATGCCAGTCTTGCAGCCACCTGATGGTAGTTACAATTCAAGCTGGGACATGTTGCTACTTATGCTGTGGTTAGGTTCACTTAGCAAGAGCTACAAGGGACACCAAGGCTGGCTGCTTCTTGTTTGGTGTTTGTGGACCTTTGAGAGATTTTGGGAAAGTCGGAAGTATTTGTTAAAATAGGCTGCTGGTGTGGAGAAGCCACTGAATGAGGCTCAAGCCTGGTGAGTGTGTTGGGTGGAATGGGGTCTCAGGTAATCTGCAGAACAGGGAAAATGGTGTTACTAGCCAGGTTAGTGGAGAGCATGGATTTGGCCCCTGCCTATTCTGGATTGGCTGGGTGAAAGGAGAACTCACTGAAGGAACAGTGTTGCCTGCCAGTGCTTTCATCCCTGCATATCGGTTTCTTGGCTCCTGTCCCTTCAGCACTTGCCCTGATGTTAGTCAATTTAGTTCCTCTATGGATGTCCCTGGCACATTTTGATCTCCTGTGCTAGGGTGTAGAGTGAGTGAGTTTTTATTGAATTTGTGCATAGGTCCTTTAATAGCAATGTGCCTTGATCTCTTGCTATGATTTGTCTTTCTCAAATGCAATGCTTGCTCGTTTTTATAATGAGTGGTTATGGGGACTCCTCTTCTTGACACTGGTGTCCTGGGCTGGTAAGCCCAACATGGGGCTGGGACCCCTTACTCCTCAGGGGGAGATCTCTGCAATTGAAATATCTCTCTTAATTCTTAATCACCATCTGTATGGGACCTGCTCATTTTGTGTCTCCATTCCTCCTACCAATGTTTATATGGCTTTGTCTTTATATCCTTAGCTATAGGAATTTTGTTTAGCTAGTATTTAGGTGGTTCTCAGTTATGGTTGTTCTATATCAGTTGTAATTTTGATATGGTAGTGGAGGAGGTGATTTCTTTCTTTCTTTACCATCTTGATTGGAAGAGTCCTCAGAAATTTTTTGTTTAGATATTTAGATGAGATTTTGGATTTAATGCTAAAATGGTTTAACTGGATATTGAGATGGGATTAATGTATTTTGCATGTAGGATGTACATGACTTTTTCAGGGGGCAAAGGTAGAAATATAATTAGTTAAGGTGAAGTCATACAGAATGAAAATAAGTCCTAAAGGCAATGATTGGTATTTTTATAAGAAGGCCATGTGAAGACACGCAGACAGATATACTCATGTCATGTGAAGATTCAGACAGAGATTGCAGGGAAGCATCTATAAGCCAAAGAATGTCAAGGATTGTTGACACCTACCAGAAGCTGGTAGAGGCAAAGGAAGAATTCTTTCTTTGTATCTCAGAGAGAGCATAACCTTGTAGACATTTTAATTTTAGACTTCTAGCCTCCAACACCTTTACAGAATACATTTCTCTTATTTAAGCCACCCAATTTGTGTGCATCTTTATATTCATCAGAAATGACTGAGTAAATAGAAATTTGAACTACTTGTCCTTTTAGAACAGAGCAATATAGGCAGTAATATATTTACATGCCAAAAAAAGAATTAATGACAAAATTCATACTGTAGTATTGCTAGCAAGTTGCAAGGTTTATATATAAAGACTACATGCTTCTCTCTACTTAAGGAATTGTGTATTATAATACAATACTTTTAGGGACCAAAGACCCAATTCAAAATAATTTTCCCAAGGACCTCTAGCATATATATAATCATCAGATAACCTCTAAATATAGTGTCATATAACTTCTTGAAGTATGCCCAAATGTATACACTCAATTTGCCACTACTAAGTACACTAAATGATAATAATTTTCTGTTATATTTTCATATAACCTTTGCATAGTTTATTATCATCTGTACTTTACTCATTAAACAAATGCAATTAATAACAACTAAGAAAGAAAAGGGAATACATATATATGTGAAAAGGACATGTCATTGAACATTTTTCATAAGCAGAAACTATAGTGGAGCAGATATGATTAAAATTTTCTTTTTAACAAGACTACAAAGCTTACCAACCAATAAAAGCTAATTTGAGAGGACTCATTCTTCCTTTTTTCTGCTTGGTGTTTTATTTTCTCACTTCAGGACATATGAGAGGCATCATTTCTCTCAGGAAGCTGTCTTTGAACTGCAATTTTAGATAATTACCCCATAGTGGCTGTTTCCCCAGTGCTCTTTCAAATCTCTTATTTTTTATGGAAGTATTTGTTTATATGATTGTCTTTTCCACTTAACTATCAGCCCCTAAGGAACTCATTGGAATGGATAGGTTGTTTTATTTCGAGGCCTGAACATTATTTATTTTTAAAAATAGCTTTAACAGTGTAATTAACACACAATAAAATACATATACTTAAAGTGTACAGTCTGATAAGTTTTGACATATATATACACCCATTGAACTATCACCACTATAAGAGAGCCAATATATCCATTACCCCAAATTTTGCTCATTTAGGTGAGATGGATTTAAACAAAGCTTTCGATGAAAAGTTGATTCTGGAGAATTTAAAGAACTCTGCCCAAAAATGTCAGTTGGCTGGTCAAATTATATGTAATTTATTAAAGCTAGATCAGAAGGAACAAGTTGAACATAGATCTAGCTTTTTAAGACTCATTTTGGTCTGTTAAAATTCTTTCGTTGTACCGCATTTATTCAGGAAATTCTGCTTTGGGTTTGATAGCAACCTTAGACTGAAGCTTAGTAAGAAACAATGAAATTCAGTCATGTAGTTTATTCATTCTAAGTTGTACATTTTTGTTCACCTTTTAAGTCCTGGAAATGCAGATACCTTTTACAATGAATAATGTGTCATAGTTTAACTAATATTTTTGTTTTCATTAGCATATAAAGTAATAGCAAATCTTAATATTAATCTGTTTTGTACTCTACAAAATCCTCTTCTCTGTGTTTAGAGATCAGAGACAGAATGCCCATTATATTTTTTGTGAGTTTACAATTCTGTTCTAAGCCATTTTTGATTCCATATTCTTACACAATCTCCTGAGGTTGGATTGTGGTTCTGTTGTCATAGATCGCAATGACAGTCAGATGGAAAGATAAAGAAAAATCACATAGCTTTTTAATGTTAAGATGACCTGATATATCTATGAGAAGTTATTGTTTTCAAAAAGAAATTGAAATCATATTTGAAATTCTTTAAGTCATTGTGTAAAAAAGACTAGTTTTAGGGTTGCACCAAAAATAGGGAAATAAATGTGACCAGAGTGAGAAACTAATTAGGGGTAGCAAGGAGAATATAAAAAAATAAACTTTACTACAAGTTGAATCTGAGCCACTTTGTCAAAGTAGAGGTATAGATCAGAAATTTTTTATTGTTGTTGAGTGTATGTGTTTGGGGATGCTTTTCAGTTGGGTGTGCCAGTTTGTTGCTTGGCAAGCCTCATACTCTTATAATTTGAGTAGAAAGCCAAAAGTTTAGAAGTGATACTGATCACATAAATGGCAAGCCATCCATCCTGGTGATGTCAAGATTGAATTCATTGTCTCTTACTAGTCATAGTTCGGTATCTGTAGACTTGCTCTTTAGGATCAGAAATATGCTTTTGTTGGACACTGGTAGTAGATCCATTTCTCACAGTTAGAGTTACGTTAATCATGCACCTAGGCCCAAATTTTCATGAACAATGAGAAATATGACTGTCAAGTGGGCTGACCTATTCATGTTGAAATGACTAACACATTCTCTCATTTTAGACAGAAGTATGTGGGAAACTAAATTATAATCAGTGGAACTCTTGATGAGAACAGAATCATTACAAGTAGAGTTATTTGTATGATAAATAACAGATTTTATAAATGAGTGGTTCAGGATACCTTCTCTCCATGTCATGCTTGTTCAAAAACCAATGTCTGGTATTTAAGTTTCTTTTGTCTATGCTTTAAAGTTGACCACCTATGTACTTCCATAATCTTTTTTAGACTATATATTTGCTTATGTTTCAAGTTTACTCAGTTGTCATAGTCTTATCTTAACTGGTGGAACTATGTATTAAATTCTGTAGTTATATATCACAGATAATATCTTATCTGAGTGACTATTTTGATTGACTCGAATTTAAAAAACTGCTTCTATTCTGTGTATTTGTAACTGTGTAGAATTACAGGTTTGTATATATTTAAATATTTAATAGTTTATCTTTGATATCATGTTCTAATTCTTGGACAAAGAGACACTTATTATTGCTGTCAAATATTATCATATGACATTACATTTAACAGTACCTCCCTATTCCTCAGGTCCTTGAAAATCTTTCTGGAATTTGGGTAGGCTATGTAAAAAAGGGAGATTGAAGAGGGTAAAAAATATTGGTTTTTTAGTTTTATTAAAGAAAATTTCAGTATTCTGGTACAATCAGAGTTGGCTGAAAAGTAAGATTTATACAGCAAATCTTCCTTGAATATCCATGTTTCCTCCATTTTAGTCATTGACAGACTTATTAGTCTTCTATCTTCCTTTTTTGTTTCACTTCTTTTTCCTATCAATAATGGGAATGATTCTCAATTCATGTAAATGAATATTATTATAGAGATAAGTACAGCTGACATCACTGCATGCTAATTTTATTATTTAGATTTCACATTTGCATAAATTAAGTTGTGTTGTTTACATTTCTTTACCCAGTTTTGTAAAATGCTAGTCATTTTTATGCTAGTCATTCTCTAACTAACTTTGTTTTTGTACTTCTTCATAAATATAACTATGAAGATTATTTCTTTCCTATTTTTTTTAGAAAAGAAGAATTATAAGTAGAAATTAATAATTGAAAGGTGTAAAGCCAGGAAGCAGGGCCACTATCACAGCAGCCCAGCCCATGCAGGTTCGCATTGGATTCGGACAGTCGGTAAAGAAACCACGGAGCCAAAAACTGGTGGGCCATAGTCTTTAATCTAGCTTGCACCCGGCGGGCAAGTAAAAATACACACTGGGCTCCAAAACCCAGTCACATTCAGTGCTCACAAAGCTACTGATTTATCCGAGTTTCCTAGAATCAAAGGTTTCTAGCTCACCAGCCTTATTTCCTCAGTTCCCCATCTCCTTCCTTATCCCAGATACAAACTCTGTACAAACTGGCATCTCACTCAGCTCTCCGCCATCTTGGCTGCTTTTCCTGGCCTCCTCCACGTGGCCTCCTTCCGCTGCTGGCTCTACTCTCTCTGCTCTCTCATGCTAACCTCAGGAACCAAGCGCCAAACTCCCGCTCCGTTCCCATTTTATAGTGTAGAAATCCAAACCCTTAATCCAATATACATAATAGGGAAGTCTTAATACAAAGTCACTTCTCTGAGGCATGATAGGATTGTACCACCCTACACCAAAAAGGGTAGGAAAGGCTTAATCCCAAAACCAAGCCCCAGGCTACAAGGATTCTGCCTGCCTTTAGCCCACCCCAACACACATTAATATCACCTGGGCAACGGCCTCTTTAACAAAGTGAGCATAACACATTTTATCTGCCCAACAAAAGGGTATGCATTCATTTGCATGAAGTTATTGTTAAGGAGAATATTATTATACAGGAATTCTAACATTGAGATTGAATGCAAAAAAAAAATTATGTTATTCTGCTTTAAATACTGTGTTATTGGTCAGATCTATCAACTTTTAGGAGAGAAAAATAGGTTAATGGGAATGGGTAGAGGGTAGACCAATAAGAATCTTACTGGACAGTTAGTGATAGCATAGAGAGCAATTAATTTTTCAAAATCATGATTTCCTCCACAAGTTATTGTAAAGCCAGTAATCAGGGCCAGGGCCACCATCACAGCAGCCTTCTGGCCTATGCAGGTTCGCACTGGATTCGGACAGTCGGTAAAGAAACAGCGGAGCCAAAAACTGATGGGCCATAGCCTTTAATCCTACCTTGCACCCGGCGGGCAAGTAAAAATACACACTGGGCTCCAAAACCCAGTCACACTCAGTGCTCACAAAGCCACTGACTTATCCGAGTTTCCTAGAATCAAAGGTTTCTAGCTCACCAGCCTTCTTCTCCTCAGTTCCCCATCTTCTTCCTTATCCCAGATACAAACTCTACACAAACTGGCATCTCACTCAGCACTCCGCCATCTTGGCTGCTTCTCCTGGCCTCCTCCACGTGGCCTCCTTCCGCTGCTGGCTCTACTCTCTCCTCTCTCTCATGCTAACCTCAGGAACCAAGAGCCAAACTCCCGCTCCGTTCCCATTTTATAGTGTAGAAATCCAAACCCTTAATCCAATATACATAATAGGGAAGTCTCTAATACAAAGTCACTTCTCTGAGGCATGATAGGATTGTACCACCTTACACCAAAAAGGGTAGGAAAGGCTTAATCCCAAAACCAAGCCCCAGGCTCCAACAATCCTGCCTGCCCCCAACACACATTAATGTCACCTGGGCGACGGCCTCCTTGTGTCATCTTTAACAAAGTGAGCATAATACATTTTATCTGCCCAACAGTTATCCACACAGTTAAACCACATTTTTCAGTTTTTTTGCACTCAGGAATAGCCATGTGTTAGACATCTATCCCTTGTCATGTAAGTAGAAGTGACAAACTCCAATGCTAGGTTTGGCCTTTCAAATTCTCACAGACAATCCTCCATCTTTTTCTTCCACCAGCTTGGCACAGCTGGGCCCAGTGGCTTTAGAAACCACATGTTATAGATATGAAGTCACAGAAAGGAAAGACACTGATTCCTTGAACTACTATTTAGATGAAAGTTGCTTGCTGCTCAGAAAAAAAGGTTGGACTTTATTTGAGCAATAAACTTCTATTGCATTTGAGCCATTATACATTTTTGTAGAGAGAGAAAGAGACAAAAACATGGAATTGCTCTTGTATGTACCCTGACTGAGGAATTGAACTGGCAACCTCGAGTTCTGAAACAATGCTTCCACCAACCAATCTTGGCAGGATTAGCCTACCAGGGCTCAATCCTTTTTTTTTTTTTTATTCTTACTACTTCCCTCTGTACATTTACATGAGAATAGTATTCCTCATTAAAAATTAGCTGAGGATTCTTATCTTTCTGTTCTCTATGACCTTATCCCTTTTGTTAATTTATAAACACCAGGCACAGCTTAATTCTCCTGCATGTCAATGGGACATAGTGAAACCCCTTCCAGCAGTTTCTTTTTCTTTTTTAGATTTTTATTTATTTATTTTAGAGAGGGGGGAGAGAGAAAGAGAGGGAAAGGGGGGGAGGAGCAGGAAGCATCAAATTACATATGTTCCTTGACCAGGCAAGCCCTGGCAACCTCAGCATTCCAGGTTGACGCTTTATCCACTGTGCCACCACAGGTCAAGCCCAACAGTTTTTTTGAACTTTTCTTGTATACTTGTTTTCCAAAGGTAAGGAGTATGGAGACAGGATGAGGATCTTGTCTTAAGGGTCACATACCAGAGAAGTCCAGAAATGCAGAGCTTAAGAGAGAGCTAAAACAGCTTTGCCTTAAAAGGCATTTGTACTACCAGAAAGCTTTGGTGAAAAGAGCATGATAAGATTAGTTAGTCAGAAGGAAGTGGAAGCCAGAGAAGTTTGATTAGGATGGGGACCATTGCTGAAGTGGGAAAACTATAGAAAATACAAATGTTTACCCTGAAGAAGAGAGATTTAATAGTTCATAATAGCTACTTTAAAATATTTTGTGAAATTTATGTAGAAGATGTATTTTTTTCCTGCTGGTAAGAGAAAATGATATAAAACATTGGATAAAAGTTTTATCTAGAATAATATTAATCCAGTCTGAAAAAGGTTTTCCTCAAAATTTGAAATATCAAACAATGTAAAGAGTAATGTCAGTGTGGTGGTTAAGTGCCCCACAGCTGAAAGTAATAAAATGTTATTTAGATTACAAGTAGTAGGCAATGCTGTGGAATTATAATTTAATTAGAGACTGGATCATGTGGCATGTTATGTTTCTTTTAATTCTTAGATTCTGTGGTTCCATGAGGAACAATAAAGATGTAGTTATAATTTAATAAAAATCACAATTACTTTATTTTCTCCCCCCCCCCCAAAAAAAAACCCCAAATGACCTGACTAATCCATTTACAACAGGACTCAGCTTATTCTGTAATTTAACATGATATGATTAATTCTATTCATGGTAGACTATAAAAGATAACGGGAAAATAAGCAATGACAAGATATATTATTTCTGTTTGAGACATCACAAATGAAGGACAATTTACGTAACTGCACTACAAACAGTAATGGTTTTAAGCATTTAATTATTATCAATATAAATCTTCCCTCAAACACAGCATATACTCAGGATGGACTTGAATTTCAATTTAGTAGAATTAACACAAATGACTCAGAGGTATTAAAAGATATTTTAAAGGAGCTATATAAAGTAATTTAAGATTCAGTTTGCTTTCCATTAAAATTTTGCACAAGAATTCATTGGAGGTGGTTATTTTTATATTATTCTGATCACAAAGCATATATTCATTTTCTGTTTTGTTCAGAGTATTATCACTTTGGCTAGGACTGCCCACAATCAAGCCCGCCAAAGGAAGCTTCCCAGGAACCATTTGGAAAGAAGCGATCGTCTGCCAGCCAGTGAAATTTTACCATGTCATAGTAGTTCCACTTCCCTAGAGGGACCTTTAAATATCTCCCACGTGGTTTAATCTGTGCAACTTCCCTAGCCTCCATCTCCTCCATCTTTCTTTCCTCAGGGCCAGGGAACCTTGCCGGGCGGGATATGCACTCTGTACTCAATAAAGCCGTTTATTATTCCACACTTTGCAGCTCCGGCCCTCTTCCTTCCTTCTCGGCAGGGAAAAATACCTTACAAGTATTACCAATGCCATTTTAAGGAGGAAAAAGTAAGGCTTCTTATTCCCTCCTTTCTGTAGAGAATGGAAAGAGAAGAATGCAGGAGCTTCCTGGCTTACAAGAACAACTGGGTCACCTACTCATAGTTCAGTTAATTCCTAGAGTTCTCTGAAAGGGTCCCTGGGGCCACTTGACACACAGAGCAAAGAAGATAGAATTTATCTAAAAACCTTAGAAAACAATGTTTATGTACCTTAATCAAGAATTCCTATACTCGGACTCACCCTAAAGTCATGAGATTAATGTATCCCTCTGGACAAAGGAATCACAAGCCCCTCCTTACCCACCCCAACCGGTATGTGATTTGGTCTATAAAATCAGCCACAGAATTGTAGGAAATTTCTACATGATTTGGTATTGTGCCCCATGTAGCTAGCCGGCTAATTAATAAACTCTTAAAAAATTCATTTGGACTTGGTGTTTCTATGTAACTTGCAGATTAAGGTACAGTACTATTCAACATTTGGGGGCTCGTCTGGGATACTGGTGTTCTGCATCACTGGGTAGAGACACCTGGACCGGCTGCCCTCTCGGAGGGTTGCCTGACCCCGCTGGATCTGTAGGAGGGGCACCCTCTGAGATGTTCCAGGGCTCCAGTTTTCCTGTGAGTCTTGGACAACTTCTTAGCAGACACCTCTAGTCCCTAAAATTTGACGATTTGGCAGAGAAATTGAGGAGTGTAAATTCTGACCTCTGGAGGTAAGTAGGGCAAATCTTTTGCTTTATTGAATTCTAGCTTTCTGTCTGTTTTGAATTCTAGCTTTTCTGTTTTGACTAGTCAATTTGAAACTATTGTGGAGGGTCAGACATGATCAAACTCACACAATAGGCTCTCCAGGACCAAGACATTGGTGGAGAGTTAGGTCCTGCCTTGAGCTTTTCTGGAACACACTTGTTTGTGCTCTCAGGAAAGACAGTTAGTGGGGACATCTGTTTGTGCTTTCAGGGAAGACAATTAGGACTGAGTTAATCATTTCTGCCTCAGACTTCCAGGAACACCTTTGTGCTGTCTATCCATGTTGAGATCTCATTCTTTGCTTTTATTGTTTCTGTCTGAAAACCCCTGAGTGATAGGTGTATAAGTTTTATAAGTGGGGATCTCTGATGCCTGCACCTGAGTTTCCAGTTTGTGGCTCCACAGTGAATAACTGCGGAATCCAAGTGGGCTCCAACCTGCGGTTCTGTGGTGATTGTCATATGGCTTAGGGTGGTATCAGACACTCTCTGATCCTAGTCGGGGATTTTATAATAACCCACCGATGCTAAGAGGTGCCTAAGCTCCCATGAGGGATGGGATGTGGCCAGGTGAGCACCTGAGAGGCTCCTGACAGAGCACCCCCTACCCTTGTCTGTTGAATTGTGCCTAAAACTAAAATGTAAATGTAAATTGTCTGTTTTGTAGGTTCTCTTTGTCAGAAAAATTTCTGGTGTAATTTCAATTGGAGATTTATGGCTTAAAACCAGAGGGCAAAAGTGAAGGAAAATTCATAAACTCCATATGGTTTAGTGGCCAACTTCCAGAAGCTGAGGAAAACCTCTTCCATCTCCAGGTCCAACCTAGTGAGGTGTAAAGCCAGTAGCCATGGCCACCATCACAGCCACCTGGCCCATGCAGGTTCAAATTTGATTCGGACAGAGCCAGGAACTGGTGGGTCATTAGCTTTAATCCTTGCTTTCACCCAGTGGGCAAGAAGTACACACAGTGAGAAGACACTTCCCTTTCCATTCAGTGCTCCCAAAGCCACTGACTTATCCAAGTTTCCTAGAATCAAGTGTTCTACCTCACAAGCCTTATTCACCTCTGTTCCCCATCTCCTTCTCTTTGCAAAAACTGGCTTCTCCTTCATTACTCTGCCATCTTGGCTGCTTCTCCTCTCCTCCACTTGGCCTTTCTCTGCTCTCCTCCTGCATTGGCTTCTCTGCCCCATTTTATAGTATAGAAATCAAAACCTTTAATCCAATATACAAACAAAGAAGTTTCTGATACAAAGTCACTTATCTGAGGCATAATGGGATTCCATTATGAGAATGCACCACCCCACATCATGCAATTAGTCAAGGGTGTGGGGAAAAGCTCAGTCTTAAAACTAAGCCTTTGGCTATGATGACTCTGCCTGCTTACAGCCTGTCCCCTACACCCAATGCAAACTATAAGCAAGCAAACAAATATATTATAGTTACAAACGTATTTGACCAACACTCCACCCCTTTTGCTTGCTTTACAATCTAAACCACAGGTATTCCTTCACAAGGATATTAGGCACATTACACAAATTACAACAACATGACAAATCATACAATTTCAACAATTACAAAGGTACATTTCACCAGTCTCTGAGCACTTTTCCAAAAGCGCAAAATGTCCTCAAACTTCTTTCTAGCCATGAGAAAAGCTTCCCAGGGCAGAGGGAGGGCCTTCATCAAAGCTGCACCCCACCCCCATCAGTGTATTTCACATTGTTTAAAATCCATAAGTCCATCCAACAAAGAAGCCAGCGCCCACTCTCTTCGTAGTCCAGAAATCAGTCCAAGCACATGGGGCCTCAGCCACCCCCCTCATCCCTGCCATCCTGGCAGGTCTGACACTGTCCCAAGGAGGAGCACGTGGAATAGCAGTCAGCATTTCCATCTGGAGAACATGATGGCTTTCACCCCTATGTCCCAAAATTGTAAACTTACCAGGGGTATAGTAGGTACTCCTTGCTGCTGGGCTCTCACCTTCTGGAGACTGTGGATTGCAACTCCAGCCCAAATCTTCTCATCCTCCAAAGAGGAACTGAAAACATCAGCCCTGCTGCTGGGCTTAAGCACCAGGCTGACACTGCCTTCTGCTCTGCGGACCTTGCAGCCCCAGCCTCAGCTTCAGCCCCAGCCTCCCACCACTGCTGGCTCTCCACAATGTTCAGGGAAGTCTGCAACTCACGAACCTGTGACTCCTCCAGTGGCTGCTCCACTTCCAAGTGAATCTCACGAACCTGGTCAGCATCCTTCTCTGGTGTTTGATCCAGCTCTAGGGTTGGCATCTCTTTCTCCCACATTTGCTCCAGCTCCTTCTACTGCTCATTTTGCAGGTCCCAGGCAGCCTATTCCACAGAACTCTCAGTTTCCTCACGCATGGCTATAAAAGTCAGCCAGCCTACAACCCCCCAAAAAACAGCCATGGGGAACCATAACAGCAGCCAGTCCTCTATTCCACCACTCAAAGGTAGTGGTGGCTCCATACCAATCTGTATCAAATCCTGCCACAGACTATGCCAAATATATGGCCAGTAGCCACAGCCACTTTCACAGCCACCTAGCCCATGCAGGTTTGCATTGTATTCAGACAGATGGTAATGAAACAATGAAGCCAAGAACTGGTGGGCCATCATTTTTATCCTAGTTTGCACCCAGCAGGAAAGCAATACACACAGTGGGAAAACACTTCCCTTTCCATTTAGGGCTCCCATAGCCACTGACTTATCCGAGTTTTGTAGAGTCAAAGGTTTCTACCTCACCAGACTTATTCACCTCTGTTTCCCATCTTCTTCTCTCTGCACAAACTCTGTACAAACTGGTTTCTCCTTCAGCACTCTGCCATCTTGGCTGCTTCTCCTCTCCTCCACATGGCCTTTCTCTGCTATCCTCCTACATTGGCTCCTCTGCCCCATTTTATAGTGTAGAAATCAAAACCTTTAATCCAATATACAAACAAGGAAGTTTCTCATACAAAGTCACTTATCTGAGTCATAATGGGATTCCTCATGAGAGTGCACCACCCCACATTATGCAACAGTCAAGGGTGTGGGGAAAATCTTAGTCTTAAAACTAAGCCTTAGGCCAGGGGGTCCCCAAACTATGGCCCGCAGGCAGCATGCAGCCCCCTGAGGCCATTTATCCGGCCCCTGCCGCACTTTCGGAAAGGGCACCTGTTTCATTGGAGGTCAGTGAGAAGAGCTTAGTTCCCATTGAAATACTGGCCAGTTTGTTCATTTAAATTTACTTGTTCTTTATTTTAAATATTGTATTTGTTCCTGTTTTGTTTTTTTACTTTAAAATAAGATATATGCAGTGTGCATAGGGATTTGTTCATAGTTTTTTTATAGTCCGGCCCTCCAATGGTCTGAGGGACCATGAACTGGCCCCCTGAGTAAAAAGTTTGAGGACCCCTGCCTTAGGATATAAGGACCCTGCTGGCTTACAGCCTGTCTCCCACACTCAATGCAAACTATAAGTGAGCAAACATATATATCATATTTACAAACTTATTTGACCAACATTGGGGAAGACTCAAGCCCTAACAGGAGTGTTAGATTCTGTACTGTACATATGCTGCCCACTTAGGACAACTGAGACCACCCTGAGAAAATGTTTCTAGTTGCCTGGACTAAGCAGGACCCTAACAACCAAGCAAGTGAGAAAAATTTTGGACACTTTCCACCAGTTTCTGTTAGCCAGGATCAGGGAAGATACTAGGAAAAGAACCATAAATTTGTCTAAGGTGTCAGAAGTTATTCAGGATCCTCAGAAGACCCCTGAACCTTTGTTAGGCTTTGGAAAGCTTACAGTCTTTTCACCTCTAAACCTAGAGGTGCCAGAAGATACTATGGCAGTCAACTTAGCCTTTACATAGCATTCAGCTCTAGAAATTAGAAAGAAAATGTATTATAAGTTTTTAAAAAATGGTTAAAACATCAGCTACTAAAACAAACAAAAAAACTAAGCATTTTGGAAGGGACATTGCTTCTCCCTCACTCACATAACTCTGTTTGGCCCCTAAGATGGCTGGTTAGCCAAAGACAGGTAAGATATCTGAAGGTAGGAACAACCTAAGACAGGCACAGTCGAAGAGGGGCCATCCGGAGAAGGCTTAAGAACTAACAAAGGTGAGACTCAAACCCCCATCCCAACAATGCAGGAGCCTGCTACCCTGAAATAGGGGCATTCATCTACTGTCCAGGGCACCAAAAGAGGGGGACTCCCTAGAAACTCAAGAAAAACCAAGCAGCTGATGATATTACCAATAAGGCAGCCCTAAAACCAGTGGGGTTTTTTTTTAGGAAATTTTAGTAACTTTACTGGAACTCTTGTTGCCAAAGATTATTTTGCAACCAATTAGAAAAATATTTTCCCAGCAGGAAAAGGATGACTAAGAATAAAAAGAAATAATTAGAAAAGCCAGACTTAGAATCTATTACAGAGGCATAATGTCTGAGTCTTTAGTCTGTGCCCATATAAATACTAAGCAAAGTAATGAAATTATAAAGAAAAACAGGGAGAGAGGAATTTTCCCAGGTAAACATTTAAAAATAGATTTTACTAAAGTAATTGACACTTTTCTAGGATAGGTTGAAGCTTTTCCTACTAGAAATGAGACTGCAGTAACAGCTGTTAAGAAATGCTATATAAAATTATTCCCAGATTTAGCTTGCTCATTAATATTGGGTCTAATGATGGGCCTGCATTTGTATCCAAGATCTCACAGCTAGTAGGAAAGGCACGCAATATTAATTGGAAATTACATTGTGCCTACAGGCCCCAAAGTTCAGGGCAGGTAGAACACATGAATTGAATCTTAAAGGAAACTTTAACCAAATTTGTTTTTGAAACTGGTGAACAGTGGCCCACCTTACTCCCCTTAGCCCTCCTTAGGGTGAGGTGCACCCCCTACAGGGAAGGATTCACTCCTTTTGATATAATGTTTGGGAGACCCCCTCCATTACTACCAAAACTCAGAGAAGAAAGAGGAGCCGAGTTAAGTAACCACTCCTTCTTTAAGTACTTACAGGGTCTACAAATTACTCAGCAGGCTGTCCAAAAGACTGTCCAAGAGGCACTTCCAGTAATGCCAGGAAATCCGGTACATCCCTTCCAGCCTGGGGATTCAGTCTGGGTAAAGAAATACACCACCCAAGGACTGACTTCCATGTGGATGGGTCCACACAATGTGATCCTGACCACTCCCACTGCTGTCAAGGTAGAAGGCATACCCGCCTGGGTCCACCATAGCTGGTTGAAGCCTGCAGTCACAGTGGAGATACCCTCATGGACAGTGGAGACTGACCCCACCAACCCTTGTAAGTTGACCTTGTGAGGGACAGCATGCCCTGCTCCAGCCACAAACTGGAAGCTGGCTGGTCTACGTACAACTGATACCTGAGGAAACTCACCAAGAAACTCCATTTAATTAGACTTTGGGGAAAGAGGGAAACTGAGGTAAAAAAAAAGCCAGAACAAGTTGTCTTAAGGTTTGATGCATGTACTGCTACGAGTCATACAGAAGGGAGGTATAAATCCCTTTACTAGAAGGGAAGCTACAAGGTAAATGAAAAACATATATGTGCTTATAGCTACCCATATAAAGTAACCTATAAATATTAGCTACTTAGCGGGAAAGGGAGGACATCTCCAAAAGGAAGTATACTTTAAAGAAAAATTAATTATTGCCAGCTTGGTTGTCACTAAAGGTTAAGATTTTAAAATGGAGAGTTCTGACTAGAAAGGAATTGTATAGTTTTGATAATAAAAGGTATAAGGTATGGAAATACTTTTGAAAGAAAAAGGAAAAAAGTAAGTTGTTATGAAAGCCAGTTATTTCTGAACAGATAAAAAAGTTCATAAAAATTAAGGATTTATGTAAGTTGCAGAAGGTTTGTACAGGTTGTAAGAAATTAATCAGTAACGTTTGCTTCTTCAATAGACTGTATTACTGTTAATGAAAACATCAAGTCTACCTGTTAAATATGAACAAAAGGCATCACCCTTTCTGTTGCATGTTATAGGCTGATGTTCCTACTTAGAGGATCTGCAGATCACTGATCCTAGCCTTAACTTTAGGCCTATGCCTACTCAACAGCCTCATGCACCATGTTAAAATGAGTCAAGGATTTGATCACATTCCTCATGATATAAAACCAGTGGGGAATGTGATAAGGTACCAAGGAACTGTAAAACTTAGTATTACCAATGCCATTTTAAGAAGGAAAAGTCAGGCTTCTTACTCCCTCCTTTCTGTAGAGAATAGAAAAAGAAGAATGCAGGAGCTTCCTGGCTTACAAGGACAACTGGGTCACCTAGTCATAGTTCAGCTAATTCCTAGAGTTCTATGAAAGGGTCCTGGGGCCACTTGACACACAGAGCAAAGAAGATAGAATTTATCTAAAAACCTTAGAAAACAATGTTTATGTACCTTAATCAAGAATTCCTATACTTGGACTCACCCTAAAGTCATGAGAGTAACGTATCCCTCTGGACAAAGGGATCATGAACCCCTCCTTACCCACCCCAACCGGTCTGTGATTTGGTCTATAAAATCAGCCACAGAATTGTAGGGACTTTTTACATTATTTGGGATTGTGCCCGTGTAGCCAGCCAGCTAATTAATAAACTCTTCAAAAATTCATTTGGACTTGGTTTTTTTATATAACCTGCTGATTAAGGTACAATATTTTACAACAGGGTTTTTGGTTTTGAATTTGTGTTAAACTCAGTCCTAACAGGAAGGCATAAAATAACTATAATTGTAAAGGCAGTTAGTGTTAAATTGTGGAAAAATTTTTAATTAAGAAGGATCAATGAAACCTGATAGAGTAAGGGTATATAAATTTCTAAGTAATTCTTTCAATTTGATTTGACAAATAATAGCATTTGTAAATAAAGCTTATATAAATCAAGTAGATTTATGATTAAGATGAATTTTTCCCTATTCCTTTTTTTTCAAATGATAATATACTAGGGACTATGGATAATCCTAGAAATATTGAGAAACAGGTTATAATGAGTTCAATTTCAACCCCTTTCTCACACTTTACTAAGGATTTTAAAAGCCCAATGTTCTAACTACCTAATGTAGATGTAAGCCAGACTTGTGCCATGTATTTTGGACTCATTCTCTCAATTTAAGATTACCTGTGGCTTCAATTTCTCAAAACCTTTTCTCTGAAATTAACTGAGTTGCTGAATTAGCTCATGTGAAGGTACTAAGATGCTTCCAAGTACCATTTCTGGTCCCGTGTTAAATTCTAAAGTAGATCTTACTTTCATTGGTTCATATACTTTTAGATTTACAGAGGAGGTCATCTAATTTTAAATACTAATTTCACAGATGAGAAAATTGAGGGAAGAGGATTTGTCAACCTACATGATCTTTCTGAATTTTCTTTTAAGACATAACTTGCTAATGCTCAAACCAGTTAGTAGTCATAGACATGAAAATCCCTTTAATTATAAGATGACATTTTATATCCATAATATAAGAAACTGTTTAAGAAGACAAAAAGTTACAGCTGACTGGTATATGAGATATTTAATCATCTACCATACTGATGGAGACTTATATTGCTACAGATATCTAGGAAGTAATCTGACATCTATTTAAAAAAGTAATTCAATTTATAGTAATCTAGCCCAGTGGTCCCCAACATTTTTTGGGCCACAAACCGGTTTAATGTCAGAAAATATTTTTACGGATCAGCCTTTAGGGTGGGATGGATAAATGCACAAAATAAAATTATGCAACCAGTGTAAAAACTGTGGTATTTTTAAATATAATTGTCGAACTTACGATATTTATTGGACTAAGCTAAAGGAGGAACAAGCATGTCCTCATTATTCAGGCTGTATTTAAATTTGTTATTCTGACGTTTCATGTCTGATATCAACATGTAATATGATAGGTTCAGGCTCACTACCAATCACGAACCTACAACAATAAAAATAAACATGAATCCACTGTGTACTTGTATGCAACTTTATTAGAAGCGTCCTCTTAACATCACACCAATAACATAACATGAGTAACATCCTCTCTGCCTCCAAACACTTTCCAGTCACTATGGTAACATTTAAACATGCCTTAAAAATAAGATACAACACAAAAACAAATATAAAGTGCATGAAAAATACAACTCACCATTGTTATGAATATTGTAAGTTAAGGGTTATTTATTATAATGTTTATATAGAATGAGAGATAGTAGCCTATCTCTCAACAACTATAACGCTAAGTCAGTGGGAGCCCTGAGCTTGTTTCTCTGCAATGAGATGGTCCCATCTAGGGGTAATGGGAGACAATGACACCCAAAGTGTGTTGCTTATGTCCAGTCTATTCTATAATTTTGTTTTGGTTGTTGTCACTGCAGAAGATCCTGCTTCACACAAATAGGATATTGAAAATGGCAACAGGGTCTTTAGTGCTTTTGTGGTGATCTCAGGGTATTCTGCCATGACTTTAATCCAGAACACCGGCAGAGTTGTAGTCTCGAACATATTTTTAAGGCTGCTGTCATTTGCGATTTCCAGTAGTTGATCCTCTTGCATAGACATGCTGGATTCACCTGGTTTGTTGACAAATGGATCGCAGATCCATTCCTTGGCAATTCGTAGGTCTTTTGTGGTTGGGAAGTAGTGTTCAAACTCTTTTAAAAACAAATACAGGTGATCGTGCACCAGCTGGGACAATGAAGGCTTGGGCTCAGTCTCTTCCAAAATTCCTGCGAATGTTTGAAACATGTCAAATATACCCCTGTTCACGTGTCGTCCCCACAAATCCAGTTTGGCTTTAAATGCAGCTACTTTATCTGCCAACTTGAAGACAGTTGTCATTTTCCCCTGAAGTGACCGATTGAGTTCATTGAGGAGGTTAAATATGTCGCACAAGTAAGCAAGTTTTGCGACCCATTCCTCGTCACTGAAATGTGCTGCTAGTGGTGACTTTTTTTCTGAGAGAAATCTCTGCAGCGGCTCTCGTAATTCAAACACTCTGGCCAGGGACCTCCCTCGGGATAACCATCTTATTTCTCTGTATAAGAGAAGGTGTCTGTGCTTCGCGTTCATTTCCTCACAAAGCTGCTCGAACAGGCGTGAGTGAAGGGCATGTGCTTTGATGTGGTTAATAACTTTAATGACATCATTCATTCAATATGCTGTTAAGTTCCCGTGATATATTTCAGCTAGCCAGCATTTTCTTGTGAATGACACAATGCGTAGACTCACATTCAGGTGCAACCTCCTTAATCTGAGTAGTTAAACCAGACATCCTTCCGGTCATGGCAGCAGCTCCATCTGTGCATATGCCGACACAAAAAGACCATTTCAGTTTTCCTGATATATAGTCATCCAGCAATTTAAATAGTTTTGCGGCTGTGGTTTTGGTTGGCAATGATAGTGCACATAACATATCCTCATGCACATCCTCTTGATAAAGATAACGCATGTAAACAATTAGCATTGCCTTGTTGTCAATATCTGTAGATTCATCAACCTGGAGAGCGTACCATGGTGATTTATTAATCCTTTCCAACAATTGTGATTCAATGTCCTCTGCTATTTCCTCAATGCGCCGTGTGTCAGTGGTAGCTGAAAGAGGCATCTGTGCTATCTTTTTAACTGCAGCCTCTCCTAGAAGTTCACGACAAATGTCTTTAGTGGCTGGAAGGATCAATTCTTCACTAATGGTGAATGGCTTCTTAGCCTTAGCAATATGATTAGCCACCAAGTATGATGCTCTCAGTGCACTCGCATTTATTGATGTCGTGGCCACCAGTAATTGTTTCTGTCCTTCTTGTTCATGCTTTTTTCTTTCGAAATACTCAGAAGGCTTGTCTTTTAAAGTAGGGTGCTTGGTCTCCAAGTGGTGAGCTGGTCGCCATATATTATGCAGAGCAGCCTTGGTGAGTGAGAATCACCAGTTGCGATAAATCCATACTTCAAGTAGGACTCCTGGTATTGTCTGTTAAATGAAGCTTTCTTTTTCTTCAAAGTTATAGGTTCTTCTTCTGTCTCCTCACTGCCCCTTTTCCACATCGCAAAAAAACTTTCGATGGAATTTTGTTTTTCACTCATTTTGCTAGTTTATGGGTTTAATTTTAACAGCAACATATCACGTGACCAGGACAAGCGTCAGGAGTGAGTCTTAGATGGATGTAACAGAGGGAATCTGGTCATTTAAAAAAAAATAAAACATTGTTCAGACTTAAATATAAATAAAACGGAAATAATGTAAGTTATTTATTCTTTCTCTGTGGTCTGGTACCAAATGGCCCATGAACCGGTACCGGTCCATGGCCCGGGGGTTGGGGACCACTGATCTAGCTCATAGAAATTAAAACTTCCATTTTTAAGGATCTATTATCTATTTATTGTAACATTCTTTATATTAACAAAAGTCTAGTAATAGGTTGAATGCTTTTCACAGGCAAATGGTTAAATTAATTAATCTACCAAATATTTATTAAACACTTAATATGTGCCAAGAACTGTTTTAAGTACTTGAACTACATTAGTGGGAATACATTTAAAAATGAAGCTTATATTATATAATAGTATGGGTGAGAAAAATAAACATAAATAAATCATATAGTGTGACATAAGTAAGTGCATAGTATGATCAAATAAAATGTTGATGATGCAGGTTAACATTTTAAGTAGCATATTATGATAGCCTATTTTAAGAGGTGACATTTTAGCAAAGAATTGAAAGGAATTATCAGAAGAATATTTCAGACAGAGAGATCAAGTGGAGGAAATGCCTGAGGAAGAAGCATCTGTTGTATGTTTTGTGTGAAAAGTGCTAAGAACAAGGAAAAGTAGGAGGCACTTCAAGCATTGCAGTAGGAAATGACAGTAACCATGAGACTGAGTGGTGTCACCATCAAAGGAGTGAGAAAGATTTGGAGAACCAGGTTCTCTGTCCTGGAATACTCAAATACTGAGAATGTGGGGAGAAGAGTAAGAACCAGGAAAGGAGATAAAGTAGAAGCAGATAGTGAGGTAGATGGGAAAATCAAACCAAATGAGATAGAAAGAAAACATACACACACAAAAATTGAAGGAAATATATAAAGGAGATAGATTTGATAAGCAGGATTAAATGTGACAGGTTAAGCAAGGTGAAGACTGAAGGTTTATTATTGATGTAATAATGTAGTTGTCATTGGTAGCTTAGCTTAGAGCAAATTTAGAGGCGATATGAGGGCAAAACCTGTTTGGAATAAGTCTGTTTTAGTCTATTTGTACTGCTACAGAAAAATACTATAAAATGGGTGACTTAAACAACAAACATTTATTACTCACAGTTCCGAAGATTGGAGGTCTGAGATCCGAGTGCCAGCAGGTAGGGCTCTTGATGATAGCCCTCTTCTGGGTTTAGAGACAGCCGTCTTGCTGTGTCCTCACATAGCAAAAGAGAGTTTGTTATCTGTCTGGCCACCGATTATAAAGGCACTAATTCCATTCATGAGGGCTCCCTCCTTATGACATCATTATTCCCTAAAGGTCCACCTCCCAAAACTATTGCATTGGCCTTAGTGTTTCAGCATATGAACTTTGGGGGACACCAGCATCCAGTTTATTTCATTCTGTCCCTGCTCCCCCATTCATGTTGTTCTCAGTGCCAAAGGCGTTCATTCTATCCCAACAGCTCTAAAAGTTTTCATGTGTTTCAGCATCATCTCATTTAAATATCATCTAACTCAAATAGGAATGAAACCTGAGGTATAATGCATTCTGAGGCATATTGCTCCCCAGCTGTGAACCTGTGAAATTAAATGTTTTATGAGTATAATGGGGAGGGCAGACATAGGATAGACAATTCTATTCCAGATGGGAGAAATAAGAAAGAAGAAAGGGGTGGTGGGTTCCATATAAGCCCGAAACCAAGCAAGCAAGCTCCATGAGATTTTAAATCTCAAGAATGATTCCCTTTGGCTTGATGTTTGGTTGTCTTTCCCCTTGGGACAGCAGTTTTGCCTTTTAGGACCTCCTGGGATGTAGGTTCTGTCTCAGCAATTCTGCAGGTAGGGGTCCTTAGGTCTCTGCTGGGTGGCACTACTCAATGACTTTGGGTGACTCTATCCCACAGCTTTGGGAACTGGTCATCTATTCTGTTGAGAGTGAAGTGTAGCTAATTTTGAAACTAAGGGATGCCTGATCTCTGAATCTCCTTTGTGGTATTTCTTCCTTTATCCTGCAAACTAGTACACTTTTATAGCCAAATGGCTCTATGGTTCTGTCCTGCAGAGTGAAAGGAGTCTGACAACTTTTATTTATTATTTCCTACTTAGCCCAACTAAATATGGTAAGAGGTCTATTCGATTCCCATCAGGGCACATATGAGAAGCGACCATCTGCTTCTCTTCCTCTCCCTCTTCCCTTTCTCTCCCACAGCCAGTGGCTTGATTGGTTTGAGAATTGGCCCCAGACACTGAGGATAGCTCAGTTGATAGAGCATCACATTGAGCATCAGCCCTATATAGGGATTGCTGGGTTGATCCAGTTAGGGTACACGTGGGAGTCTGTCTAAGTATCTTCCCTCCTCTCACTTAAAAAAAAAGAAGTCTGTATTTATTGGCTTATTGAGATGTTTGGGATATATGATGGGTGAAAACATACTTGTTTGGAGCCATATGCATTTAATGACTCTTTCATTATAAACAATGAATCCAAAAGTCAAAACTCTTACTATCATATATATATTTATATGTATATACATGCCTATTGATGTATTTCTGTAAAAGGAGAAATGTGCAAAAGTTACCACACTGAACTATTGAAGATAGTTTCTTGTTATGATTAGGGGAAATGAGGGAATTATTAGTGGACATGGGCATTGTTGGGAGGGGATGTTATTTTGCTTCATCTTTAAATATTTTTGTATTTCACTTGCCTCAAAGAACCTGTATTAGAGTTGAAATTTGAAATTTATTTAAAAAATAAAGTAAGGTTAAGCTAAGGAATTTAGCAATTATCATAGATTTGAAAAAATTATTTTATAATCCAGATCAAGGAATTACAGTATGCAATTAAAAGCTTTTAATAAAACTGGACACCAACAAAATAATTCTTATGTTAGAAGTTTAAATAAAAATCAGATAGTTTTATATCTGTAAATACTAAGCCTGAATCAACATAGGAAGAAATGACTATATATAAGCTCTTTCCATGAAGGATCCTTAGGTCGACACTATTTTCTGATAAGTCCTGACAGTGTTCATCTTAAGATATAATAAAGAGAAAGTTGACAGCATCAACAATTTAAATACAATTGTAGATCTCTTGTCTAAGGACTAGTTCAGTCTAAGGAGACTGAACTACCACAAAATTATCTATGAAAACTTTTAAAACAACTTTATTAAACCTGCATATTATTCAAGCATGTTACCTTTCTGTTCTTTCTGATTGCTAATCAGGAAAAAGGCCTGTGTTGATATACACACTCAGAACTAAAAGAGTTCTAGAGAATGTCCCATCTGACTTGGATGGAGTCACTCATTTCCATGGTTGTACAATAAATAGGATTTAAAAGTTGTCAACTTTAAGTGCTTTTAGGGGACTAATGGGTAAAAAGTCACAAAGGTAGGTTTAAGAAAATAGATTGACAGGTGTCCATCATCCTGGATTGCATATGCGTGCACCATTCAAACTTATTTTATAACACTGTGAAAGCCAAATAAAACATTATAAACTGAGTTATTCTATTTTTTGATTTTATGGGCCGATGTGGTATTTTTAACAGTGTGCCACTGACATTTTGGGTGGGCAATTCTTCTTTGTAAAAGACTGTCTTTCATGTTGCAAAATATCATTCTGTACCCGCTAGTCCCCTGCAACTAATTGCACATAGCACTTCCCCTCTACCCTTGGATATTACGTCAATCACTTCCCTCCACATTTCAGTACTTCTATTAGGGGAACAATTTCATCTTGGGTTATGGGCCCTATATTAAGTGTATGGAATAGTGTTATTTTATAGTAATATATGTTGTTTCAACTGTCCTAGACCACACTCAAAATGTTGGACAAGTACTTTAAGTTTGCCTTTGCTATTGAGGTCTGTGACAGTCAGTGTCACGTTGACTCATCTTTTAATGAATATCTCTCCTCTTATGTGGACAAAAGTCCTTTAAAAATGTAAGCTTGCCTGACCTGTGGTGGCGCAGTGGATAAAGTGTCGACCTGGAAATGCTGAGGTCGCCGGTTTGAAACCCTGGGCTTGCCTGGTCAAGGCACATATGGGAGTTGATGCTTCCAGCTCCTCCCACTTCTCTCTCTGTCTCTCTCTCCTCTCTCTCTCTCTCTCCTCTCTAAAAATGAATAAATAAATAAATAAATTTTTTTAAAAAAAGAAAGACACTAGTCGTTTAAAAAAAATGTAAGCTTATTACCTTACTCAAATGTTATATTTTTATATTTCTTATATGTATGAAAATAATCCAACAATTCCTTAAAGGCGGATAGGATTTCTCATCAATTAGGCACTCAAAAACACTTATTGAAAATTTTTTAAAAAGCTAATGAATCAAAGAATTGTTTAAGGCACAGGAAGTGAACTAAATCTATGACTTTTCTGGCACAGGCTTTATCTCCATCAATAGAGTTTCACATTTATGATATTATTATAAATAATAAATAACAACGAGTGACATACCCAGAGGGAGAAAAAAGCAGGAAGTGAGGCATTCTATTGTTTTGCTATGCATTATCTTCCACACATTTTTTGCATTGTGGTTTTTGAGAACTAGACTTCCAGAGTGTTGCTTGCTAATGGATACTAACTAGAATGTGAAAAATCTCTCTGTCATTTACTGTGGTCAGAGAAGGAAAATATATTTGTTGAATAGTTAAGCACATATTCAGTAGTCAACTGACCGCCTAATGCATGGTTTATTGTAAGTAGCTGAACCTTCCCTACTGGACAGAGGTTGGTTTTAAGCATGTACTGATATTATTTCTCTCAAAAAGTAGGTGGTAGGAGAAAGTGTTCTGGGGATGAAGACAGAGCATGGACTTTGGGTTCAGCGAAACCCTGGATTTAAATACCAGTTCTGTTACATATTTGCTTTGGAAAAACAATATTTCCAAGGTAGTTTTTTTTCATAATAAAATATGGACAATATCTCTTCTTTAGAGGATTTTATGTGACTCAATGGAGGTAATGTCTGCAGAATGCTCAGTTTCTTCCAGCCCTGCTCCTCTTCTCTGCTCCTCTCCTTCTTGTCTTTTTCTTTCAATTTCCTTTCCTTCTTTTTTCCAAATGCTACATGTTAAATTTGACTATAAAAAATTGTATTTCCATACAAGTAACAAAGATAATAGTGAAACAAGAAATGATTTTCCACATCAGTCTATGTCTTTTTAGTGATATTAAAATAAATACATAGAGCCAAGTAGGTCAGTTTGTAGCCATAGCAAAGTATATTCAGTTCTTAGGAATGTTTTACTAGATTGACTTAATTTCTTAGCATCAGTTTCTTCACGTTGCTGTTCATGTTGCTATATTCAGTTTCTCTTTTGAGGAACCTTTGTGACAACCATAGGAGATTGTTCAGGGCCATATATAAATATTATTAATAAATAATAATTAATAAAATGAATATTAAATGTAAAGAGGAAACTTAAAACTTTTTTCTTGACACTGCTATCCAAATATTCTGCAAGAAAAATTTTATTGCTTGTACTTTGACATGAGGTCCAGATATCGTGGCACTCTAGTTCAAAGTCTATCATTCTTGTCAGGCCCATGGGTACAAGATTAATGTTGAATTTACCAGAATAAGAGTATCTAAAAATCAATGAAATTCTGGTAATTTCAAATCTGCTTCTTTCTATAAAGCAAATGTTGACAAATATACGTGCATGTGCATATTTTATTTTTATTTAGAAAATTAAATTTAGCAGGGTGACATTGATCAAAAGTATACATAGATTTCATGTAAACATAATTACATCCTTTAAAGTCAGTTATGTTGTATGTCCATCACCCAAAGTCAAATCATCTTCTGTCACCCTACATTTATCCCTCTTTACACCCTTCCCCCAACTCTCTCTCCTTCCCCCTCTCACATCTCCTTCCCCTTGGTAACCACTGCACTCTTATCTATGTCCATGAGTCTCAGTTTTGTATCTCACCTATGTGTGAAATCCTACAGTTCTTAGCTTTTTCGGATTTACTTATTTCACTCAGTATAATGTTCTCAAGGTCCATCCATGTTCTAAATGACACTATGTCATCATTTCTTAAGACTGAGTAGTATTCCATTGTATATATGTACCACCTCTTCTTTATCCAATCCTCTATGAGGGACACTTGCGTTGTTTCCATGTCTTCACTACCTTGAACAATGCTGAGATGAACATGGGGGTGCATGTGTCTTTATGTACCAATGTTTTCAAGTTTGGAGTAGATTCCCAATAGAGGGATTGCTGGGTCATATGGTAGTTCTATTCTTAAAATTTTACACTATGTAACAAGTCAAATTATTTTTTAATAATAATAACATAGTAATAATAATAATACTGTTGTACAAACTTATCAGAGCAAGTCAGTGGTGTTGAATGATTTAAATGTCAAAGAGAAAGTAAATAGTAAAGGCGAAAGGTCCTAGAAAATGACTCAGTTATGAACATAAGGCACTGCGCTATACTTTACTCCAACCTGGACTTTCTAAATAGTTCTTTTCTTCAATTACCTCATTTCAATGTGTCATCTGTTCTTTGTTTGGCCTGTGGCTAATGTAGGTGATACTAAAAATATTCATAACTTGTAAAGCATGGGCAACAACAAATTAAGACAGATGCAACCTTAAACAGTCAGTAAGGCAGCACCAATTATGGAATGTGGAGGAAGTATTTTATAGGTAATGTGTCAAAGTTTACAATTAAAAAAGTAAAGTAAATTCAACAGATGTAATAACCTCTTTCCTTCTCTCCTGTGCTCCAGTGTGCTACCTAAGAGTAGATAAAGAGAGGATGGCATAGCAGTCAGCCTAGGGAGGGGATCCACCTATAACCAAATGGTGATTGCACACTCTAGGCTTAGATGCACATTGCCTCTAGATTGGGTAGAACTCCAGATATATTTTTGGCCGACATTGTTCTCATGAGGTCACAGAAATAAACATTCTACCTTCTGCCTTCAAATCCAGAGTATGATTTTACTAAGATATCTTGGTTCTTAAACCCATTTATATGTTCTGTTTCTACTTATAGAGAAGTCAGTTTCAACCACATAAGATACATAATTATTACTTCCCATACCCTTCAACCAAATACATCTACTGTATTTATTAATTAACCCAGGGCATCTTCTTCTCTCAATACAGTAGTTTTTCCATTTGATTAATAATTCCCATCATTCTGCATTCCATCCTCACTGCTGGTTAGATGTGCACAATGCCCAACAGAGCTATTGCCATGTCTGAGAACCTTTCCTGGAAACCACCAGTCAAAATTGATCACTGTCCTCCGTGCTTGAAAGCATTTCTCTGTATTGTGATTAATAGTGTATGTTTCTGTCATCATTGCTAGATTTTGATCTCCTTGAAAGCAGAGATCAAATCTTTTTCATCTTTCTAACCTTAGGGCTTACAACACTGTACCTGATGGAACTCGATAAATGTCTGCTGAACTGAACTCAATAAATTGTGTTTCTGTAGGTTTGATGGTGAGCATGTGACACAAAAGGAATTCACACTCAGTTCACTTTCTCCTCCCGGATTCAAGCTCTTATCCACCACACTGTGCTGTGTTTCCTTATTGTTTCACAGCAGCTGTTGCTCTGAATGGTTGAAGTTTATTTTTGTTGATGTTACACTTGCCTTATAATTTAGGAAATTGATTATTTCTTATGTGGATTCTCAGATCTAATTCACATGTGCATTGAATAGTTTTGTGTTCTTTATACAATAAATCCAAAAAAGAAGAGTTTCAAAACATATCATTGAAAATATGATTTTCAAAAGCTTTATATCTACTTCCTTTCTTCCCTGGAGGGGATCAAGAGCACAGTGAGAGGCAGATATAAACTGTTCACGTATTACCACAGAGAGCTGGATGTATATATAGTAATGGGTCCAGGATCGTGAACGTCACTCTCGGCACTCTTTCCACTGTCATATTATCACTGTGTTCTCAGATTCAGCTGAATGTGTTCAAGGATCTTTGGTCTGAAAGGTCAGCTGCTTTTAGTTGTGCACTGGTAGAATACTAATATGTCCTTATTCAAATGACCTGCTCCAGCACTTATTAAATTGATGGCCTTGTGCTCTAATTTAATATCGGTGCTGTTCAGAGGCGGGCTGCAGGTACAGTCTGTGCTGAACTGGGTGAGGCTGAGGCAGAGTTCAAGCTAAAACCATGGTGTGGGGCCGCATTTTCACACTAAATTAGCAGTCAGATGCAGTATATAATTAATTAGCACAAACCAGGGAAAGCTTGTCATTTAATAAACCTTTTTTATTTCCACATTACACAAACAGTGGGAATTGATCCATTAAGTGCTTGGCTATTAATGCTGTTTAATGTATGTCTGGTTGTTAAATTGAGATGTCTAGGTACATACATCCAGCGCTTAAGAGCTCAGTATTTGCTCAGATTTGAAGTCATGTTCCACAGAATCAATAATAGATTCATTACTGAATTTTAACTTGTTTTAGACATACATGTGGATTTAAACTGATAGATTCAATATAGCCTCAGAAATAAGTTTCATATATGTCTTTTTATGTTTTACAGTTTAACTAGCCTCCCTCCCCCAATATTAAGTATTGTATTGTGTTTGTAGCATTATTGTTACTTTTTTTCATATAATCCTTGCTTGGAATTGCTAAGGGAAAGAATAACTTCATCTTTGTGATATTCAGTATAATGTCATGAAACTGTAGAATTGTAAGGAGCCTTAAAATATAAAAGATACGATTTTGGCTGTCCTGTCACTCTTATTAGTGGTCTAAGAAGCACCCAGAGTTGGGCATTTGAAACAGCCTGTAACCTAATGCTTTTTCTAAAACACAATTAAGGATCATTCACACTATTTTGTGAACTGGTTGTTGGTAGTTATGAGGTGATTAACAAATGTGTTGTTTAGAATAAGTATCATTATGTTTTATACACACAATTAAAAACAAATGCTTTTTTTTTAGTTAATGAAGATAGAAAAACTAAAAATCTGAATGTAAAATTACTTCAAGAGTGGAGTAATTTATTTGAAGAGTTGATGAGGGTGATTTGCCACATGGAGAAATTATTATATTTGCCTGTTCAGTAATTTAAATTAGTGAAATAAGTCCCTGTATAAATTGTTAAATATCAAAGAAGTTAATTATTATGTGTGTGTGTGTATAAAAAGTACCTTAAAGACTCTTAAAAAGATGAATAAACGTAATCATAAGGTTATGCCAACATCGCCGATTTTTGTTCTTATAAACTGAGAAAACTTTCTGCAGGTTTACATAGGAAATATTAAGACTGCATTATTGTTAAAGGATATGATTTGGGATTATTTTTCTTTCTATAATTAGAAGAAATTTTTGAGCTACAGAAACTATTTGAGCTGTAAAAGTTTTGTTTTGAGGAATGATGAAATAAAATGCCTGTGGCACAAAATAGTCAGGGTTGGGGCCAGTTCAGAGCTGTTCTGTTGCATTTATATCAATCTGCTCTAATATTACAGTCAGATGTTCCCATGCTTGTCTCCCATCCTGGCCACAAAGCCTTCTAATGCTGGAAAGTAAGTGGAGAGCATACTACTTTTAATTTTTTAAATTGTTTTGCAGAATCAGGAATAGTATATATAACACATTTAGGCAGTCTTGAGGGGAAAACTTGTTTAATTGAATGGACAGTTACTTTAAAAGGAGGACAAGTTGGGAAAATATTTTATTTCCTCAGCTTAATACATATGGAACCAAAAATAATTTATTGTGCTAATATATAAATAATTTTGGATTTTTTAAACCATTTTTCTATTTTTGCTATTCATTTCATTATTTATCCAATAAAATGTATTTTCATCACCTACTGAGCTTGTAAAGTTTTTGTGGTAAATTCAGAGTCAATCACTCATATTTCCAGTTCTTCACTGCCTCCTCCTAGTTAGGTGTGTCAAGTATAGATTTGGTAGTGGGCTGTGAGAAGTGTGTGACTTTTCACATTCTCTTCCGTCTGGCATTGTGCTCATGAGGACCTGTGTTAAGATGATTTTCTTCAGTCTGAGTCCTTGAGTCTCCACAATAAACACACCTTCCTATCCACCTGTTGACTAGGTAATGTGAGTTAGAAATAAATTTTGTTATGTTACGCCACTCGTATTTTAGTATTGTTTTTTCTGCTACATAATCTTGCCTATCCTAATCTATATAATCATGGTAAATTTGTTTTCTTTTTGAATGCAGTATTTGAAAAGTAAGCTAAAATAAAGAAAAATTTTTGGTCCTGGCCAGTTGGCTCAGCGGTATAGGGTCGGCCTGGCGTGTGGAAGTCCCGGGTTTGATTCCTGGCCAGGGCACACAGGAGAGGCGCCCATCTGCTTCTCCACCCTTCCCCCTCTCCTTCCTCTCTATCTCTCTCTCCCCCGCCCACAGCTAAGGCTCCATTGGAGCAAAGTTGGCCCCGGCGCTGAGGATGGCTCCATGGCCTCTGCCTCAGGTGCAGAATGAGCCAGTTGCAATGGAGCAACAGCCCAGATGGGCAGAACATCTACCCCTGGTGGGCATGCCAGGTGGATACCAGTCGGGTGCATGCGGGAGTCTGTCTGACTGTCTCCCTGCTTCTCCATATGACATTTGGTGGAATATTCCAATTGTTATGATATTTAAGTTATATATAAATATAGTAGCTTATGTACTAAAATTTAAATTATGCTATGATAATTTTTTATTTTTATTTAATCATAAAATCCTACCTCTGAAATACTATGACTCTTTTTAAATCCCAACAAAATTGTCATTTACCTGATTCTGTGAATGGCATGTCTAATTTGTAATACCAGGCCAAAGGAAGGAATGGTAATTTCTTTTAGTAGGCTTATTTAGTACTCCTTTTTAATATATTTAGGTAATTTGGATAATTATTGATCTAAAAATAAGAACATAAAACTCATAAACAACATTATACTGGGATATAAATGAAATTTACTTCACAGTGAGTTCTGTCAACTTTAACTTTGAATATTTTTAGTTTACAGTATTTATTGATTTTCACAAGAATTTTAAATTTAATTTTTTAGTAGTAAGATGATCTAAAAATGACTGTCCCATTTGTTTTTACACTGATTTTAAAAAATCTCTTTAATACAATTATTTTAAACCTTGTCATATGTAAAAATGTTGAAAATGAATAATAAATATTGACAATTAATGGATTAATGTGAGAATATTTGAGTTTTAATTTTTTAAATATCTTCAGAATAAAGGACAACTTCATCTGGACATATGAAATAAATAATAAAGATATGTAAAGTGAATTTTAAATTAATGAATGTTGAACAAACAAAGGGATATATATAAGGACTTAATCACTTTTGTTTAATTCCATACAGGATAACATTTTGGAAAGGAAATTATACTGAAAAAAATTTTTTTAATTTGGATTTTCTATATGTTGTGATTTGGAAATAATGAGTTTTTATGTTGAATTCCTTAACTAAGCTAACTTTAATATATCTAAATAAGGTTTGTGGTTTGGTATTTGTTCATTTATTACCATAATCATACTACTGAATAATACATGATCTCAGTAATAGAGTCAAACTTTATCTTTAGAATGGCTAAAACCTAAAGAATCTAGACATTTTAAAAGCTTATATATTTATTACATTTTATTGAAACTCTAAAAGCCACTGAAACCCTGATATATTCCATTCTGTGATTGAGGAAGATTATCTCCAATTTTTCCTATTAAAAATAACCTTTTGTATAAAACATTGAATGGAAATTTATTAGTTATTGACTATGAAGAAAAGTATTAGAAAATATAAAGCTTAGTATGGGAGTATATTACAGTATCTGAGAAATTATGTGTTTAAAATGGTCAAAATATTTCCATTTTTATTTACTTCATAAAGTTAACAATGACATTTTCATATTTTAAGAGATGATTCTTCTACCCTGTCCAAAGTTTTATAACTTTTAGTACCTGTTGAGCCTTTCTAGAATTTTTCTAAATAAATTTTATTAAAAAATATGTTTATCACATCCTCATACTTAATAGTTAAAAAAGGCCAACAATTTTAATGCTGAAGATGAGAAAAATTGGCTAATTAAATCACTGTGGTAAATAAAGTGAAAATTGATACTGTTCTTAATATGTTATAGAATACATAAAGATATGAAAAGGTATTCAAAGTATATTTCTACATGAAAAATTGTCAAAAAATAGTATTACTTTAACCCCATTTTGAACACATTATATGCTAGTTTTTTTTACATATACATACTTGTAGTATGTATGTGTCTGTATCTGTCTACATACATATACAAAAGACTGGATGCATGAATAAATAAGAGATAACATTACAGGTTTTTATTTTATTTTATTTTTTGCTTATTTGACTTACTTTTTTAGAATTTTTAAATATTTTTCCAGTTTTAGTGAGATATAATAGATATGTAACATTGTGTACGTTTAAGGTATACAGTGATGATTTGATATACATATATTGCTCAGGCAATACAATATTAATGTTAATACCTCTATCATCTCACATAATTACCATTTCCTTTTTGTGGTGAGAACATTTAAGATCTATTCTTTTACCAACTTTCAAGTATATTTATAGTGTAGCTTACTATATTTACCATGCTATACTAAATTTTCTTAATTTTATAAAATGAATGTGTTGTTTTTATATTGGTTAAAAGTAATAATATTTTATTATCATTTTGTGACTTGTTAGTGGATGTTATTATAGAAAATTTATTTCATCAGAATATCTGACAACTTCATAACAATAACAGTTTGAACCTTAAAATAGACTTTTCATGGGAACCTTGACTAACAGTTTTAAAGATATGAAGAAGGATGACGTCAGAGTAATGGCGGGGTAGGAAGCGATACCGATAAATCTCCCCCAAAACTCAACAAGATCTTCAACCAGAAACAGAAAAACCTATACTTGGAGCTTCCAGATGCTTCGCAATACACCCAAAGGTATGATTGAGTGAAAAATTGGCTAAATATATAACCAAACCCCGAAGGAATTAGGGAGTAAGAAATGCTCCGCCTTCCTCACTAACCTAAACAGGGCGGCTTTCTCTGGTAACTGTGAATATAGAAACTGAGGCGGGCAAAGGGGGTGAATACATCCAGGCCGCGAAACAAACGGCCGAACCAGGCTGTGGCACGGAGATCCAAGCCGAGGAAAATCTGATCCTGTGGCAACCCGGGCAATTCAAGCTAACACTCGCGCCAAACCCAAACAAAGAAAGACAAGCGGGGCAGCCATTTTACCCGGTCTCCTGGCTGGTGCGCAGTTAGTGGGCGAGAGATTTCTTCCTAGGCCCCGGGAGTCAGTGCCCGTGTTGCCTCACGGAGAGGCAGGGTCAGAGGCCTTTCTGTGGGCCGAGGGCAGAGTCTCTGGGCAGCCCCAGCGCCCTGGGAAAGCCACGCACGGGAGGGAGTGAGAACTAATTCCAACGGTGGAGATTTTCCGTGCCTGAGGGTGTTTCACTCAGAGGGAAAGCGGCCGGCCTCATATCCTGGTTTGCGCGCGCAGATAAGGAGTGAGCGATTCCTCCGAGTGCCTCGGCAGTGCGCACCCGTGTTATCGCATAGAGGAGCAGAGTCAGGGGCCTTTGTGTGGGCCAAAGCGGAATCTCGGGCCGCCCCAGCGCCTTGCAAAAGCCGCGCACGGGGACGGAGCGAGACTCAATTCCAACGCTGCAACTTTTCCCTGCGGTTGGGGGTTTCACTCAGAGCGTGAGACTGCTGGCCGGATATCCTGGTCTGCGCACGCAGCCAGTGAGTGAGAGTTTCCTCCAAGCGCCCCGGAAGTGGGCACCCGCTTGTGTTACCGGACAGAGTGGCAGAGCCAGAGGTCTTTGAATGGCCGGAAAGCCCACCTGATTATGCTAGCAGCTCTGACTGACTGAGCCTTACCCAGAGCCCTGTGCTGAGTGGAAATAGAGTGGGGAGTTGCCAGCTCTTTGAGCCTCTTACTATCCAGGCAGAGGCAGCAGCAACCCCATAGCTGGATTATCAGGCTACTAATTGAGGAAGGAAAGACTAGGAGAAAGGCTCTAGGAACACGGACTCTCTCACTGTCGGAGCCTATAAATGCTAATAGCCTAGACTGCCAACAAGACTAAAGCACAATACATGACATTGCCATAGAGACTTATCAACTGCAAACCTCCACCTGAGCGTGGCAAAGGGGCAAAACCCGGGGTACAGAGTCACCGACCAGGAAGAGGGAGAGAAAAGAAAAAGCAAGAAGATAACCTCTCAAAATCAAGAATAATCTGCAGACTTTATAACCTATCCCATTTTATTATATTTGTTCGTTTGTTTCTCTTATCTTCATTCTTGATACTTTTTTTTTCCTCCTCCAATTTGGCCGATTAACTCTCTACCGGTCTTACTCTCTCCTCTCCTTGAACTACACTACCCATAAGTGTTACATCTCCCATTATCTTTTCTCTTCTCTTCCTTTCTCTCTATGAGGGTTGCACTCCAAAACCCTTAACTCTCTCTCTCTCTCTCCTTTCTTTTTTCTTCTTTTAGTGGTTCCCTCTTTTTTTTCTCTCTCTCTCTTTCTTTTCTCCCTCTATATTAGTTTCTTCCTTTCTCCTTTACATCTCCTCTCACTCAAACCTCAATAACAAAAAAATTATCTTATCTGGGACTCAAACTTATGTTTGTGGCATTCTGGGGGGTTTTTACTTCACCTTTTTAACTCACTAGCAGTGCTCCCATCCCTGGCTCTCCATATTATCTAGTTCTTGTTCCACTAAATACAATAGTAATTTTTAAATTTGTCCCCCCGTTTTCCTCTTAATCCTCTCATCATAACTCTTAGACAACCAACACCTAAAAGCAAATCATTTTATTCTTGACCCAAATTTTTTCCTTATTTGCTTTTTGTGGGTCCATACGCTCTTTTTTTTTTTTTCTTCTTTTTTCTTTTTTTTTTTTTTTTTTTTGCCCCTTTATTACTTTTCCCCAATTCAGGCCCTCCATCACAGGCATTGTTTGTTATAATTCACAGTCCACCACAAGATTTTATCAAGAAAGAGGGGAGAGGAGAGGAGAGGAAAAAAGGAGGGGGGGAATAATTTCCTTCTTTTTTTTTTTTAATTTTTATTTTATTTTTCTTTATTACATTATTAATTTTTTTTAAAAAAACAATTTTTTCGATTTTTTTTTATTATTTTTTTAAACTTTTTATTCTTTATTAAATCTCATTAATACTATCAACAAAACCACCCTCAGATGCCATTAAGGAAGAGAAAATCGAATATCATGGATACAAAAGAAAGAGAGGTAACACAGCTAGATGAGGAAAAATCTATGGAGAAAAAATTTAATATATTGGAAACCTTGGAGCTAAATGACAGAGAATTCAAGATAGAAATCCTAAAAATCCTCCGAGATATACAAGAAAACACAGAAAGGCAATTTAGGGAGCTCAGAAAACAACTCAATGAACACAAAGAATATATGTCCAAGGAAATTGAAACTATAAAAACAAATCAAACAGAGATGAAAAACTCAATTCACGAGCTGAAAAACGAAGTAACAAGCTTAGCTAATAGAACAGGTCAGATAGAAGAGAGGATTAGTGAAATAGAAGACAAGCAACTTGAGGCACAACAGAGAGAAGAAGAAAGAGACTCAAAAATTAAAAAAAATGAGATAGCCCTACAAGAATTATCTGACTCCATCAAAAAGAATAACATAAGAATAATAGGTATATCAGAGGGAGAAGAGAGAGAAAATGGAATGGAGAACATACTCAAACAAATAATAGATGAGAACTTCCCAAGCCTGTGGAAAGAACTAAAGCCTCAAGTTCAAGAAGCAAACAGAACTCTGAGTTTTCTTAACCCCAACAAACCTACTCCAAGGCATATCATAATGAAATTGACACAAACCAACAGCAAAGAAAAAATTCTCAAGGCAGCCAGGGAAAAGAAGAATACAACATATAAAGGAAGGCCCATTAGATTATCATCAGATTTCTCAGCAGAAACTCTACAAGCTAGAAGAGAGTGGACCCCAATATTTAAAGTCCTGAAAGAGAGGAACTTTCAGCCACGAATACTATACCCATCAAAGCTATCCTTCAAATATGAAGGAGAAATAAAAACATTCACAGATACAGAAAAGATGAGGGAATTTATCATCAGAAAACCCCCACTCCAGGAATTACTAAAGGGGGTTCTCCAATCAGATACAAAGAACAAAAAAAAAACAGAGCCACAAGTAAAAGCTCCAAGAAGAACACAATAAAACCAAATTTAAACTGTGACAACAACAAAAAGAAAGAGGGGGAGAAGATGGAGATTAACAGTAGCAAAGGACGATGGAGTGCAAAAGTACTCACAAAATAGTTCGCTACAATGAACAGGGTAGGGACCCTTTTCATTATTCAAAGGTAACCACCATTGAAAAAACCACCACAGAAGCACATGAGATAAAAAAGATAGCAACAGTGGAAAGATGTATGGAATACAACCAAATAAAAAAAAAGATAGAAAAACAAAAGAGAAGGATCAAACAAGACACAAAACTAACAGAAAGCAAGATATAAAATGGCAATAGGGAACCCACAAGTATCAATAATTACACTAAATGTAAACGGATTAAACTCACCAATAAAAAGGCACAGAGTAGCAGAATGGATTAAAAATGAAAATCCAACTGTATTGTGCCTACAGGAAACTCATCTAAGTAACAAGGATAAAAACAAATTCAAAGTGAAAGGCTGGAAAACAATACTCCAAGCAAATAACATCCAAAAAAAAGCAGGTGTAGCAATACTCATATCGGATAATGCTGACTACAAGACAGGAAAAGTACTCAGAGACAAAAATGGCCATTTCATAATGGCTAAGGGGACACTGAATCAAGAAGACATAACAATTCTTAATATATATGCACCAAACCAAGGAGCACCAAAATATATAAGACAGCTACTTATTGACCTTAAAACAAAAACTGACAAAAACACAATCATACTTGGAGACCTCAATACACCGCTGACGGCTCTAGATCGGTCATCCAAACAGAGAATCAACAAAGACATAGTGGCCTTAAACAAAACACTAGAGCACCTGGATATGATAGACATCTACAGGACATTTCATCCCAAAGTGACTGAGTATACATTTTTCTCCAGTGTACATGGATCATTCTCAAGAATTGACCATATGTTGGGCCACAAAAACAACATCAGCAAATTCAGAAAAATTGAAGTTGTACCAAGCATATTTTCTGATCATAAAGCCTTGAAACTAGAATTCAACTGCAAAAAAGAGGAAAAAAATCCCACAAAAATGTGGAAACTAAACAACATACTTTTAAAAAATGAATGGGTCAAAGAAGAAATAAGTGCAGAGATCAAAAGATATATACAGACTAATGAAAATGACAATACGACATATCAGAATCTATGGGATGCAGCAAAAGCAGTGATAAGAGGGAAGTTCATATCACTTCAGGCATATATGAACAAACAAGAGAGAGCCCAAGTGAACCACTTAACTTCCCACCTTAAGGAACTAGAAAAAGAAGAACAAAGACAACCCAAAACCAGCCGAAGAAAGGAGATAATAAAAATCAGAGCAGAAATAAATGAATTAGAGAACAGAAAAACTATAGAAAAAATTAATAGAACAAGGAACTGGTTCTTTGAAAAGATCAACAAAATTGACAAACCCTTGGCAAGACTTACCAAGGAAAAAAGAGAAAGAACTCATATAAACAAAATCCAAAATGAAAGAGGAGAAATCACCACGGACACCGTAGATATACAAAGAATTATTGTAGAATACTATGAAAAACTTTATGCCACTAAATTCAACAACCTAGAAGAAATGGATAAATTCCTAGAAAAATACAACCTTCCTAGACTGAGTCAAGAAGAAGCAGAAAGCCTAAACAGACCTATTAGTAGAGAAGAAATAGAAAAAAACATTAAAAACCTCCCCAAAAATAAAAGTCCAGGCCCTGACGGCTATACCAGCGAATTTTATCAAACATTCAAAGAAGACTTGGTTCCTATTCTACTCAAAGTCTTCCAAAAAATTGAAGAAGAAGCAATACTTCCAAACACATTTTACGAAGCCAACATAACCCTCATACCAAAACCAGGCAAGGATGGCACAAAAAAAGAAAACTACAGACCAATATCTCTAATGAATACAGATGCTAAAATACTAAACAAAATACTAGCAAATCGAATACAACAACATATTAAAAAAATAATACATCATGATCAAGTGGGATTCATCCCAGAATCTCAAGGATGGTTCAACATACGTAAAACGGTTAATGTAATACACCATATCAACAAAACAAAGAACAAAAACCACATGATCTTATCAATAGACGCAGAAAAGGCTTTCGATAAAATACAACACAATTTTATGTTTAAGACTCTCAACAAAATGGGTATAGAAGGAAAATATCTCAACATGATAAAGGCCATATATGATAAACCATCAGCTAACATCATATTAAATGGCACTAAACTGAAGGCTTTCCCCCTTAAATCAGGAACAAGACAGGGTTGTCCACTCTCTCCACTCTTATTTAATGTGATACTAGAGGTTCTAGCCAGAGCAATCAGACAAGACAAAGAAATAAAAGGCATACATATCAGAAAAGAAGAAGTAAAGGTATCACTTTTTGCAGATGATATGATACTATACATCGAAAACCCCAAAGAATCCACAAAAAGACTACTAGAAACAATAAGCCAATACAGTAAGGTCGCAGGATACAAAATTAACATACAGAAGTCAATAGCCTTTCTATATGCCAACAATGAAACAACTGAGAAGGAACTCAAAAGAACAATCCCCTTCACGATTGCAACAAAAAAAATAAAATACTTAGGAATAAACATAACAAAGAATGTAAAGGACTTATATAATGAAAACTATAAACCACTATTAAGGGAAATCGAAAAAGATATAATGAGATGGAAGAATATACCTTGTTCTTGGCTAGGAAGAATAAATATAATCAAGATGGCTATATTACCCAAAGCAATATACAAATTTAATGCAATTCCCATCAAACTTCCAATGACATTTTTTAAAGAAATAGAGCAAAAAATCATCAGATTTATATGGAACTATAAAAAACCCCAAATAGCCAAAGCAATCCTAAAGAAAAAGAATGAAGCTGGGGGCATTTCAATACCTGACTTCAAACTATATTATAGGGCCACGACAATCAAAACAGCATGGTATTGGCAGAAAAATAGACACTCAGACCAATGGAACAGAATAGAAAGTCCAGAAATAAAACCACATATATATAGTCAAATAATTTTTGATAAAGGGGCCAACAACACACAATGGAGAAAAGAAAGCCTCTTCAATAAATGGTGCTGGGAAAACTGGAAAGCCACATGCAAAAGAATGAAACTGGACTACAGTCTCTCCCCCTGTACAAAAATTAACTCAAAATGGATCAAAGATCTAAACATAAGACCTGAAACAATTAAGTACATAGAAGAAGACATAGGTACTCAACTCAGGGACCTGGGTTTTAAAGAGCATTTTATGAATTTGACTCCAATGGCAAGAGAAGTGAAGGCAAAAATTAATGAATGGGACTACATCAGACTAAGAAGTTTTTGCTCAGCAAGAGAAACTGATAACAAAATAAACAGAAAGCCAACTAAATGGGAAATGATATTTTCAAATGACAGCTCAGATAAGGGCCTAATATCCAAAATATACAAAGAACTCATAAAACTCAACAACAAACAAACAAACAATCCAATAAAAAAATGGGAAGAGGATATGAATAGACACTTCTCCCAGGAAGAAATCCAAATGGCCAACAGATATATGAAAAGATGCTCATCTTCTTTAGCTATTAGAGAAATGCAAATCAAAACGGCAATGAGATACCACCTCACACCTGTTCGATTAGCTGTTATTAGTAAGTCAGGTAACAGCAAATGTTGGAGAGGCTGTGGAGAAAAAGGAACCCTCATCCACTGTTGGTGGGAATGTAAAGTAGTACAACCATTATGGAAGAAAGTATGGTGGTTCCTCAAAAAACTGAAAATAGAACTACCTTATGACCCAGCAATCCCTCTACTGGGTATATATCCCAAAAACTCAGAAACATTGATACGTAAAGACACATGCAGCCCCATGTTCATTGCAGCATTGTTCACAGTGGCCAGGACATGGAAACAACCAAAAAGCCCATCAATAGATGACTGGATAAAGAAGATGTGGCACATATACACTATGGAATACTACTCAGCCATAAGAAATGATGACATCGGAACATTTACAGCAAAATGATGGGATCTTGATAACATGATACGAAGCGAAATAAGTAAATCAGAAAAAACCAGGAACTGTATTATTCCATACGTAGGTGGGACATAATAGTGAAACTAAGAGACATTTATAAGAGTGTGGTGGTTACGGGGGGGGAGGGGGGAATGGGAGAGGGATAGGGGGTGGGGAGGGGCACAAAGAAAACAAGATAGAAGGTGACAGAGGACAATCTGACTTTGGGTGGTGGGTATGCAACATAATTGAACGACAAGATAACCTGGACTTGTTATCTTTGAATATATGTATCCTGATTTATTGATGTCACCCCATTAAAAAAATAAAATTATATAAAAAAAAAATAAAAAAAAATAAAGATATGAAGAAAATGATGTTTATTTTTTCCTTTTTCCTATTTGGGTATTTCAGAATTGATATAGAAGAGAGCTCTAGTCATGTTCCATAACAATTATCAAAAATTAGCCCATTTACTTTTCTGACCAGTGATGCTTTTATTGAGAGAGGCATAACACTCAAGATAATTCCCATAAAAGGCACTGAAATCAGACTTAAAGAGTATTGAATTACCTGAGGAGTATGCAAGGCTAAAAAGCAACATTAATTCTTTAAAGTTCTAAAAGCGTTTAAATTTCTAAGATAAAACCTTCATTAACAGGTTCATACATTTCTTATTTTTAAACACATGAACACAAAGAAGAAGAGTAGGAAAAACAATGACCACATGTATAACATTTATTTTACTTTAGTAGAATTTGGAGAAATAATTACTATTGAAATAAAAAATGCAGTTTGAAAAATGTTTTTTTCTCAGTCATACTGAAAGATGAACAACTGTTTATATCACATACTATAGGCAGAATAACAATGTAACGCGTTTTATTCTGGCCATTATATGTATGTTAAATCCAATTGCAAAAGTCAAAGTATAGACATTTTATTAGTCATTCAAGATAATTGTGTTATTTGTAATTTATTTAGTAGTATTTCAAGTGAAAAATTAGACATGCACGTACTTTAATTTTGGCTACTTGCTTTATAGACATTTGAATTAACTGAACTGTACTTTCAGTAAATATCTTAAACCTGAAGGACAGCGCATGGGAAAGTTATTGTGAAAAAATACATTTGAAAGATTCTTGAAACATCTGAGCTTGTTTAATCAGCCTTTTCTTTAGGGTGTTTGGGTCACTAATGCTATTTTTGCTAAGAATAAGCTGATGCATTTAGTTTGTTTAGCTGCTCTTCTTATTTTTCAAAAGCTTTGTAATTATCTTTTCTTTTCTTTCTTTCTTTTTTAGTCATTTCCATTGGGAAAGTATTGGAGAATAGTCATTCTTCGAAGATAATTTTTCTTGAAAGGTAAATTCAGGCCTGTGGGCATCATACAGGTTTTTGCTGCACAATAAAATTGTTGTTTATATCAAAATTACTGATATTCTTCCATTTGGTTTGTTTCTGGGCAAAGGCTGCCATTTGGATTAAAAATAAGTTTTCTGAAATTATACAAATATAAAAAGTTTATTTTTAACTCATCTGTAACATTTTAAACTTTTAAATAGTTGTTTAAAATATTTATTGTTTGAAATAGGATTTCTGAATTAATTATTATTTTAAATACCTTGAATTAAGAAGTCTGAATACTATGTCTCCTGTGAAAAGAGGGAGTGGGAGCCAGAAAATTCACATTAGAGTGCTCTACATACTAATCATTCACAATGAAATACAGTAAACTTTCAAATATTCTTCCACTAGTAATAATTGTAGGTCTTTAGATAAATTTACAGAATTTTATTTTACTAATTGATTGGTAAATTCATCATCCACAGATATATTAGTAAAAGCTGGATTCTAAATGACTTTTCTATGATAAGCTTTCCAATTAATTTTTCTCACACTATTTTCATGGTGACATCTGAACTTCTTTCATTATATAAAACACATCTGGAATGGGGCATTGTGGAATAATAATCATGGATGCTAACATGTTAAAGATTGGACCCCTGACATAGTCAAATGAGTTCTGGTTTAAAACAATGACTCCAACTAATGCTACTTTAAGTGAACCAACCACATTTCAAAGGAATATATATTAATATATCTGTTTAGCCTGCCTATATTGTACTAGAATTGGTTGGAAAAGAAAAAATAAAATCAAATTTCAAATTGTGTCTTCTTTGTTTAAGAAAGTTGACTGAATTAAGTCATATTTTTCCTCTTATCTGAAGATATTTTTTCCTTTTGCTTGTCTGATATGGAAAATATTGTGATTAAGAAATATTTTCTTAATATTTATTAAGAAAAGATGATCTAAAACATGTTAAATGATTTATTACTTATAATTTAAATTCGTATTATAGGTTTACTGAATTTCTTCTGTGTTATATTTCTTAAGAGAAGATACTGATAAGATCTTGTTTAAATAGCTTGCTAATACAAGAAAAAGATCATTTAAAATGAACCTTACATCTTTATAGGGTGTTAGAAATGAAGACATTACCTCAAAATGTAGGTAATTATTGCCTCCTCTTTTATCAGTGCTATTTTCTGAGGTATTATCATAAGAGAGCACTTTAGTATTAAGCAGGGCTTTCGAGTGGCAATAAATCAGTCCAACTGAGTCATCATTGTCTAAGGCATCTGAACTATTGCAATGTTGTGGATCCTACCGAGAGTGTGAAATCACTTGACCCTTGGCATTAACCTTTGCTGAATGAATAGACACTGCTTTCCATATCGAGGAACAAAGCAGAAGACTATTGATTAAACACCACATTCACTTGATATTAAATACTGCCTGAACTCACTTCTTGCTTCTAGTTCCAGAGGGAGAAACCCAGAGAGTTGCTGAGTCTTAGGAGAATGGATGTTTGTAATTCAGAGCAATGTTTTTTCTCAAAGTCCTTTTTCCCCCCTTTGATCAATAACTAGCAGCCATGATCAGCCATGAGTATGTATTGTCAATTCTGACCTGTGTACTTTATCACTTAAGGTGAGAGGTCACAGTGCTGTGACTAATATTCCAGTTCTGAGCATGAGTTGTTTCCCCACTTCAATATCTGTTTGAAAAAGCAATTTGTTTTATTTTATTTCTTGTTTAAGAATGATTGTTTTGGCAATTGATTTTTTTGCATTAGTAAAATACATGTTTTTCTAAACTTCAGTTTGACCACTGATTTTGCAGATGTTAAACTTTCTTGAGCTCTTTGTTATTAGAAGAAATTATTATAAAGACCATTTTAAGATTTATGACATATTTGGGGGAAAACATAATAGTTTAATAAATTTATCAAATTAGAAGAAAGCAAAAGCTTTGAAAGAGACAATAGCAGTGAATATGAGCATAACAAGAATGAGGTATTTTACAGGAAGTCTGATCCATTGCATATTCCTACATTATTGACAACAGTTTGACAGCCTTTATTTTTTCCTTCGGTAAACCTACTTTATCCAGGAATAAAACGTGAATTTTCAACAGATAAATCAATTCAATTCTTGAAACTAGAATTAAGTTTAAAAATTTTACCCATTAATGAAAGTATAAATATAATTTTTATTTCAAATTTAAGTAACTTCTGTGTGCTTATATAACTGGAATTACTTTATTTTAAGAAGCAACATAAATAAGCACAAAGTCTTTCTTCTCTCTCTAAGATTTTATATTATTTTGGACACAGGATATTCCACCAGTAAAACTCTTTATAATTAATTGTTTCTATCACTAGAGGTTTTTTTTGTTTTTTTTTTTTTAATTTTTTTTTTCTTTATTAATTTTTAGAGAGGAGAGTGAGAGAGAGAGAGAAAGAGAGAGAGAGAAGGGGGAGGGAGGAGCAGGAAGCATCAACTCCCATACGTGCCCTGACCAGGCAAGCCCAGGGTTTTGAACCGGCGACCTCAGCATTCCAGGTCAACGCTTTATCCACTGCGCCACCACAGGTCAGGCCACTAGAGGTTTTAACTGGCTTGTGTTCAACACCAATAATTCCAGATCAGCAAGTTGTGAATCTGTCATGGTTGAGCAAAGATCAGTTCTTGCCTGAATAATAGAAAATATTTTCTCAAAGGACATAATGGTGTAATTTAATACATGCACTGTCTCACACAGTTTGCACAATTTTTGAAAAGGAGTATTGGAAGATTGAGGGAAGTTGATAAAGTGAATCATGGTGCTAAACTTAATGGTCAACCCTTTTGATTTGATGCCTTCTATAAGATGTATAGCCCTTGAAATCTTTCTTTGAAAGCTACTGAAGCTTAGAACACTATGAAAAACATTCTGTTTAAATGCTATTTTGGTTATGTATCATATATTCCTTTTTCTTTATTACTAAGGGCGTTTGTGTAGAAGTCATTTTATTTCAGTTATTTTGAAGATAGGTGTATCATATGTACAACAAGAACCTTGGGATTTACTTTGGCACTTGAGAGTAACTTTGGACAGTTTATTTGGCTGCTATAATACAGTACCATCTTATTTAGTGCATGCCAAATAAGATAAAGTTAATTGCAAATACTAATATTTTTAAGGTTATATTTAATAAAAACATTTACCTAGAAATTGTTGCTTTGAGGTTTCAAATAAATGTTTTTTATTCTGTTGTGCATGCTAGTGAATGAGTTTTTTTTTATGATATTTTAGACATACTGGGTATGTCTAAGTGTCAGTGTCAAGGTCACAAGATCACGTGTCCTGTGATTACAATTATGCAACTTATACAATAGACATTTTTATAGTCTCTTTGGTGACTGTGTGTGTCTTCATAATGGAAATTATTTTAAAATGAAGTTTGTGAGATACAACAAATTATAATTATCACTTTATTGTAACAGAAATATTAGAGCTCCATATTTAGAATTGGTAGAAAGTGGAAGAAAAAGAGGAAGAGGAAGGTGAAAAGGAAGAGTAATAAGAACAAGAGGAAAGAATCTACAGATTAAAAAAAAGACAAGTAAAAAGTCACTTGAGACATATGCTAACAGAGATAAAAAGTTTATTATTTTTTTAATGCTCATAAAGTAAGTAGATTTTCACTTAAATTTCTGTTCAACTAAATCCCCCATTCCTGTTTTTAGAAACTATCCAGGTATAGTAGAACACACCAAGGTAAAGGTAAGAGTGAATCTTTCTACTGTTTAAAGGGGATGATTTAAATATTCCTATGAGTTTTTTTAAAGTTGACAGAGTAAAAGCTCCAAAAGTATTCTGCCACAGTAGATCATTCAAAATTTATCATTTTCTGAGGAATGCTTGAATGTGGTTAACATTTATCTGATTAGTCACAAAAACTTCTTTAAAAAGTTCTGTATACAGTTTATATCTAAAAAGGACAGTTCTAAAGGTTTCCATAGCCTGAACATGACAGTCTTTAGCCTGGTATAGGAACCTTTTAGTGAGAGTTCTTTGTTTCCTTGAATTGGCAGAGGACTTTCAAATTGACTACACATTGTTAAATCTGTGCTTGGGATCTGGTATATAGTTTATCCGACACAGTAGAGTTTATCTTTTTACATTTGTCATTCCTCATAAAAGATATCGACCAGAATTTTTGTGACTTTGACCAGCAGAAAACCTTAGCTGACATACTACTCAAGACTGAAACGCAATCAGTGGAAATGGAAACTGTTCTTGCCCCTGTGGCAAGAATGGCTTCTCTTTAGATAAGATTGCTCAGATTCTTTATGTGCCCAAAGGGAGATACATGTGCTGGGCATTGCATTTTTGTTTTTCCTGACCTACCTGCTCCTTAGAGCTATATCCTAAGATGTTGTTTGTGTAAAACCTTTCAGAAAACTGCATCATTGATCTAGCTGTAATCATACTGATCTGTTGGCTTTTCACTAAACTTTACTTAAGTGAAAACCAACCCTCTCCTTCCTGTTTGAGGTTATGATTGACTGTATATCTTTTGAATAGTGTAAAGATGCAGTCTGTGAAACTGGAACACTGCTTTTAAATGTCTTTAAGAGAAGGAAAGGTAAATGTGTCCCCTCTACCACTATAAAGCAAGATAAAAGAAAGTAATGACTGCACACTGCATTGTCAATGTTGACCTCTAGAGAATCTTTTTAGAACCTCTCAACAGCTTGAAACAACTCTTCTCTTTCCCCCTAAGTTTATTAATTCCAAATTTATTTTTAAAACAAGAATTTTACAAGGGTAAATTTTAACTTGATGCAATTTTCAATTATGCTACACACATATTTATTGAAAGTTCCTTAAATATTTTAATATCCTGAATAACAAACAGATGATACTTTCTGCCTGAGATATAGAACTAAGATAGGCAAGGAAAAGAAATAAGAAACAGGGGCTGTGAGGCCGTGAAAAACTGATCAGAAAAAAGAACGACACCAGAAAGGGATGGACATGAGGTCTACCATGGAGTCCTGATCTCCATTCTGACCTGTTCCACTTATAGTCTGTGGACTTGAAATGAAGTTAAGCTTCATATGTGATATATAGGTAACATGATATAAAAATGCATAATAAAAATGGTGTTAATTGTCTTTTATGTGAGCAGAGCTGATTTCAGAGGCTAAGTTTTCAGTGTTTATAATTCATGAGACTAGGGTAGTCTAAGTACTTAGTAATATTCATGGTTTTCAGTCATTTTTTCTATTATACACCATGCATATATATAATTCTCTACAACTAATAGCTTATTCTTTTATGAACAATGGTAATAGGAAGTGGTAATTATCATTTAGTTGCTTAGGACTGTCCTTGTGTGTATGCAAGGGAAGATCTTCTGCTCTACCTTTCAAAATAGCACTTCGAAACACCACAGTGAGCCCAGAGCTGCTGAATGGGGGCATGTGTGCTGACCTGGATTATTAGCACATCCATTTGACCAGCAATGCTATGCAATGCTTTCCATTTTTCACATTGCACATCTTTAATGTGAAAACACACATGCATGATGGCAGCTTTATTAACATTTGCAATCATAATTTTCTTTCACATTATCCTAGTTCTAAAATGAGTAATAATAAAATATGGTAGTCAAATAAACAAATATTTTTTAAAATTTTTATTTCTTTCACATTTTTGTCATTTTTTCTTTTTTTTTGTCAATTCCTTTAAAGGTTGTAAAATATAGTCTGGTTGGGTATAATGGTCTAGTTGGGTATAAATAAGGCTGATGAGTCTCTTGACTATTATCCCCAGGTGAGTTCAATAAACAAGTTAGAGATTGTGTAGTAGTCAAAACTGTGTCTCTAATATATTGACCCAAAGGATTTTTTTAAGCAACAGGTTAGTCTATTATTATGAAATAATTCACTGAGGCAGTTGTTAAGAGAAAAAGTTGTACCTCATAAAGCAAGGAATGATATCTTATACCTAATGAAGAATATCTTATACCTTAAAATAAAATTTTAAGGACATATTATTTTGACATCTTATCTGAAAAAATAACCTGGTGACTGACAGTAGCAAAGACCTGCTATTCTTCCTTTTCTCTAGTGTTCAAGCTACTACGTTTTGCCTTGTTTGATGTCATTTATTTTATGGTTTTATAAAAAGGTTCCTTCTATGATTTTTTGAATGATGATTCTTAAATCAGGTTACCAAATATTATTAAATTAGGCAGTAACATTATCTATTTCAAGTTAAGTGATATAACATCCCTCCTATTTTATAGTATCTATTCTAAAAGATACTTTTGGGATATGTTATTGTCATGAATATAAGTTATAAAGAATATGAAACAGTCCCTGGCAAAGAAGTTATCAAAAGGTTGTCAATATAAAGAAATATCTGATGCTTCTCAACATGTTATAAAGAGCTTTAAGTAGAATAAAAGTTGGGATTCTGTGTGAGAGACAGCATTTGAGATGTGTTTGGACAGTCCATCTGTTGGAATGAAATCTTTACCTTACTCTCAAATGGCATTCTCATCCTGTTTGAGTACCTATTTTATCCACTGAAGGGCATCCTATAGCAGATATATAATCCACATCTTGGCCCATATCACACTTGATTATAATTGCTTTCCAACTCTTCCACTAGGCTGTGACTCCATGAGAGCAAAGAAGAGTAAGTCAGTCAGTTTATTTAAATCCCATTCTCAGTAACTGAATTTCTGTATATACCCCCAGCATATTTGAAGGGGATTGAAATGTCAAACAAACTTGGCAAATGGTGTCCTAAGATATTAGACCAATTTTAAATGTGCAGACATGGCATTGAGACTTTCTTCTCCATTTAAAAACCTTCACCATTCTCAATTAGTTTTATTGAGTCCCAGAATCATTATTAAAAATCTCAGTCAAGTAAAATTTTTTCATAAGACACTCATTAAAGAAATAGTAACTTACTACCAACCCCCCAAAAATGTTAAGTCCAAAAAGCCATGTTATGAATGTATGTGGATCTAATGGAGTTTATTATTATAAGCTACACATATAGTTTTTAAACAAAGTAAGTTATATTTCTTAAGGCTTTAACAGTATTTGTCCAAGGTAAGTTGAATATTCATCAGTATTAAGAGAAAATTTATTAATCATTGTTGATGCTAACCACCAGTTTTGAAGGTGATCAGAGCTTGGTCCTTAGGTCTGTTTTCCTTGCTTTCAAATCAACCAGTGTTCTTTGGTGCATAGGATGAGACATGTGATATTGATTTTGGAATTGTGATCAACAGCCTTTGATCTCACAATCCTGTCTTCCTTTTTGAAAGTGATAACTGGTACAGGGAACAATTTTTATCTGTAAGAAGAAATATAAAGAAAGAATTGGAACTAGAAAGAACTATATCTTTAACCAAACAATTTTATTATGTCTATAAATACTAGAAAAAAACCCAGAAACGTCTCTATTATAAATGTTTAAGACATGGAGAATAGTATAGACAGGGTTCTGTATTTTATTTATTTTTATTTTTTAAAGACTTTATTTATTCATTTTAGAGAGGAGAGAAGAAGTAGAGAGAGAGAGAGAAAGAGAGAGAGAGAGAGAGAGAGAGAGAGAGAGAGAGAGAGAGAAGGGGGAGGAGCAGGAAGCATCAACTTCCATATGTGCCTTGACCAGGCAATCCCAGGGTTTCAAACCAGCGACCTCAGCATTCCAGGTTGACACTTTACCCACTGCGCAACCACAGGTCAGCGGGTTCTGTATTTTAAAGCTTTAAAAACAAACAAAATAAAATAAAACTTCTCTTTAATAAGCTCAGTCTTACATTAACAAATGGTATGTCATAATTACTCCCTGGGTCTCTACCTACAAAAATAGATTACTTAGTTGGGAATTAAATCATCTGGGTTAAATTATAATATTAGACACCTTTCAAAAAGCAGAGTGAAAAAATATGAATGAGAAATTTGATGGAGAACCCTAGATGGCATGTGAAGAGTTAGATAACTAACAGGTTATCTCTATGTGGGTCTACCTCTAAGAAAAATAAGCTTATACTAGTGCTCCGTCCTAGTATTTTACTTTGATTCTTTTTAAGGGTCTTTATGTTTTACTGATAACATTTTAGTAGTTCTTTGTAAGTTATAATTTGTTACATTCTGTGTTTTTAATTATATCTTATCTTCAGAACAATTTTTTTCCCCTTGGAAATGTATCATTGGCTATTAATAAGACATCCCAATTAATTACAGGTATCTTAAAATAAGTTTTCATAAATAATCTCATTCATATAATGAATTTTACTAATATGGAAGTCTTTTGACACAAACTCTGGTACTTCATAGTTGTGTGTTCAGTATAGCAAAGGATATGCATTAACCTGGGACTCTGTGATTTAGCTGCAGATTGGTTAAGTTACTAATGTGTACAGAAACTGGGCTAAAGTACTTCATGGACATTATATCATTAATCTTTATAATAACTTGGATAAGAAAGTACTATAGCCAAAATCTTCATTCCATTTGCAGAGGAATAAACTAAGTCTTAACTCAAAGATGTTAAGTAACTTTCCAGAGAATACAGAGCTAATATGTGACAAAACCAAGATATAATTCCAAAACAATTTCATTCTCAGTCACATTACACTGCCTTCCTTTCACTTTTTATGATGCATATGAATGTTTATTTAATAAATAGTTTATGTTTTCTAATTCTGTGTATAATAGTGAAAATGTAACTGGGAAACAGGGTTGAAGGCTTTTTTCTAATTCTTGCTTTGGAATATGTTTGTTTACTAGGTCCTTTGATCATAATCGTAGTTTATTTACTTTTTTTAAATTTATTAAAAATGCATTTTCGATTTTGAGTCTGTATCTTATTCAGAGAAAAGCTAAACAAATAATCTTTAGCAACTTTTTGATAATGTGCTTCTATATGATAAGAGTAAATTCATTGAAAAATGCTAATATATAAATTTGAAATTTATTTGATTTCCTTTAAAAAACTAAAAAATGAATTTTCAATATAAAACATGCACCAGTGAACTAATATGGTTTGAGCAATGACATCTATGTTTTATGAAAAAGATAGTAAAAGTAATCAATCTGTCATGAATAACATTGCTTTCATTCCTAACCATAGTTACCTGGACCTTGTCTATCTTCTTGTCTATCACCATTTATCCTTTAGAAACATTTTCTAGGTATTGACTTTTTAACAAAAATTCTTATTTAAAAGAATTTACTACAGAAATAAACAAGCAACGTATCATAATGCAGATCTATTGTTTACCAAGAAAGAAGCATTACTTATTTTAATTAATTAATTAATTAAACAATAGAGCAATTATAGGTCTGTGTTAGTCACTGATCTGGCATTGTGACTCTAACCTTAACAAAATAAACAAAAAGTCCTGGTCTCCAAGGAATTTATATGGCAATAAACAATATTGTAAAATACATGGTGACACATAATAATAAATTCTAAGAAAATAGGAAAGAAAAGGGGTAGAGGGGTTATTGGGGATGGTCTATTTTAGATACGATGGCTAAGGAGGTTCTAAATGAAATTGTATCATTTGAGTAAAGACTGGAAAGAGGTAAGGTAGCAAATCACATAATCTTTTTTTAAAGTATTTCTCATAAAAAATATATATTTTATAAGCTAATATAGGTAGTTTGTTGTTTACTTGGCATTGTGTGACTATTATATTGACATTATTGTTTAAGTGTCTTTCTATTAACACAATTTTAATAATTTTTAAACTGTATTCTCTCTGTGTATGTGTATGTGTTCCTTAGGCTCCCTATTCATTTTACTGATCCCTGGAGAATTTAGAAGCATTTTGTTAAATCTTGTGAGAAGAGTAATATCCTGGTCATTCAACTTCTTGGCTGCAGGATATTGGGAGACAGACTCTGGACCGCAGTTTTACTTTCCTGTTAACTCAGTGAATAATGACAGAAGACTAGGGCAGTCCCATTTTCTCTAAAGGAAAGAGTATCTAAATCTCATCTCATTATTTCCTCTAACTCAAAGTTCAGAGTTTCTTTGGTTATGAACAGTTCTCTTCATAGGTCAAGAGGTGGCTTCCCTTGACTAAGCTACCTAAAATAAAAACACCTGTCTACATGCCCAAAACACAGTGATGGAGAGAAATTAGATTTGCAACTTGATTAAAAATGCCTTATTTAGCCTGACTGGGAGGTGGCGCAGTGGATAGAGCGTCAGACTGGGATGCAGAAGGCCCGGGTTCGAGATTCTGAGGTCGCCAGCTTGAGTGTAGACTCAACTGGTTTGAGCAAAAGCTCACCAGCTTGAGCCCAAGGTCGCTGGCTCCAGCAAGGGGTTACTTGGTCTGCTGAAGGCCGCAGTCAAGGCATGTATGAGAAAGCAATCAATGAACAATTAAAGTGTTGCAACGTGCAACAAAAAACTAATGATTGATGCTTCTCATCTCTCCGTTCCTGTCTGTCTGTCCCTGTCTATCCCTCTCTCTGACTCTCTCTGTCTCTGTAAAAAAAATAAAAAAAACCTTATTTATTGCATGTTGCTATATATGTGTATGTCTTTTAATGTGTATCCTGTGAGTAATTGGTTAACATTTGAAGCACTTTAGTTGAAAATTCATCCACTAGAACTTACCCTGACTGTTAGTTATATAATAATAATAAGCCTGTTAGTTATCTTTATCTCATCTCCACTAAAGGAATTATTAGTTAAAATAATTCACTTTAGAAATGATTACTCACTCATGAAATAAAATAATATTTAAGATATGTGAGCTGACTAGAAATGTTATATAATCTTCTCTGCCCTTGCATGAATAGACTCTAGTGACTTAAGAGGACTTTCCTTTCTGTTTGTTTCTAATTACTTTGGAATGGTACTCTAGGCCTGGGATTTTGTATAGTTCTGTGTTTAGACACATGTGGAGGGGATCTTTGACTTAATCCATCTCTAAGTTCAGCTAAATCCTGCTGCTAAAATATCTATTCATTTTGTCTCTGGTGGATCCTTACATTCATTGTGTGATCAGAACACCAAAATGAACAGGAACTGAAACTTCATTGCATTCATAGAAAAGGTTGTATAATAATACATTATATATTATATACTATATAAAATTTAATAATAAGTAATATATTAAAACTCATGCATGACAGAAATTGATCTGTTTTCCAAGGTTGTAGGAGGTGAGCTTTTAGCTTTCATTTACCTGCAACTATTGGAGGTCAAAAATAATTATGATAAAGAATGTAAGAATGAAGTTAGTTCACAATTACTACAGTGAAAAAGTCCATTTGAAAAGGGGAGAAAGGAAACAGATGGCAGCTATATTGTTCGTCGTGATGACTGAATCTCATTGAAAGGAGCAGTGGGACTTCCTCTCCTAGCAGCTCCAAGTCCTTCTTTCTGTCTGTGAGAAGCTTGCATGCTCAATGTCAAGGTGGCCACATCTGCTGTTGGCCTTGGTAGCTGTGCACCTTTTCCCCCCACTTCCTATGGTGTGGATCTGGAGTCCTGGGAATTTCTTTGCAGAGTGTACAGTTATAAGCAGTTATTTGCCAGCTCATTTGTTTAGTAATTCATCTCCCTACAAATCTTAGTAGAAATTCAGTCAGTTTCTACCTCTGAAAAATACAGCTAAGGATCTTGCCTACATATAGTTTTGAACTTGATAATTTTGACTCTTGGGAGCTAAACTCCATGCTTTGACCTTCTTTTTTTTTTAATTTAAGAGCCACAGTGTTGAAGCCAGCTGAAACAGTAAACTACTATGGCAGGACCCTTACCTAATTTTTGCTGGGCTGAGTTTACTCCCATTGGTGAGCAGAACAGTATTAAGGGAATGTGCTTCTTTAAGCTTTTAGGACATAATTTTATCTATTTCTAAGCCGACTCTTTTTCTTTTATTCAGTGAGAGGAGGGAAAGCAGAGAGAGAGACAGACTCCCACATGCACCCCAACCGGGATCCACCAAGCAAGCCCACTAGGGAGTGATGCTCTGCCTATCTGGGATGTTGCTCAGCAACTGAGCTATTCTTAGCTCTGAGGTGGAGCCATGGAGCTATCCTCGGCACCCAGGGCCAACTCATTCCAATTGAGCCTTGGCTGCAGGAGGGAGGGAGGGAGAGAGAGAGAAAGAGAGAGAGAGAGAGAGAGAGAGAGGGAAATGAGAGGGGGAGATGTAGAGAAGCAAATGGTGCTTGACTGGGAATTAAACCTGAGACTTCCACAGGTTACGTGGCTGACACTCTACCACGGAACCAACTGGCCAGGGCCTAAGCCAAGGGTAGTCAATCTTTTTATTTTATTTTTTATTTTTATTTTTGGCAGTCAATCTTTTTATACCTATCGCCCACTTTTGTATCTCTGTTAGTAGTAAAATTTTCTAACCACCCACCAGTTGCACAGTAATGATGATTTATAAAGTAGGGAACTAACTTTACTTAATAAAATTTATAAAGCAGAGTTACAGCAAGTTAAATCATATAATAATAATTACTTACCAAGTACTTTAAGTCAGATTTTCGCTAAGTTTGGCAGAATAAATCTTTATAAAACAACTTACTAAAGTTAAATCTATCTTTTTATTTATACTTTGGTTGCTCTGCTACTGCCCACCATGAAAGCTGGAATGCCCACTAGTGGGCGGTAGGGACCAGGTTGACTACCACTGGCTTAAGCCTATCATTTTTTGAGTAATCTTTTTTTTTCTTCTCTTTTTTGTATTTTTTATTGAGAAACTAAATTTAATGAGGTGACATTGATCAATAAGGATAGATTTTAGGTAAACATCCCTATAGTATTTGAACTGTTGATTGATTGCATTGAGAGCAGAGACGGATTTAATGGCAGGGCACCCAGTGCACACCCTGGGCCCCGACTTCAGAAGGGCCTAGCAAAGCCCTAAGTTTACGCTTTTTTGCTAATAACACCAAGTTTTTTTTCATATGTGCAATTTTAACATTAATAGTACACAATATTTTTTATTTAAAAATATGTTTAACATGTATTTTATTTTTAGATTTTATTTATTCATTTTAGAGAGAGAGAGAGAGAAGGGGGAAGGAGCAGAAAGTATCAACTCCCATATGTGCCTTGACTAGGCAAGCCTGAGATTTTGAACCGGCGACCTCAGCATTCCAGGTTGATGCTCCACCCCTTGTGCCACCGCAGGTCAGGCCTTAACATGTATTTTTATTTTCCCTGTCTCTCTCTCTCTCTTTTTTAAGGGGCCCAGTATTTTATTCTGCACCCATGGCCTCAACCGACCTTAATCTACTTCTGATTGTGAGCCCATCACCCAAAGTCAAATCATTTTCCATTACCGTATAATTGTCCCTTTTTACTTCCCTCTTCTTTCCCCCGTAACCACTTCACTTTATGTTCATGAGTCTCAGTTTTCTATTCCAACTATGTGTCAAATCATATAGTTCTTATCTTTTTTTGATTTACTTATTTTACTTAGTATAATGTTCTAAAGTTCCATTTATGCAGTTGTAAATGGCACTATGTCATCATTTCTTATGGATGAATAGTATTCCATAGTATATATGTACCACATCTTCTTTATCCAATCCTTTATCAAAGGATACTTTGGTTGTTCCCATGTCTTGGCCACCATGAATAATTTTATCTTTTTCTAAGTATTCCATTTTTTTGAGTCATCTTTTTACTTTAGAACAGTTTTAGATTTCTTGAGAGATTATGAAGATGGTTCAGAAAATTTCATGTCAGGTACCTATATTTTCCTACTAATAATTTCTTATATTAGCATGGATATATTTGTTATAATTAATCAGCCAATATTAATACATTGTTATTAACAAAAATGCATACTTTATTCAGATTTCCATTTGCTGTTCCAGAATCTCACCCAGGACACCACATTATACTATAGTGCAGTGGTTCTCAAAGTGTGTGCCCTAAAAGATTTCCAGATGTGCCCTATGGTATTCCAGAGAAATATGTTTCTGTTGGGGACCAAAAAACCAACAGGGTTTTTGGAGTTTAGATTTTTGGGGAACAGAGGTGTGGGGAATTGGCTGTAAGCTGACAGTCGCCCAACCCTCCACCTTACTTGCCTGATTAGGTTGCAAAAGGCTGTTAAGCTGTGGTGCTGGATTGTTTACACTACCCCCATGTTCCCTGGAAAAACTGGAGGCAAGTTTCTTCTATCCTTTGTTTGGTGTAAAGTTAAGATGATATGTATGGTGGGGGTTTTCTGCACTCAACATAATTAAGAGTAAACAGAGAAGAATTCTTCAATGTATTGATGAGGAAATGAGAGTTTGCCTTTCAAATATATGCCCAAATATTGAAGAAATTGCTAAGACACATCAGGCTTATGTTTCTCATAAACACAAGAATGAAAAAGCTTAACACATTTGCACTGGGACCTGCCGAATTTACTAAATCTTACTAAGACTGTATATCTCTATATAAAAAGATAACTTTTTTGTCATTTTTTAATTTTTAACCCTTTTTTTATGAATTCCAAAAAGCATAACTCAAAAAATGTAACAAAAATGTTTTTTAATGTCAGAATAAATTTAATTTTGTTGTATTTATTTCATTTAATTACCATAAAAGCATTTATGAACTTTATATTTTTTCTTTAATATTTGACTTAATTATTATAACATATTTCTCAGAAATTTGTATATAGTGCACCACAATTATTTGTAGAATTTTAAATTCTCCCTGACTTCAAAAAGTTTAAGAACCACTGCTATAGTGTTTAGTCCCCATATTGCCTTTCTTTTGGCTGACAGCTTCTCAGACTCCTATTTTTTGATCACTTTGATAGCTTTAATGAGGGCTGGTTAGGTATTTTGTAGAATGTCCCTAACTGAAAATTGTGTGATGTTTTCCTCATGATTAGACTGGTGTTGTGCACTTTGGGGAGGCAGATCAAAGAGGTAAAGTGCCAATTTTAATCACATTATATAAAAGTACACAATATTAACCTGAGTTGTTATTAAAATTAACTTCACTTACCTGGCTAACATTGTATGAGAATTCTACACAGTAAAATGACTATTTTCTCTCTTACTGTACTTTTTTTTTAATTAAATGAGAGGTAGGGAGGCAGAGACGGACTCCTGCATATGCCCCAGGATACACCCTGCCATCCCCTGCCAAGTGATGCTCTGCCCCTGGGGCTGCTCCTCTGTTGCTCAGCAACCAAGCTATTTTAGTGCTTGAGGTGAGGCCATGGAGCCATCCTCAGTACCCAGGGACAACTTTGCTTGAACCATTTGAGCCATGACCATAGGAGGGAAAGAGAGAGAAAGAGATGGGGGGGGAGGAGAGAAGCTGATGGTCGCTTCTCCTGTGTGCCCTATCTGGGAATCAAACCTGGGACATCCACATGCTGGGCTGATGCTCTACAACTAAGCCAACTGACCAGGGCCTTACTGTACTTTTTTTAGAAAGAATTTACTGTGCACAGACCACACTTAAGAAGTGGAGATTTATGCTTCACATTTTTGAAGGTGAAGTATCTATATAAATTGTGTGGATTTCTTCTGCATTACAGATTTATCTATTTTCCCTATTATGTTTTGAATCATTTATTTATATGAGTATATTTATTTTATATTTTGTGTTATAATGCAATATTCATTTATTTACAAGTGTGCTCAAAATGTCTCAGTTTGATCATTGGAGGCCGAAAGTTTATTTTGTGCATTTCTTGCCCCGATCCTAGAAATAACTGTTTCTCCTAGAATTCCTGGTTCCTTTTATTGAAGGAATATTAGTAACTAAGATCTGGGTAGTAGGTATGCTCCTTATTAATGAGGTCTTTTTGCTTCTACTTCCTTTTTTTTTCTTTTTTTTTTTGTATTTTTCCGAAGCTGGAAACAGGGAGAGACAGTCAGACAGACTCCCGCATGTGCCCGACCAGGATCCACCCGGCACACCCACCAGGGGGCGACGCTCTGCCCACCAGGGGGTTATGCTCTGCCCCTCTGGGGCATCGCTCTGTTGTGACCAGAGCCACTCTAGCGCCTGGGGCAGAGGCCAAGGAGCCATCCCCAGTGCCCGGGCCATCTTTGCTCCAATGGAGCCTCACTGCGGGAGGGGAAGAGAGAGACAGAGAGGAAGGAGAGGGGGAGGGGTGGAGAAGCAGATGGGCGCTTCTCCTGTGTGCCCTGGTCGGGAATTGAACCCGGGACCCCTTGCATGCCAGGCCGACGCTCTACCACTGAGCCAACTGGCCAGGGCCTGCTTCTAGTTCCTTTTAGTTGACAAAGCAAAGAAATATGTGTGTGTGCTAACCATATATACACATATCTATCAATATTTCTATGTGTAGCCATCTATATTTGTATTTAGTTGAATGTGAGTTCATATTGATGTCTGAAACTCTATTATTACATGGTTCATTTTAGTGTCTTACCTTTGTTTATCTGTTATTTCCCACTACTATAGTAAGAAGTCTAGCTTCCCCATCCACCTTCCATTTATTTGTTCAGTTCTAGCATATGTGTATTGAGATATCAAAATTGTTAACACATAGCACCTTGAGAAAGAACCTTATCAACTAGAGTCTAATGCTGATGGATAGTTTCTTTCACCTTTAGTGTTATAGGTGCTACTCATTTCCAAAATGAGGTTGTACACATTTGTAATACAGTTAGATCTTTTTGTTTATTCTGCATTCCATCCCCTGATCTCTTAAACAATTTTAAATAATTGCATACATTAGGCTTAGTTCTTTGTATTATACATTTTGTGAGTTTTTTGTTTGTTTGTTTGTTTTTTACAGAGACAGAGAGAGAGTCAGAGAGAGGGATAGACAGGGACAGACAGACAGGAACGGAGAGATGAGAAGCATCAATCATTAGTTTTTGTTGCGCATTGCTATACCTTAGTTGTTCATTGATTGCTTTCTCATATGTGCTTTGACCGCGGGCCTTCAGCAGACTGAGTAACCCTTTGCTCAAGCCAGCAACCTTGGGTCCAAGCTGGCGAACTTTTGCTCAAACCAGATGAGCCCACGCTCAAGCTGGTGACCTTGGGGTCTCGAACCTGGGTCCTTGGCATCCCAGTCTGATGCACTATCCACTGCGCCACTGCCTGGTCAGGCGACATTCTGTGAGTTTTGATAAATAAACAAGAGTGGTCAAAAGTTTATTGTTGTGAGTATAGAAAACAGAGTTTATTCTTTTATTATTGTTTATAATTAATGTATTATTTTCTATATAAACACTGTAAATCTACTTTTGCCTTACCCTGTGTAGTGTCATATGGTCACCATTTTGTATCATACAAGAATCACTGTTTTAAAATCCACTGTGTTTCACCTCTATTTATTTCTCTCCTCCTCAAAATCTGATATCATTGATTTATTTTTACTAATTCTATAGTTTTGCTAGTCCAGAATTTCATATAATTAGAATCAGATTAGCTTTATCTATTTAGCAATATGTGTTTTAAATCCATCTAAGATCCATTTTTTTTGTGGTTTGATAGCTTATTTCTTTTTATCACCAAATAATATACCACTGTATTTATGAACCATAGTTTGTTTATGAATTCACCTATTGAAGGTTATCTTTGTTTCTTCTTGTTTTTGGCATTATTAAATAAAGTTGCTATCAATGTTTGTGTACAAACTTTTGTGTAGATGTAAATTTTCAAATCAGTTGGGCAAATATTTAAGATTATGATTGTTAGGTTCTATAGTGAGACTTTTTAGCTTTGTAAGAAAGTTCTAAACTGTCTTGCAAAGTGGATTACTATTATGCATTCTCACCAGCAATCAATTAGAGTGTCTGTTGCTCCACAGCAGCCATTGGTATGGTCAAAAACATTTTTAAAATTTTAATTTTAGGCATTCTAATTATCTCACTATTTGTAGAATCTTACTGTTTTAATTTTCAATACCCTAATCACAAATGATGTTGAACATATTTTTAATACGTTTATTTGTCATCTGCATTTCTTCTTTAGTGAAATGTGTGTCTGTTTCAATCTTGAGCCCATTCTTCTTTTGAGAGTGAAAGGATGGGGAATAGAGAGATAGACTCCCACATGAGCCCTGACCAGGATCTACCCAGCGACCCTCTTCTGGGACTGATGCTCTGCCCATTTGAATCCATGCTTGCAACCAAGCTATTTCTAGCTCCTGAGGCAGATGTTCCACGGAGCCATCCTCAGTGCCCAGAACTGATATGCTGGAACCAATTTAGCCATGGCTGTGGGAAGGAAAGCAAGTGAGAAAGAAGAGGGGAGGGGTTAAGAAGCAGATGGTCGCTTCTCCTGTGTGCCCTACTGGGAATCAAACCCAAGACATCCACATGCCAGGCCAATGCTCTATCTACCACTGCGCCAAATGGCCAGGGCATTATGCCCATTTTTTAATAAGACTGTTTATTTTCTTGTTTTAAGAATTTTTGTTATATTTTGATTTTAAATACTTTATATGTTTTAAAAATATTATCTCCTAATTTTTTATGTTTTGCTTGTCTTTTTATTTTCTTAATGACTTTTGCAGAGCAAAAGTTTTTTATTTTTTTATTATTATTATTGTTTTAATTAAGTGAGAGGTAGGGAGGCAGACAGACAAACTCCTGCATGTGCCCCGACCAGAATCAACTCAGTAAGCTCCCTACAAGACAATGTTCTGCTCATCTGGGGCCACTGCTCCATCGCTCGGCAACTGATCTATTTTAATGTCTGAGGTGAAGCAATGGAACTATCCTCAGCTTCTGAGGTCAACTCACTTGAACCATGGCTGTTTGAGGGGAAGAGGGAAAGTGAAAGAATAAGAAGGGGGAAGGGTGGGAAAGCAGATGGTCACTTCTCCTGTGTGCCCTGATCAAGAATCAAACCCAGGAATTCCACATGCCAAGCTGACACTCTGCCACTGAGCCAACCGCCTAGGGCAAAAGTTTTGAATTATAATAAAATCAAACATAATTTTTTTCTTTCATGGGTTATGTTTTTGCTGTTACAGTTAAAAGTTTATGAAATAAGGTTACATATATTTTTCTATGTTGTAGACATTTTATAATTTGCATCTTAAATATAGCTCTATGGCTATTTTGAATTATTTTTTGTGAAAAATGTAAGCTCTTCCTGTGTTTTGCTTGTTTATTTATTTATTCATTCTATTTGAACATTCAACTTTTTTCAGCACCATTTTTTGAAAATGTAATGCCTATTTAACTGAATTGCATTTGTTTCTTTGTCAAAGATTAGTTAACTATATTTGTATAGGTCTCTTTCTGGATCCTCTATTCTGTTTTTTGTGTCTATTTTTTGTCAATACTATATTTCTGCATCATTGTAGCTTTTAGTAGGCCTGGAAATTGGTAGAGAGAGTCTTTGATCTTTGTAACTCAAGTATTTTGTTGATTAATATAGGTCTTTTATTTCCCATATAAAGTTTAGAATTAGTTTGTAGATATCTACACAATAACTCACTGGGATTTTGCTTGGGATTATGTTGTCTTATCTTTATATCCATGAACATGGACTGTCTTTCCATTTATTAAGTTTTTTTTGCTTTATTCAATCAACATTTTGTAGTTTTTCTCCTATAGATTTTGTTGTATTTTATTAGATTTATGCCTATTTTGTTTGTTTACTTATTTATTTATTGTTGCTAAAGTAATAATATTGTGATTTTAATTTTACATTTCAATTGTTAATTGCTGCAAAAAAGAAAACATTTAAAGATCTACATATACATATACATATAAAATAATACATATCCATACTATATACTCACAGTATAATTAATGCTTAATGGTCTGGAATTCAAATCAAATCTCTCTTTTCAGTTTTACCAAACAGTTAGATTTTGAGTACTTTGATGTTGTAGGCCTAGGATTACATTAATGAAAAAATTAATAAACATCTCTAATTTTCCATTTATGTAGCTTTCCTGTCATATTTTTTCTATTATATCACAGTCCTTAGAGGAGGCAAAGGGGTGGGTGAAATAATATTGGAGAATAATGTGTCTAGGTGTAGGAATGTGGGGAGATAGGAACACCAGACTGAGGAACAGAGATATTACTCAATAACTGTTCTCTTTATTTCTGCTTCATCTCTTTAAAAATATGTTAGTTGGAGATTAGAAAATAATAGAGTGGTTAAGAATAGAGATTTTGGATGTAAAGGGGAAAAACAAGAAAGATGCAACCAAACTTGGCAAAAATTGGATGACATAGATAAGAAAAAGGGAACTGTCTGATAAGTCAAAGTTTTGAGCCTATTACTTGCCAAGATAATAAGGTCTTTTCTATCCATGTTATTTTTAGAGCTCTGTAGAGCACCCAAATTGTTTTGCTCAGGAGGAAGTAGGAAATTGAGACTAAAACTTTGCAGACAAGTTGGTGCTATAGCTATAATATAGTTGTGAGTCAAATGTTACAGGTGATAATCAAGATTATGAAATAGGAAGTATAAAATAGTGTGTGTGTGTCTGTGTGTGTATGTGAGAGAGAGAGAGAGAAATGAATGAATGAATGAATGAATATAGGTGATTATTGAATATTAGGAACTACTTCCAATTAGATAATTTAATATTAAGATTAAACAACAATTAATTGAAAATTTACAATTGACAAAAATTTAAAAACAACAGTTGTTTTGGTATGATATAGCTACATTTTTCATCTCAACATGTTGTCTTTTTCTTCTTAATATAGGCAAATATAGGCTAAGATGAGAAATATATGATGTCATATAAGCAATATATTTCACAATGCAAAAGTAAAGAAATCAAAGGTATTTACAGTGAAATTCATTAAGTATATATAATGTAAAAAATTACTTAGTTAAATCAAGAACCCTGAAAATTAGCAATGCAGTTTCTATTTATTATTTATTAAAGTACTTTTAAATTTGAAAGATTTCAAGTTGCTTGTGTTTCAGATAATATGTTTTTGAATTAAACAGTTGACAAAACCTGCTTTAAAAAGTATTTGTTCATCTAAATGAAACACATGCTTAACCATTTCTCACTGTTATTCTGAAAAAAAAAGTTGCATTAGGACTAAAAATTTTTATTGCATTTTGCACTAGTGTGATATGAATTAATAAAATGGATAAATAATCAACTCTTGAAACTCAAGTGTTACTGGACTAACAAAGATGTATAATGGTGGTGTTTTAAGTAGTCCCAATACCATTTTTCATGCTGATCTATGGAAAATAATAAGATGGGTATTTATTTATGAATTGCTTTTAATTTGTAGTATCCTCTCTTCTTTATATTTTTCCTCCCACACCTATCATCTGAAGAGATTATGGATTTATTTTATGTCTGTCATTTTTCTTCACATGATTTAAAAATAATTAATTGCAGCACTCAGTAATAATTTATGATTTCTATTGACATAATTAATGAAACACATCAATTTTCCTTCTTAATTGAAAGAGTCACTACAAACTTGTCATCAAATATGTTGAAAGAGCATGCTGTTGTAGTTCAATAACCTTTGAAAATCTTAAGTGAAACTTTATAACATAACACATTTCAAGAAATTAGTACTTCACAGGAAATAAAGTTATAAGCAACATGCTACAATTGTCAAGGAAGATATAGAAATTTAGTCAACTGTGTTAAGTAACTTGGGAATCAAGCTACAATTGGCCAGAAACTCAGGATGAACTATTTACAGTGTATAAAATTAAAATATTTTATTCAAAGAAAATGTTTAATATTTTGGAATCAATAAATCTTACTAAACAGTGGTCAGATTAATTGAAAAGAAAGTGTACACTATGGTTATCCTGACATCCAAATCTGAAAAAAATTAATTAAATTGACACATTGATCAACTTTGATTTTTAAAAATGTGAGTATATTTCTGATAATCATTTCAAAGACTCAAGGTCTTCATTTTAATGTCCAAGATTGTTGAACAGCCAGATGACATACAGACATATTTGAAAGACAAAGTAAAAAAAAACCCAAAGAAATCTATCCTACTTATTAAGCTATGAAGAAAGAATGAGAAGTATTCTAACTCCTATAAAATATATTTTATTCATATTTGCTTCTTGTGCAGCTTCTTGGAATTTAATATTTAATTTGGCATTTAACAAAGCAAAACAAGAGTTAACTATTCCTCTATAGCCTGGCTAGGTAAAAGAAGAAACAGGACTCAATATATGACAACGTTTAAATTATAGTATTTTTAAAAAATGCAACAGTGTGTGCCTCAAGTGTTGCAAACTTGATTTGAGCATTTTATGGTACTCCAGTCAGCTGCCTATTAAAAGTGTGATCAGGTAGTTTAGACTGTGACTAGCTGTGTCAACAGAAGGAAAATGGAGGATTAGTCTCTATGGCAACAACAAAGTATCCCTGTTTGTAGACAGACAGATTCTGCTACATCTGAAACTGATTGACAGGTCTATTCCTTTGCAACTGACCCATAGAAATTAGCAAGTAAAAGTTATTATACTGGGTTGTATTGAAGGGTTCTCAACATCTTAAAGTGCTCTTGTAAGTTTTTCTGCAGCATTTGCATGAGAAACCTGGCAGGGATTGTTCTGAGGTTTATATCTATGGTTTGATAGATTCTTTGTGGGGGAGTATTGCTGGTGAGAATAACTTAATTTTCAGTTCTCTATATGACAGAATTGTTGGAGCATGGATTGAGTGGAAAACACACATCAAAGACCCAAAGCTGAATAATATGTCACATTTAAAAATCCCAAGACCTTATAAGGATATTACAAATGAATATATTTTTGAAACTGCTTTCAAGAAAAAAAATTACCAAAATAAAATAGAAATAATTGTTGCTGGAATAATGACATGATTTGCATTTTTAAGATTATTACAAGAAAGACTATTCAATTTTTAAAGCAGTTCTCAAACTCACTGTTTAAAACAGCAAGAATCATATTTATTATTGCAAAGAATATATTTCTGTTTAGCTCCCAACATTTCTAATAAAGTAAAACAATTGTCACAAAACAAAATGTATTTGCCTTTAAGATAATTGTAGAACTATAGTTTAGCTCATATGTGCTTTGCTTTTAGAAGTAAAAAATTAATTTTCTTGCTGCAGGTTTGTTATCTTGAATTTTGACCATTCTAAATGCATAATGTTTTAAATATATCCTTTTATCTTTTTTAAAATGGGTAATCTTATATCTGTTGCATGTAATTTTACATATTTATTATTTCATATATTAATTGTAAATGCACATATTTAAAAAGAAATACAATCAGCAGAGAGAATATCAAGTAAATACTCAGTATTTTAAATTTCTTTTAAACATACATATTTTTTGAACTGAAAGCACTAAACATCTTTGACTATATTATTGATTTCTTGGGAATTATTCCCTGTAAAACTCTTTTCTTTGTTTCATATATGCCTAATGTAATTACTTTTAAGAAAGAAAACCAAAATGAATACAAAACAAAACAAAAACCTATTGTGAAAAGTGAAGCCAGGTCAAAAGAGAAGGTGAGTTATAGTTACTTTTGGCTGCTAAAATGGGAAGCAAAGTTGGTTAAATTTGAACATATTTATCCTGATACCTTTTTCTGTTGAATATGAAGCAAAAGGAAAACTAGAAAGAACAGTTCTTATTTTTAAAGAATTATTTTAGATAATATGCTATTATTTTAAAAGAGGTAGCATCAATAAGATCTTAGTTTCAATGTTTTGAGTTCCAGCCTACGATGCCGGAACAAGATCTAACTGAATGGATGGACTGGCCTTTCTCAACTAAGAACATCTCAACATACTTAGATTTATCAATATTATTGCAATATTTGATCTTTTCCATCTGTTGTTTTAATGGTATAGTAAATTCCATATCTTTGGGAATTTATCTCATATTGCAAATACAAATAAGTGTATTAAAGGACCACTTTAGTTTTAGCAAGAGAATTAATTTTTTGGAAAAATTAAACATTTTAATACAATCCTTATATGTAATTTAGGATGACTTGATTGCTCTGCTCATTGCAGATTTTCAGAAAATTTCTAATTTCTCTAAGTTTCTTATATCCTGACATTATTCCTGGATAGTAAAATCGCTTGGTGCTATGTTAACTCTTTATCTATGTTAGAACTAGTTCTGGATTGTTAAAGAGGACTTTGCATGTCGTATTAAGGTGATCAAACCAGAGACTTTGATTTTAGGACTGTTGACAGCTGATACAGTATTGCCATTTAGCAGCTAATTATTATTTTCAGGAAGAGAAAACATTTATGTTTCTTTTCTTACCTTCTTTTAATAAACACAGAGAGGTTTCATTATCTTTAATTGAATTTATGAACAAAATAAACAACAACAACAAAAAAGAGAAGTTTCATTTCAAAGCTTGTTTAAAAGTAAAGTAGATACTACACACGGATAGAATGCTCAAGTAGTAAAATTCTTAAAGAAACTTGAGTTATAAAAATTTCATCCTCAAAACATTTTAATGTAATTGTGATCATTTTAATCTCCATTTAAAATTTTGTGTAATTTTAATTAGAAAAAAATTGTATTGTAAATCATTCTTTCTCTGTAAAATATGGATTTACTTAAGTTACTCATATAAATTATATTGCTGTTAATTTGTATGTTTTTGTGCTTTGAGATTAAACACCTTATTTCCAAAGTTCTTTAGGTCTGCATGCTACCATAATTCTGTTAAAATAATGTACTCTTCAAACGAGCAATCCTAATTCTTAGGCATGTCATATGTTTTCTAGTTTGCATATCAATTTGATATGGAATGTATAATAGTATACATTTAAGAAATTTGATATATCCAACTTAATGCTATTTTTAATCCATTACTTAGCATTTCTGTAATATCATAACCAAAAATAGATGATTTTTAAAAAAAATTGAAGTCATTTCTCTTAAGACTTGTGGTACAAATAAAAACAGTTTAAATCATTTATCTTTAAAAGTTAATTACAAACTTGATTTTCTCTTAAAATGTGTCTTCAGTGTTGTGGTGTTCACTTATATATGCATCTCATTTAAAAATCACAGAATTATCAAAATTAAGGCTGGAAGAGAGTTTAGCTTAGTGGTATCATTAAAATATCCTGTCAATTACCGTTATTTAATCCAGACAAAAACAATTTTTATTTTACATTATCATTTTTGGTTTTGTATAAAAATTGCTGGCACCCATTCTTAAAGTTTTGCTGAAGAATCTACATTATAATTTTACAAAGAATGGTGTAAAAAACAAAAGATTCTGAATCTGATGAGACAAGGTGGGCTTTCATCTTCAAAGGATTCAACATTACAGCAAATTGGGTTGACTGATCATTTTGCCTACAGATTGCAGACCAGTTAGATTGGGACGCACTTGGCTGTAGGATGTCTGCCTTTTTAAGTTTTCCTGAAAACGGAACTGGTAGCTTGTGATGTTCATTCTGTGCCATCAGAATACATACGTGGGCTATGGTATTCCCAATCCACAACTGCTATGAGACATGAGGGAAAACACTTCTTCCCTTTGAATATTGTAGTGATTAAAGTGCTTTTAAAGAAAGAAGACTAAAATTTGAAACCAGGCATGTAAGATAGCTTTAAATTATGTAATTCACACTTATGCCAGATGCTGCTAGAGGAATTGCTTGGTTTCTCATTAACATGGAGCAAGCAGTCCCTTTAGACTTCACACATAGTGGCCACTCACAAGCACATCCACATTCATGCAAATGCTAGGAACGAACAACTACATGCATTCATCTGTACAAGTTCCAACAGAGAAAATTCAAGAAAACAATCCATTTTAAGAAGATGAGCTGCTGTTGAAAAGCTGTCATACTTTTTCAGGCCTTGATGTGCTTGGAATGAATGTTCTTAATGAACTTGGCTAATTGTTTTGTGATGTCATTTCTGAGTTTATTCAAAATCCATTTAGAAAGACATTGCTTATACATAGATAAAATTAAGAACTTTCATTTCATGTGAATGTGATGATGATAAAACATTAATTTCTGTTACCAACAGCTTTTGTGTACAGAATGCTTACATTTATAAAACCACTGCTTAGCCTGACCAGGCGGTGGCGCAGTGGATAGATTTTCAGACTGGGATGCGGAAGGACCTAGGTTCAAGACCTCGAGGTCACCAGCTTGAGCACAGGCTCATCTGGCTTGAGCAAGAAAAAAAAAAAAGCTCACCAGCTTGGACCCAAGGTCGCTGGCTTGAGCAACGGGTTACTCGGTCTGCTGAAGGCCTGCTGTCAAGGCACATATGAGAAAGCAATCAATAAACAACTAAGGTGTCGTAACGAAAAACTGATTGATGCTTCTCATCTCTCTCTGTTCCTGTCTGTCCCTATCTATCCCTCTCTCTGACTTTCTCTCTCTGTCCCTGTAACCCCCCCCCCCCAAAAAAAAAAACACTGCTTGAATGGTCACATAAAGATTTTACTAATAAATATTTTCAAGTAACATTTTGTTTTAATTTTTCAATTTCTGATTGTGCTCTATTCCATAGATTGATATACAGTTTATTTTTTATTCATTTACTTTTTTACATGGTCATTTACTGAGTTTAAATATGGTCATTTTTTGAGTTCTATGAGTAGACTACTTTGATAGTTCCTGACTCTAATTATAGTTCAGGATTAAAGATTTGATTCGTTGGTGTCAAATCCCTAATATTTTTGTCCAGATATTATAGAACTCCTTTTCTTTCTCTTTTGCAAACTGGAGACTGAATTAAGTATATCATAAATGTGGATATTACTATATTAAAAATATTTTTCCATTTAAACAAAATCAATAATGTAACACAGTTCAAATTTTTGTATTTGTTTGCATTTCTATCATGTGTCTATTTGCTTGATCTATGTATTTATAACTCATTTGTTTTCTTTCTCCTTTGAAATATTAGGGAAACAAATTTTATCAGTTAATGGATAAAGTAAATTTTATGTTTGTCCTAGTAAATATACTGTAATACTGAAGGCATAGTTTGCTTTTTGTTTTTGGGTGTTTTTTGTTGTTGTTGGTTTGTTTTTTTTTTGTATTTTTCTTAAGTTGAAAACGGGGAGGCAGTCAGACAGACTTCTGCATGTGCCCGACCAGGATCCACCAGACATGCCCACCAGGGGGCGATGCTCTGCCCATCTGGGTGGTTGCTCCATTGCAGCTGGAGCCAGTGTCTGGGCCAACTTTTCTCCAGTGGAGCCTTGACTGCGGGAGGGGAAGACAGAGACAGAGAGGAAGGAGAGGGGGAAGGGTGGAGAAGCAGATGGATGCTTCTCCTGTGTGCCCTGGCCGGGAATCAAACCCGGGACTTCCACATGCCAGGCTGACACTCTACCACTGAGCCAACTGGTCAGGGCCTGAAGGCATCGTTTTAATTTAAAAGAATCTATAAGAATTTCTGTAATTTACAGAGTATGCCATATATTAAAATTGTTTTAAGCCCTGGCCAGATAGCTCGATTGGTTGGAGCATCACCCTGAAGGGCAGTTTGCAGTTTCCGTTCCCTGGTCAGGGCACATACAATAGCAGTAGCTCAATGTTCTTGGCTTTCTCTCTCCATGCCTCTCTCTCAAAAAATTTGTTTTGTTTTCAAAGTGAATGTAATCACAGTGAGGGTAAGGCTATCATTCAATTTCTTTCTTTATACTCTTTAGAGAGTTATGATTCTGCTTATAATGAATATTCAAATATTGAAAAACTTAAAAAATATGTTTCTTGCAGTATGTAAAATTTATAAAAGTTAAAATAATATTAGGTAGCTATCAAATTAAATTTTCCAAAGGAAGATTAAGAAATGTAAAAAAAATTAAAAATTACAAAATATGAAATAGAACACTATTAGGATTCAGTCCAATTCCCAAATTGACATTCCCATTCTTTTAGGAATACATTTGAAAATAATACTTTCCATCATTATCATCTAATAAGTGTCTAAATATGTACAACCTTTACAGGGGTTTCTCTGGAAGCTATTTTTTAAGTCAAAGAAATGGAATTCAAATGGATTAAATTACAAAAGAAATTAAATTACATTAAATTACTGATAGAAATAATGAAAGATACCACACAGAAAGTATAGATCACATATATATTAACATCAAGTGGATTGTCTATTTCTGGTACTAGATTAGGTATGGATTGTTAAGTTAGATTTAAGGATAAATCCTCTTGAATAGTCAAGAATTCTTAGAGGAGTACTATTTCAGTCATTTTGTTATTTTTTGTTTTGTTTCTTAAAATATTATATATATATATATATATATATACATATATATATATATATATGTATATATATATATATATATATATATACTCTTTAGACTTAACTATTCACTTTCAGAGAAAGGAGAGAGAGAGAGAGAGAGATAGGGGGGAGGAGCAGGAAGCATCAACTACCATATGTGCCTTGACCAGACAGGCCCAGGCTTTCAAACCCGCAAGCTCAGCATTCCAGGTTGACGCTTTATCCACTGTGCCACTATAGGTCAGGCACAGGCATTTTTTTTTAAAGAAGGAAAGGTTTAGATATTAGGATTTGGTAAGCATACATAAACTTAGAAATTAAATTATGAGAAACACTGAGATACAGCCAATTTTATATATCAAAATTAGAAGCATATATAGTTTCTTTAGAATAATGAGAGAAAGAAATATCAATCTACCAAAGGTAGCTTTAAAAAAATCATAAATTTACAGAGATTTCATGGATTGAGAAAAATCTTTGGGACATCCTCAATTTTCCCTCAAAACAATGAACCATTTAAAAAATTGTATTTTTGAACAAAGAGGCACAGTTCTATACTTAAAAAATCTAATGTAGATATCAAAGTTTAATTTAAAAAAACCATCCTGTATTAAGAAAATAATTCCTCTTGTTATCGTCCTAAAAACATTCAAGTGTATTTTTGTAAATTATACTTTTCCTGGAACTATGAAAATAATCTAATAATTCTCATTCTAGTTACAGCTGTCACTTACTCTATTCCTGATAAATTGTCACACTTGTAACTTTGTTCTTTTTCTCAGTTTAAAATTGCTCAATGTTAGTGAAATGTTTAGACAAGTAACCTTATGAAGAAGAAGTGTACGTTAAAATAAATGTAACATTATATAATTTTGTGTTGTCTCTGCAAATAGTTTAAAAATAAAAGAGAATAAAATCACTCATTTGACATTTCAAAGCTTTGAAATAAGTCTTGATCATACCTATAGTTATTATGAACTCCCACAATCTACTGTGGAAAAAGAATCCTTACTTATAGTTGGAATTCATCATTAACAGATATATCAGCTGTATTTGCTAATTTTTGTAACATCTTTTTCTCTCTTAAATTTTTTTGTTTGAACATAATTTTATGATTCTCATAATTAATACACCAATCTACCAAACTAGAATATAGTTTGGAGAATAGATAAAAAAAAAACTACAGAGAACTATGATATGTACAATGCTATACATATTCACATAAAGGGGAAAGACTAATTATTTTTCAAAATATTTTAAACCTTTGAATAAATAGCACATATGGATTAAAAATTAGAATTTAAGGCTGAATTTTCAGTCTTTATACAGATGATTTCCTCCATCTGCATAGATCACATCTGCTCTCTCTTTGGGAGTCCTTTTTCTTATAATAGCAATATTTTAATTATACACATTGTTCTTTCATTTATGATTTAAATATTAAGGATATTTTTCCTTCTAAATTGCAAGAAGCATTTCAGAGATTTCTGAATACAAAGTACATATGCCTTAAAGCCTTACTACTCACCTCTTTTTTGAGGTAGGTATTTATTAATGCAATTCAATGTAGCAACAATTGCATGCCTATACTTTCTGCACACCAGCAGCAGTCTGCAGCTGTACTGTGTGTAGTTTGCATTCAGAGGGAATTGCCCTCCAAGTGTCAGAGAGAATGTATTCAAAGGTGCCCCACATATGGCTGTTGGTAATGATAATAAAATGAGGGCTATAATTAAATGCAGTCAAAGAGTTAAAGCTAGAAATCAAATACATTTTAGTTTTCCTGTGATATGATGCAATCACTATTTATTCTTAAAAAAGGATTATAATTTAAATTGCTTTCTCATTTGATTTATTATGAATATAGAGAGTCTTCTTTGTCTATTTTTGAGAATCTGAAGAGAAAAAGTGTAATGGAAACATCTGGATCATACCACAGATTTTTAGTAGATATAAATGATTCTCTTGGAGATTCCCAGGAAAGGACAATAACTAGCAAAGTCAGCAATCATAACCTTACTGTAACTCTTAGTCAAAAGGATGAGTTATAAGAGTCACTAATTTTATAGATAATAACATACCCATTCAGAAATTATTCCTTTGCTGCCTCCTGGTCTTCCATACTTTCATAACTAGCACTTTTCATTTGAGATATAGCATTGAAGCACATGACCATTAAATTCAGTTATTCCTGATATATTCAGTTCTTCTGCAATACCAAATTGAACTGGTTATTATTTTTAACGTGTGAAAGTTAAACTCTATCAGGGGAAAAGAAACCCAACTCTGAAGTGAGCAACAGGAAAGACTGAGAAAAATACAGTAATATTTTTCTGAAAGCAAAATTACTATAAAATAAAATATGAATAATAATTACCTAAAATAAAAGTACTTTAGGAGTAAAATATGAGTTGAATAAATAACAGAAACATTTAGAAAGCTTATTTCATGGTTCATCATGACATTTCTGGTTGAATCTAAATTTTTTTCTGAGGTTAATCTTAACTATAAACTTAAATATAAAACTTAAATATAAAATATAATCTTAAATATAAAAACTAAAATGTATTTTATTTTTAGCTTTAACTCTGACTGCATTTAATTATAGCCCTCATTTTATTATCATTACCAACAGCCATATGTGGGGCACCTTTAAATAAACATTCAGATTTTTATGCAATATGTTCTAAATATTAGATATTCTTATTTTGACATTTGAATGTTACTACATGTTACTGTTGATTTGTGGTCATTTTTAATAATGGATGGTTTCATAGGTTTACTGTAATATGCCCAAAATAAAAAAGAGCTATTATAATTTAAGAATACAGTATCATTTATTTTAATATTTGACTTCTGAAAATGATTGTTTTGTTACATTTTTATACAATATTCTTTGGGGGAAAAAAGAGATATTATCAAAGTTTTAGTTCCATGGAAACAAAATTTTTAATTAAATGCTTTTGGCTTATTGTATCTGGTTACATTGTGATTTCTATATTACCTCTCAGTCTCAAATTCTCAAAATAATTGCACAAAAAGCAAATGAGATTTCAAGTTTCCTAGCATACTCACACTTGGTGTGATATGTATGACATCCTGATATTAGATTATCTGACAAAAATTCTCATTTACTATGTCTATGCAATAAATTCATTTTTTCTTCTAAAATATATTCTGAATATATAAATGAAAGTAGACATTTTAAAGGCAGTCTAGAAAAAGGTGTTGATGCTTTATTAATATTGTATCAGAAAATCTTTTTAATCTATCATGTTGCCTTTTGCCCTTTATGTTCTGTCAGATATTAGTGTAATGAATGAATGTGTCTGTGAGTATCAGGTTGAATTTGGTGAAAAGTGAGGCAACATGACATTGATGTGATTAAGGCAGGTAGAGATTCAGGTTTGCTAGCTTTCATGCTATCAACTGTAAAACCAATGACAATAAAGCTTTACATAGTTTTAAAAAGGTGATTTTTTTCTGAACTTTTTTTAAAGTTCAATTTGAATAAAGCACTTGATAATATATTTAAAAATTAACAGGATTCTCTGACTTTGTATTGTTTCTTAGGAAGTTAACTCACAATAGTTAAACATCAAAATATTCAACAGTATAGAAGAAAAATGAGGGATGCATTATTTAATCAGAAAAGAATTGGTTAAATCTGACTTGAAACAGTTGTTTAGGGGATTAGTGTAGACTAGAGTGTCTTTTCCAGTCCTGAGAACTGTTCTTCATTTTTCATATCAGAAGAGGGCACTAGTGGTCCATTTTTAATAACAGCAAAGCCTTTTCTTTTGTTATACGACATTTGATAATAAATATCATTTTCTATTTAATGTTGAGGCAATTGTATGAGCAATTAAGATTGTAAATATATATTGCTAGATAAGTTAAATAATTGAAATTTTGTAAAAATAGTCTTATGCCTTTTAAAAAAATCTAAGCATATGGCACAAAATTAAGTTTTGTGGCAGCTAGACTAGAGTATCAATTCTATTTGTTTAATGCCCATGTTAATGACTAGGGTAATGGTATATATTAATTGTACACACACATACAATTTCAGTGAACTATATTTTAACCTCTCACTATTCACCAACTGGAGCCATCGCCCACAATAAAAGCACTTTACTACTTATATTCCTTGCATCAGTATTTATTTTCATTATCAATTGTGTCTTAAAATAAGTTAACATAATACCTTGTCCTACAATTTCCAGTTTGATTAAACAAATAGTCCATGTACATACTTAATGGGATGATTGCATTTTACATCTCTCCAGCTCGCCATTAAAAAGTAAGTTGCAAATGGATTGGGCTAGTTCATGGACTGATACCTCTCTGTGTTCAGATGATCTGTTTAGAATAAATGTAGCTAGACAATGTGGTATTCTAAATCTACAAATTGAGCAAGGGAAGAATTTCAGAGATGGAACAAGAGGTGGGATAGCTGTCCTTATTCAAGGTTTAGAAGGCTGACATGCAAGTACCTGAAGAACGAGAATAGATGAAAACTGGCAGCCTCTTCATCTAAAGATAGAGCTCTTTCCTGATTTTAGCAAGATTTCTCTCCCCTCTCCCCAGAGCCTTCCATGTAAGTGTTAAGATGTTGAGACATGCATTATGTTTTACATTTTTGGTTAAGTTTTGCAGAAAATCATATGGCTAAGTAGTACTTGTATTATAATGGAAAAAGGTGTGAGGAAAAACCCTCCAAAAATGAAATCCACTTGTCAGTTTAAATTTGACATGTTTTATTACATAGTAAAACCTGTCAGCTAAAATTTTAGAGATTTACACCTAAGTTATGACTGAAAACAGGTAATTGTCTTTTCAAAACAGGTATTTTGAGTACATAAATGTCAATTTTGTGTGTACTTGTACAGTTATCTATTTTGCTTGCAAAGTGAATTTTAAAACTTTAAGAAAAGTCTCTGGTATTTAAAAATACTGAGAGTAACTTAAGGGAGTGAGAACTTTGTCAACTTGCATTTTATACAAAAGTTTGCAGTTATGTATTTGAATGTTGTCCACTTAAGTCAACCCATAATGTCACTAGTACATATTAAAGAGCATACTTTTCCAAGATCTTTAATGCAATTATAATTACTTATTTAATGATGAAATATTTGAGAATGCTTTTATACTTGATCAATATCTCCAATAATTAAAATATTTTATAAATATTTAAATCTTTGGTAGTAAAAAATTGTTTTCTATTAAGAAATTGATTACTTTTCTTTTGAGCTGAAGATATAGTGCTGCGTTTCTGAAGCTCAACCTATAAGTATTTCTCTAGAAAAAAATGTGACTAGGAGGAGAACTTCCTTGTATCAAGACCACCAAACTTCTCTTGGATCTCTGATTTTAAATGATTGTCATTACTTTGCTCTCTCTTCTTGCATTCTGCATATGAGAGGGAGAGGGGGCTGGGGAAAGATGCAGAAAGTGGTAAGGGCAGAAGGACGGAAGAAGAGAAAGAAAAGCATAAAGAGGCAAAGAAAGCAAAAAACTGGGAATGTCAGCATTAATAGAGAAGAAAAGAAAAAGGGAAAGAGAATATTTTGGAGAGTTAGATACATTTTGATGCCTTGACACTGGTAGTCTTTTGGTACTAGCTGAGGAACAGTGTGATCCTGGCAGCAGCTTTAAGATAACACATCTCAAGTTTTAGAACATGATTTAAAGAAACTGTGTGACTCAGAGGATAGTTTTGGCATTGAGTCTATGAAAAAAGGAAGTTTTGCCTTTGTATTTGCTCTTCAAATACAAGAGAAAATACTGTTTCTGCCAACATAGATAAAAAGCTATCCAATTATTACAATGCCAGCTTTCACTTTACAAATATCAAGTGTAATTAAAGGAAAAAGCTAAATATTATAGAGAAAATAAGATGGGAAATGTTGACTGTTGGAAATTGGCTGGTATGGGCTTTGTGGATGGATGGCATTTACTAAATTTACCAACTCTGCTTTACGTTTTTAGCGTTAAAGGCTGAGTTATTGATTTGTCTGTTCTTCAGCATTAGAGTCAGCCATGAAAGGATGCATTATCTGCTCAAATATTTTTTCCTGATAATTTTTCATCAGCTTCTTCTACAGCCAGGCATATTTTAGCTGTTATAAGTCATAGACTAGAAACTTTCTGTATTCTGTTATACTTCTGTGCACTTTTTATTTTCAACCATTATTTCTGATGGGCTTACACTATATTCTTCTGACCTTTGCTTAAAAGGCTGGGGATAATTTGTATGGTCCTTGCTATTATGAAGGTTTTTCTTCTTTCCTTTAATGCCTACTTAAATATTTTCTCATCTTACCCTTAAGCAAAATGTAAAATTCTTGAAACATTGTACTTCTTTGAATAAAAAGAAAGAAATATCCATTTCAGCACTTCGCCTATTTAGTAGTAATATTCATCCATTGGGCCTCTGCAAATACTGAGCAAGCATCCACCTGAAATGCTTCATGTTAGCTGATGGCAGCAGAGGAAAAAAAATTAACTTTACATTTGTGTGTATAAATATAATAAGCCTTCAGGTTATGAAGTCTTGACATAACGATGTTTTGAGTTTACAACACTCAAGCCCATAAAAACTTTAAAAAATTGAGACGTGAGTATTTTGGCTTATGCTGTTAATGTACTTATGGGCTACGCTGTTGAACTAGTTTGGTTGCACGAGGTGGAAGAATATGCAGTACAGTACACAGTACAGTATATTTATGTTCTTTTTTCTGTGGCTTAGTTGTGTTTTTCTGTTCTAGATTATAAAAAATTTTACAACTGTGTTAGGATAGATAAGTGACAGGGTAGGATGTGTTTCAACTTACACTAAAATTCAGGTTACATCACTGTCGTAGGAACGGAACTGTGTTATAACCCGAGGGTACCCTGTATATAAAAATTATACACACACACACACATATATATTTATATAAATTATTTATGTTAATACAATATATATTTATTTAATATCTATAATTTAAAATATACATACTATTATATATTATTATATTTATATATTATATATTTATATAATGTAAATATATATTATAAATATATAAAAATATAAATATTATATATATAAAACATTCTTTTCTTTTCCTATGCACTTCTAGATGTTCCAAGTGGCTGCTAGGAAAAGAAAGTAGAATTATGCAACCACTAAAAAAATGTGGTAAATCTACATATTGGTACTGAAATGAAAAACTACCTGAGATATATTGATATAGCTAAAAGGAATAAAAAATCATAGAACAGTATGTGCAATATGATGATTCTATTGCCTTAAAATATTTACAGAAAGCATCAAGAAGAATATAAAATAAAGTGTTAATAACACTGGGGAACAAAATTTTTGTTGCATCCACAAAAACACTTGTTCTTACCTAATTTGAGTGTGCTGATCTCAAATCTGACATTAGTTTTTCTCTGTAAGCTACAGGTTTTTTTTGCAATTCAAGATTTTAGGTTTTCATCTTATTGTAAAATTTTCAACATTTAGTTTAACATAATGGAATAGAATGACTTCTTGGGCAATATCTTTGTGAAAATATAAGAATTTATATATATAATGCAGTAAATACACTAATACACTAAAAGATATGATTGCATCAGAATTTGTCTACATTTTCAAAATAGAACATATTAAAACACTTATTTTAATCATAAAATTTGCGCAAAACTTATTTAAATTCTATTCAGGCGAAAATTTGCATTTCTAGCTCTTGCATTTGTGTACTTGTTGAGGACAATCTTGTTTGATGCTCCAGCAGTAGTCTGCTCATCACTAACAGCTACAAGATTTTCAGGAAACTTATCAAGGTGACTGTTTAGGAAGTGAATCTTAATGCTCATGTTACATCCAATGTTGCAGAAAGCCAACAGCATCCTTTGAACCAGAAGTTCATAGTTTTCTGCTTTTTTGTTGCCAAGGAAGTTCTTTGTAACTGCCACAAAAGACTGTCATGCTGCTTCTCCTCCTTATTCATCTTCCTGGCAAATTCTTCATCACATATGAGGGTTCGAATTTGAGGTCCATCAAATACACCTGCTTTTATCTTCTTAAAAGATAAGGCAGGAAAACAGAAATAATATGTTGAAAGCATTCACTTTCTCTATTCAAAGCCTGAACAAACTGCTTCATTAAGCCAAGTTTGATGTAAAGTGGTGGAAAAATGATCCTGTCTCAATTAACTACAGGTTCATTCACAATATTTTGCATCCCCACTTCCAGAGCTTCATGTTTTGGCCACTCCTTCTGTGTCCAGTGTTTCTCCCGAGCTTGGCTGTCCCACAAACACAGAAAGCAAGGATACTTCATGATACCTCTCTATTGTCCTAGCAGGAAATTTACCATTTTAAGATCCACAAAAATTATCCAGTTATTTCATACTTCTGAAAGTTGAGGGCAATTTTTATGTCATTATAATCTTGCAAATGAGTTGAATAACCAGTTGGAACTGCTGCATAAACATTACCATTGTGTAGGAGAACACATTTCAGACTCTGTTTAGAGCTGTCAAGAAATAGCTGCCATTCTGTTGGACTGTAAGTGGTAACACCTAGCTGGCTGAGAAGACTACTGATATCATGACAGTAAACAAAGTGTTTGTCTTCGGAAAAATGTCCACAAAAATTTGTTCATGCTTCCTGAAATGGGATACTTTAGCTGACCGGTGAAGTACATTCTTTTCTTATAGAAAAGAGGCTAATAACTCAGCTGCTTTCTTTGATAGGCCCAAATCTCTTACTGAGTCATTCAATTCGGGTTGGCTAAACTGCTGAGGGGTTAATGACTTCTTGGCATCAGAAGAAGACCCTTCAGATTCTACAACCATTTCCTCATGCATCTTATCAAAATACACTTGATCACCCTGTTCACTTTCTTCATCCTTAGAAGAAATAAAACCATTGAAAACTGGAACCGGGAGTGTCTCAGAGTGTGGGATAGGTCTTATTGCTGAAGGAATATTAGGATATGCGATCATATGCTGTGTCTTCTTGCCGATGCCCTTTGTATCGATCAGACAGAAATAACAGTCACTGCTGTGGTCCTTAAGTTCATGCCAAACCATGGGAATACCAAAAGGCATTCTTTTGTGTTTTCCTTTTGTCCTGTCACAAAGCATTTCCTCACAATTATGACATACAATATGAAGAGTCCAATTCTTATCTTGATTGCCAAGGGGAACTTGAAAATAGGCAATATATGTACGTGTCACAAATGATGAAATATTGTGCCTTTGACGTTGAAGTGTGTAACAGCCACATATATAACAGAAGGTGTCAGGACTATTCTTACATTTATGCCTACTCGAAGACACCATGATTCAATCTTAAAACAAAATTAGAGGATGTTTTTATCAAATAATAATTTTTCACATTTAAAAACAACTACAATTATGTAAAGTGATGTTTATAAAACATTAATTGCCTTGTGGTTATGTGCAACCCAAGAGTCGTTGCCCTTTAACTCCAATTTAAAAACCAATGCATGCCATTAACTGTAACAAAAAGAAATTAAAATTGTATAAAAACTAGAGCATGCACCAAAAAACGGATTTCAGATTTGGAATCAGCAATGCAGATATATATAGAAACAGTTCTAAAACCTCATGCAACAGAAAAAAAAAATTGTTCCCCAGTGTAATGGTTGTCCCAAATGAGGTAGATTGGGGTTCTGAAAAAGCAGAACAATTTAAAATGCACACCTCTTTGAACATGGACAAGAGAGTGGTGGTTACCAGGGGTGGGGGGAGGGAGGACTCAGGAGGGAGGGAGGGAGAGTTAGGGGGAGGGGGAGGGGCACGGAGAAAACTAGACAGAGGGTGACGGAGGACAATCTGACTCTGGGTGAGGAGTATGCAACATAATTTAATGACAAGATAACCTAGACATGTTTTCTTTGAATATATGTACCCTGAATTATTAATGTCATCCCATTAACATTAATAAAAATATATTTTAAAAAATGCATACCTCTTTGAAATAGCAAAGTAGTGGTAGTGCTCGTGTTTGTCTAGCAGTCGAGGAGTCTTACTCTTTCCATTTCATCTTCATGATATGATGGCAAAGAAACTTAAGTAAGCTTTAAAAATATTTTATGAAAGTATCTTCTAGAATCAAAAGAGCATAGAACGACTTAGAAGACAAGAAGGAAATTATAGAACTGATTTATTATTAGCAAGTAGCTTATATTACCTAATCAACTGAAACACAATGTTTTTTTTTTTTCCATCACTTGGTATTCTGTTTCCTAAACAGGCAATTGACCTTCCCAGTGATGTTTGGAAAGTTTTAGTCAGCTACAAGGTTGCTGATATTTGTGATGGTTAGGGTGGGGGTGGGAGGGAGGTGACTAGGTGTGTTTCTATCAGGCTGCTCAATTAAAAATCTCTGGACAAGATCAAAAGAGTGGGCTTTTGGCATTTTTGAAAAGTGCCAAGGTCAAAGAATTTGTATTTAAGGAATATATATATGGAGAGTAGGGGAGATAGACTCCCACATACACTCTGACTGGGATTCACCCTGCAACCCCTAGCTAACATTGATGCTCAAATCAACCAAGCTATTTTTAGTGCCTGAGGCTGACACTTTGACCAACTGAGCTATCCTCAGCACCCATGCTGCTGCTGGAACCAATCAAGCCAGTGGCTGAGAGAGGGGAAAAGGTAAAGAAGGAGGAGAGGAGAGAAGAGAAGCAGATGCACGGGTGATGAAGTTACTGCTTTGATACTCTTTCTTTGTGTAACTGACTATGAAGGAGTATATTGTTGTTTATGCATTTTGGTTGGCAATGTGCTTCTGAGGATGAGGATGTGTGAGAGGTGCTGTTATTATCAGTCTAAGACTGTACCAGCAAGAATATGATATTAAATAGATTAAATACAATAAAATATATTATTCAAGAAATTATATGTTTTTATTCATATATTTCTTATTTATTAGCTTATTAAATTTTGCTTATTAGTATGCTTTATTTACAATTTTACTAGCATTTCTGAAAAATAACATAAATATACTCATCGCAACACAGATCTGAAGAGTGTATTCAAATACTTGTGAAAATGTATTTAAGAAACTAAATTGACTTTTTATGTTCTCTTAGTTCTGAATGAGACCCCTAACACTAAGAATAGAATAGGTAATATATATTCCACATTGGAAGGCAATGTGTCAGACCTCCATGTTCTGTGAAAATGGGAGACTGTTGTCAGCATACATATATACATATATACCCAGATCTATGCCGTATAAGCATGGTTTAACTGGCTGATAGAAAGGTCTTTAAGTCCAGGAATTTTATTTGAAGAGAGTTGTCAGAGTGGAAATGGCAAAGAATAGGAACTTTTAAGACTTCAATAAATTAACAACACCAACAAATGGCATTACCATTGTGAAAAGAATACATATATGTAGACATTTCCTTTTTTTTTGTGATGGACAGAGAGAGACAGAGAGAGAGGGACAGACATACAGGAAGGGAGAGAGATGAGAAGCATCAATTCTTTGTTGTGGCTCCTTAGTTAGTTGTTCATTGATTGCTTTCTCATATGTACCTTAACCAAGGGCTACAGCAGACCAACTGACCCCTTGCTCGAGCCAGCGACCTTGTGCTCAAGCTGGTGAGCCTTGCTCAAACCAGATAAACTTGCACTCAAATTGGCAACCATAGGGTTTCGAACCTGGGTCCTCTGTGTCCCAGTCCAACACTCTATCCACTGTGCCACTGCCTGGTCAGGCTGTAGACATTTCAGAGAAGCAGAAACTCAAATAGTCAATACAAATTATGAAAGATTTTTATATTGACTACCAGTAGAGTTAATGCCAATTGGAACACAAATAAAATATAATTTTAAACTTTTCAGACTGGCAAAAAGGAAAAGTCTGACTGGTACAAATATTGCCAGGATATGGGTAAGTGATAACCTTGTCAGTAGGAGTGGGAATTGACATCATCATTTTGGAGAGCAAAAATAGGTAAAGTTTATAAAAGGCTATGTCATAGGGCTTAGCAGTTCTACTTCTGGGCCTATGTCCTAAGCTGTATTGTTCAATATGATAGACATCATATGAAGCAATTTAAATTTTCATTTAAATTAATATACTTAAATGAAATGAAAAATTAAGTTTCTAAGTCAAATTAGACATATTTCAACTGCTTTATAGTCACAGCACAGAGTCTTGCCATCATTGCAGAAAGTTAAGTGGACAGGGCTATCTTTACAAAAATTCTTTCCCATGTACAAAAGGAGAAGTGCTTGTTCATTTCAGTGTTACCTATAATTACAATATATATGTCTGTTAGTTGTGGAATGAAAAAATAAATCGCAATATATTCACACAATAGATTATTATATGTCAGGTAAATGGTCTAGATCTAACTTTAACATTTGTAACTCTAGAAAATGTATTGGCCTGAGCCATGGTGGCACACTGGATTAAAGCTTCATTCTGGAACACTGAGGTTGCTGATTTGAAACCTTGAACTTGCCTGGTCAAGGCACATATGAGAGTTGATGCTTCCTGCTCCTCCCTCACTTTCTCTCACTTTCTCTCTCTCTCTCTCTCTCTCTCTCTCTCTCTCTTGCTCTCTCTCCCTCTCTGTCTCCTTTCTAAAAATTAAAAATATTGATAAAAATTTAAAATGAAAATGTATTAAATGAAAAAAGTGACTCCCTGAATGTTATATAGAGTAGGATCCTATTTACATAAATTAATGACAATCACAAATATTAACACAGTGAGTGTATGTGTGTATGTGTGTGTGTTCTTCTTTCTCTCTCTCTCTCCTGTTCTTTCTCAAAACATGAATAGGCTGGATAAAAGTCAGCTACGTATGAGTAATTATGCCTGTGGTGGGTGGGAGAGAAGAAAATGATGCTGGAACTTTGACTCTATCTGAAAGTTTATATATTAATATGATAAAATAAATGGTAGCCTTTGTTATTCTTCGGTTTGAATTAAATGAGTGCTTTTTATATTATATTTTGCAGTTTTTCTTATTTTAACTTTAAAAAAAATACTAATGAGGGAGTGATTAAATGATATAATGGATCCAAATTATACATAAAAGACTAAAAATAGAAGCTGTTATTTATTATTACCAAGAGATAATAAAGTGAATAAAATGAAGAATATGTGGTAAAATAGTATATGTGGTCAGATAAATTCAATTATACATACTAATGAAAAATTAGCAAATGGTTTACTAAAGTATTACTGAGGCATTTGAAATACATATTTTACTAAATATGTTCATATTTTCTAAAATGTATAACTGACTGAGAATTGGGAGATTATGTAGAAATGTGATGGATGATTGAGAAAATAACAAGTGATAATTAACCTTCACCTTTTTAATGAAATTGAAAACATATGCTCTTCAGAAGTGACCATTTAGAAAAAGATAAATTAGTCACAGAGAAAAATATTCATAATATATGTATTTGATAAAAGTCTTGTATCCAGAATATACTCAGTGATAAACAACTTAACTAAAAATGAGAAAAATATTTAAAAAGACACTTTATAAAAGAAGGCATACAAATTGTCAATAAGCCCATGAAGAGATATTTAACACCATTAGCAATCAGAGAAATGCAAATTGAAATCTATAATGGGATTCTGTTATGCATCCACTACTGTGGATAAAATTAGTAACACTTATTGTGCTGATCACATTGAAAAGAATGAAATTGTCAAATTATTATGATGTACACTTGAAACTAATACAATTTATATGTCAATTATGCTTTGAAACATACACACACACACACACACACACACACACACACACACACACAGAACGATAATGGTGGGTATGGGAGAGAATGTAGAGTAATAAAAACTCCCATAGGTGGTTGGTAGGATTGCAAAATTGTACAGCAACTTTAGAAAAGTTTTACAGTATCTTAAGAAATTAAATATACTTTTATAATGAGACCTTGCAATTTTTCTTAGTCATTATAATAGAAAAGAAAACCTATGTCCACACAAAAACCTATAGACAAATATACTTAGTAACTTATTGACAATACACCCAAATAGGTAATAATCCAAGTGTTCAGCAGAATTATTTCTGAATATAAAATATTATAATTGTCTATTTCTCCATTTATTATTCTGTGACCATAAAATCATGAATGATTCAACTAGATATTAGATATTATCTTATTCTCGAGAGATTGTTATTTGAACCCCCCCCCCCACCACCACAATATTCCATCAATTCAACAGTCTTTAGATTGGGGTTGTAGATATTTAAATATCTTGTGAGTGAAGTAATGTAATATAAAATCAATTAATATAGGAACCAGGGTAGATTTTGTAGATCTTAGAGTTGGAAGACTCCAACTACAAGATAAGAACTATATAACCTTTTTTTAAAGCTTTGTTCATAAACAATAGCAGATCCAGTATGTTTAATTATTTTCACCAAAAGGAAGGAATTAAGCATCTAGATCAAGTATCTGGGTATGATGTAACCTTAATAATGAAGAAGATATGCCTCTGATTGTTTGAAATAGCATAATTGTTTTTTTGTTGACTAAGCATTGTTTAATTTTCTATTGATGCTGGGACCAATTTCTATAAACTTGGTTGCTTAAAACAACACAAATTAATTATCTTATAATTCTAGAAGTCAGAAGTATGAAGTGGATTTCATTGGGCTAAAATCAAGATGTTGGCAGGATCAAATTCTTTTTCTTTCTTTTTTTTTCTGAAGCTGGAAACGGGGAGAGACAGGCAGACAGACTCCCGCATGCTCCCTGCCGGGATCCACCCGGCACGCCCACCAGGGGGCAACGCTCTGCCCACCAGGGGGCGATGCTCTGCCCCTCCGGGACTTCACTCTGCCGCGACCAGAGCCACTCTAGCGCCTGGGGCAGAGGCCAAGGAGCCATCCCCAGCGCCCGGGCCATCTTTGCTCCAATGGAGCCTTGGAGAGGAAGAGAGAGACAGAAAGGAAGGAGGGGGGGGTGGAGAAGCAAATGGGCACTTCTCCTATGTGCCCTGGCCGGGAATCGAACCCGGGTCCTCTGCACGCCAGGCCGACGCTCTACCGCTGAGCCAACCAGCCAGGGCCAAGGATCAAATTCTTTATAGAGGCTCTAGTGAAGAATGCATTTTCATACATTGTTCAGCTTCAAGAAGGGGCCAGCATTCCTTGACTCATGGTCCTTTCCGTGTTCAAAGCTCATCATCACATCAGTATTATTTCTACTTCCCTAACTCATCTCCTCCTCTGACTCTTCTGCTTCTCCATTTCCTTATAACGACCCTTGTGATTACATTGAGCCTGCCAATAGTCCAGGATAATTTTCCTATCTCAAAAGCCTCAATTTAATCATACTTGCAGAGGTTTTAGATATATATGGTAATATATTCACAGGGTCTAGAAATTAGATTGTGGACATCTTTGGGGGTTATTAGTCAACCTATTACAACATCTTTTAACCATAGAAAGATTTATAGTTAAGTAAAGAAATATTCAAGAAAATCAAACCTAAAGTTCGACAGATTTTGGTGTGGTGAGAAATGGAGCATATTTGGTATTTCAATTACTTGAAATATTTAAAAGATTTTGACCATCTATTTATTTATTAAAATTTTCCATAGATTTTGGTCTTTTAGAGTAGCAAGTCAGTCTTGCACATCCAAGTTAAAATGTGTCATTAAATAACCAATTTAAATTTGTGATTTTAAATTGAAATTATACCAATTTATATGCAGTATCAGAACATTTAGGAAAATATAAGGAGGACCTTATTGGATTTTAAAGAATTACTTAACTGCTTAAAAAATGTTATTCAGCTAGAGAATTTATTTATAGGGTAATAAGATCCATTTATGAATTCAGTTTAGGTGACTAATGAGTTTAAATTAACTAAGTTAGTAAATGGGAACACATTAAAGGCTTCCTTATAATGGATCACTAAAATTTGCTACACTTAAATACAATCATAATATTTGTAATTTAGGCTTATAAATTTAAGTAAAATCTTAGTTTTAAAATATGTAACTTTCTAAAATTATATTTTTTTAATGCTACTTTGCAACTTTGATGCTGATACTTGAGATAATTTTACGCTACATCCATCTGCTGATTAGACATGTCTATCTGGACAGTCTTGGTTTTTGTTTTTTTGTTTTTTTGTTTTTTTTTACAGGGACAGAGAGAGAGTCAGATAGAGGGATAGATAGGGACAGACAGACAGGAACGGAGAGAGATGAGAAGCATCAATTATCAGTTTTTCGTTGCGACACTGTAGTTGTTCATTGATTGCTTTCTCATATGTGCCTTGACCGTGGGCCTTCAGCAGACTGAGTAACCCCTTGCTTGAGCCAGTGACCTTGGGTCCATGCTAGTGAGCTTTTCTTTTTTGCTCAAGCCAGATGAGCCCGCGCTCAAGCTGGCAACCCCGGGAGTCTCGAACCTGGGTCTTCCGCATCCCAGTCCGACGCTCTATCCACTGCGTCACCGCCTGGTCAGGCTAAAATTATATTTTTTAAAAAAGAAACTTCTTAATAATCAATGTGTATGTGGTGTGTGCATGTATATGTATACATGAAAGCTATCTGAGCATCAAAATGATGTTTTCTCTACTTATAAGGCTGACGTTTCTCATCATATTCTGCATTCTATTGTTTAGGATTATTTTTAGAATCAGTCCAGGAGCCAGCCTCACAGCAAAGTGAGGTTCTTATCTTTTACAATCATGAAAGTATAGGTATTAGCTTTATAAGAAACATTAAGCCATGGCCGGTTTGCTCAGTGGTAGAGCATCGGCTTGGCATGCAGGAGTCCTGGGTTTGATTCCTGGCCAGGGCACACAGGAGAAGCACCCATCTGCTTCTCCACCCCTCCCCCTCTCCTTCCTCTCTGTCTCTCTTCCCCTCCCTCAGCCAAGGATCCATTGGAGCAAAGTTGGCCCGGGCACTGAGGATGGCTCTATGGCCTCTGCCTCAGGTGCTAGAATAGCTCTGGTTGCAACAGAGCAACGCCCCAGATGGGCAGAGCATCGCCCCCTGGTGGGCATGTCGGGTGGATCCTGGTCGGGCGCATGCGGAAGTCTGTCTGACTGCCTCCCGGTTTCCAACTTAAGAAAAATCCAAAAAAAGAAAAAAAGAAAGAAACATTAAAAAGACCCCGGAGAATGAGTTAATCAGAAATAAGCTATTCTTGCTAAGAAGTTTGTAAACCATTTCTTGAATAAGAAATAAAATCTCTATTCATTTGTTATTATTAGAATTGGAGATAATATAAAGGATCACACTAATGGCCCTGTGTAAGTTTGCCAGTTTTCAGGATGTATATTGAAAAACAAAAGAAAGTTTTCTGAAACTAACCCATACATCTAAAATATTAGGTCAGTGAATATTACAAATAACTAGAAATAAAATGGTAATAGTAATTTTTTAGAAAAGCATGGCATTTTTTTGCAGTTTGTTTAAATAAAATATAATTATTCAATATTAGACTTAGTTTTCTAAGGTAATATCACCTGAGTTTATGCTACAAGAAGTAAATATTTGCTAGTGACTGAATACTAATATATAATCTAAAATGATCCCATATTAGGTGCTCAAAACATTATTTCATTTAGGTGGTTAAATGCTTTTTTTTGATTATTTATTTATTCATTTAATTATTGTCCATTCTTGAGCTCCTGTTGTGCATCAGGTATTTTGATGAATGGTAGTTAAACTAAGATGAAGGATTTGGTCTTTGGCTTCTGTGTCCCTGTTTCCAAATAAGCACCAGAAAGTAGGAAAAGGAACCAAAATGCCACTTGAAAAGAAAAGATTAATATAATTATTTTAACTATAGTAATACTGAGATGACACCAATAACAAGATATGCATTTTTTTATAACAATAAAGCTTACAGAGAGATAGCAATAGTTTGTTATTTGGTGGATAAAAATAAAATGATTTTTTGAAAAATTGTCATGGCTAACAGTTATTTTTGTTCTCATGTTTTAAAGTACATGTGAAAACTAGCCATATTTGATATCTTAAAAGCGCCTGTAAGACTTGTTTATGCTGAATGTTTCTATCAGTGCACCTTCCTCTGTTTGCCATCTGAACCCATGACCCCAAGAGAAAAACTCAACAACATGAATCTAGAAAAGAGAAGATAAGCAAAATTTCTTTGGTGGATTCATTTTCATGTCAGAAATTGTAACCACGTCATTGTTTTCTATGTTAGAATTTCTTATGAAGACACAGTCATTGTTTAAAATTGTTGCTTCATGATTTTGAACTTAAGACCAAAAGCACCTTTCAATTATTGATTACAGTTTCTCAAAATGTACAGTATAATTAATGTTGAATGATTATATTCTAAGTCCTAGTTTTACAAAACACAAAATATAAAGATCTTCCAGCCCTGACTAGATGACTTGGTTGGTAAGAGTGTCATCTGGAGATGCAAAGGTTGTGGGCTCGATCCCCAGTCAGGGCACATACAGGGACAGATCCATCTCTCTGTCTCACTCTCTCCTTTCCTCTCTCTCCAAAATCAATAAATAAAATTTAAAACTCTTCCAAACCATAACTAATAAATTTATAATACTCTTATACAGTAATTTCTCTTAAAAATAATGCAGATTGCTTATCTTTTTCCCTCTTTTAAAAATATAACTATTTTTCAATAATGGGAAGAAATGGTCTTATTTGTAAAATTACAAATTGTAAGTTCTAATTAAAAGGAACACATTTCTGGAATATTTGAAGTAGAGTATTATAGGTAGTAATTTCTAAAGTTCTGAGGTTTAAGTGCTACTTCCAATAAAAAGAGAGGGCTTTCTATTCTTCATTGTATATATTTTTGTTCTTTTGTCAAAAATTATTTGCTCATGTACATGTGGGTGTATTTTTGGGGTCACAATTCTGTTCCATTGGCCTGTGTGTCTGTTTTCCTGCTAATGCCATGCTGTTTTCATTATCATTGCTATGTAATATAATTTGAAGCTTGGTAGTGTGATACCTCTGGCTTCATTCTTTTTTCTCAGGTTGAATTGGCTATTTGGGGTTTTTTGTGATTATATACAAATCTGAAGTTTTTTTGTTCTATTGTTTTTTTAAAAATGTCATTAGAATTGTGATGGGTATTGTGTTAAATTTGTATATTGCTCTGGGTAACATGGACATTTTAACTCTGTTGATTCTTCCGATCCATGAACACAGAATATCTTTCTATTTCATTGTGTCTGTTTCAATCTTTGAAGTTTTCAGTATGCAGCTCCTCCACATCCTTTAAGTTTATTCCTAGGGATTTTATTCTTATTTTTTTTAAAAAATTTTATTTATTCATTTTAGAGAGAGAGAGAGAGAGAGAGAGAAAGAGAGAGAAGGGGGTAAGGAGCAGGAAGCATCCACTCCCATATGTGCCTTGACCAGGCAAGCCCAAGGTTTCAAACTGGCGACCTCAGTGTTCCAGGTCGACGCTTTATCCACTGCGCCACCACTGGCCAGGAAGTGATTTTATTCTTTTTGTCTCAATTGCAAAATAATTTTTTATTTCATTTTCTTCTTCTCAAATTTTATTGTGAGTATATAGAAATGTAATTGATTTTTATACATTGATTGGTTGACTCTGAGCTGCTATATCATAACTGAAATATGATTATATTTTTACATAGTTAATCAGTGTGTTTATTGTATTTTCTCTAGCATCCCCTACATGTGTGAGAATTGAAAGGGGAGTTCAGTGTAAGAGGTTGTGAAAGAGAGACTTGATGGAATTAATTGATCTGAAATTTCTATGCTGCAATTTCTTTAGGTTTTATTGCCAACCACGTACTTGCTAGAGGAGGGCAGTCTTCAGAAACAAATGTATTCCCATGTGAGAAATAGTATATAGAAAATCTGAATGATCTTGAGCATAGACTAAATACACTTTAATTTTTTACTTCAACCTCTGAAGTAAAATCATGGTTCAAATAAAAGAAAACTAAAATATGGAATGATTTTCAACACTTGAAGGAATGCAGGAAAAGGAAATTTATTTGTCACTGATGCTAAGAGCATTCTCCTTCAAGATGCCAAGAAGCCTGATATTTTACACATAGAGAAGAAAATATAATGTTCACACACCATGTGGCCTTACAGTGAAAAAAGCTTATGTTAAATGTAGTTTATCGGTTTTAGAATTTTATAATCAACCTATAGCCAAAGCATAATAAAAATCCATCATGGTTAGAATTTAATGTAAAAATTTAGTAAAAATAAAGACAATGTAAAAGTCAAAAGTAAAAGTATAACTTGCAAAAGGAGAAAAATATACGGAAAATATGGAGAAGGAGGATTTAGATACCAACATCCTTATTTTACATAGTAAGAAATCAAATTGGAATTTTAAAAATGTCTAAATTTATTAATGTTTACCTAGTTACATAATAAAAATTTAAAGATAATAATTTGTTTCCCAAATGTAGGATAACAGAAGGAGAAGTAGAGATGTTGCAAGTACATTTACTTTTTTTATTTCATAGCAGCAATTCAGTAGATATTATATAGTTAATAAAATAAAAATGGCATAAGCATATTACCCATAGGCACACAGTAGTCATATGAGGAATTAAAAAATAAAACATTTAAAAAAGGTTTACTCTACAAAGTGAGATGGGATAAAGTGGGAATAAAGTAGGAGAAATTTGTTTTTCCACATAAATAATAATTATTTTACTTCCTTGTACACATGTTATTTTAATTAAATTTAAAAGCATGTATAAAAATGTTATCTGGAGTTAGCACATCTTACTAATATGATAATGTCAATAAGCCAAACTAAAAAATTTTCCATTTAGGGCAAGCTAAAGCCAAAAGGATCCTGAGATTGAAACAAATAGAAGACTAAGGAAGGACAAGATTCTCCATTTCTCTGACAGAGGGATTATGTGAAGAGAGGATAAGAAATTGCTAGATAAAGGGATAAACTAACTTGAAAAATAAATACATAAAGATTTAATTTCTTTTAACATCTTTTGGTTGTAAGATTGCATCGCTTTGAATGAGATTCAGCGGGGTCAAGATTATAAAGAAACAGTGGTTATATTTTGACTACATATAAGAATTTGTTATGAAAACAATTCATTTTTCTTAATATTGCTCCTTCTATTCACAGTACTACAATTTTAATCAAATGAAATTTCTCTTTAAACTCTGTTCTCTGAACTTCCCTTTCTATTTCAAGTCCATATTTCATTCCATTGTCAAATGTATCTTAGTAAAATATCTCTTTTATTGTAGTAATTCCTTGTTCGGGAATTCAAAATGACTTGCATTCAAAAACATTAGCACATAATGTATTACTATTAATGAATTATACTGAAGCAATATCTGTGAATTGGGAATGTTATGGATAACCAAGATATATGTGGTCAATCTTGCTTTGAATCTATGATTATCTGCACAGACTGAACTACTTCTTCTCCTCTACCATCTCCTCCTCATCCACCACCTCCTCCTCCTTCTCTTCCACTATCTCCTCCTCCTTCTCCTCCACCATCTCCTCTTCCTCCTCCTCCTCCACCACCACCTCTTCCTCCTCTCCTCCTCTTCCACTACCTCCTCCTCCTCCACCACCTACTCCTCCTCCTCCACTATCTCCTCCACCACCTCCACCTTCTCCTCCACCACCTCCACCTTCTCCCCTTTCTTCTTCTTCTCCTTCTTCTCCTTCTCCTCCTCCTCCTCCTCCTCCTCCTCCTCCTCCTCCTCCTCCTTCTTCTTCTTCTTCTTCTTCTTCTTCTTCTTCTTCTTCTTCTTCTTCTTCTTCTTCTTCTTCTTCTTCTTCTTCTTCTTCTTCTTCTTCTTCTCAGTGACTCCTAGCTTTTTAAAATAACTCCCCTTTTTATCTTTTTTCTCTCTTTTGAAATCTATTCTACTTTTCAATAAGAAATCTTCCTTAAAGCTTTCTTTACTATTTGGTTCACACCTCCCTTAAATACTTAATCTGTTACATCACATAATACTTCATTAAAGAAGTCTTGTATTGTTTTCCCACAGATGATAAACTCCTTGACAACAAATGTTGTTAAATTCAATGTCAGTCAGAGCTCCAGAAGGAAGTGTCAACCACTCATACTGGGAAATTTAAGAGCTTTTAATGAAGGGGCTCTTTGAAAAGGTGTGAGGGTTTATGCTTCATACCGGGGTTCCTAACAAAGGAATTCTGTAGCACATTCTAGGCCCCAATAGAGGGAGAAGTTCCCAAAACCCAGTCAGAGAGGGTTTTCTGTTAGTAGCTGTGACTGACAGAGAGACACAGCCACTTGGAGAGAGGACAGAGTAATAATGTCCCTAATCTTACTCTTCTCCCTTCCTCTGTGATGTACCCCCCCCCCCCCAGTATTAGTTAGCTCCTACATGGATAGATCAACTGGACAATCCTATCAACGTGGTCTAACATTGAAATGTCTGCTGTCCCCACAAACCTCAACTGGACTGTCAAGAGTAGTGCTCATGCTGGTGCTTTCCTTTGCCAGTCCTTTTCCGTCTGGGAAGGGATTTTTATAATACTTTTCATATCACAAAGCAGAATATAGGACTTCAAATGGATAGTCCATAATTATGTCTTGACAGGTTGTTGATCTGATATCAATTTTTTACTTTTAATTATATGATTTAAAAACATTTCTTTTGTTAACCCATTTTCTGCAAAAACAAAAAGAAATTTACATAGTTATTATTTTATTACTAAAGGTAAAAGAATAACTTTAATTTTAGAGTTATTTCTTGTTCCCTCTCACTGTTCATTGGTCTATTTGAAAAACATTAACATCCTCAGTGTTAGCATGCACTATTGAGTTTACAAATTACTTGTGTGTGTGTATATATATATTAAATCTCTTTGTATCTTCAGCTCTTTCAATTCACTATAAACAGTGCTCTTTAGTATATTTCGTATCACTTTCAACTTCTTTTTTTCTACCATTGTATAGTTCCTGTTGGTGACAAATACTTAACTAATGTTTTACAAATTTCATTCCCTTCTTCATTAGCTGCACAGATTTTTTTTTAGCCTCAAGAAAGGTATAAAAGCTTTTAGAAAGATGCATTTTTAAAATGTAGATTTCTACTCTGATACATTGGAATTAGTGTATTTTATATTTATGTACATTTGCCCTGTAATTGCAATATTTAATTTCTTTATGGTTATAGAAATGTTTTGGTCTATAAGCAAACATTTTTCTATACTGAATTTTAGTATAAAATGATTTCTGCTAACTACCTGCCTGTTTTTTTGCAGGAATTTTTGTCTTCTTTTTATATTCTTATATATGGCTTGATCTTGCCTTTATTGCAACTAGATAAACATTTGTATTTTCAATATTTCTTGATGTTATTAGAAGAAATATATCTAGTGAAGTTTCTACTATCATTTAATCGATATCACTATCACGTCCAAATACTACTTTCCTATTTTATCATCATTCCTTCCTGCCTCCAAAACTGCTCATTTATATGGTTTGATTCTATTCTTTTTTTTTTTTTTCTGAAGCTGGAAACGGGGAGGCAGTCAGACAGACTCCCGCATGTGCCAAACCGGGATCCACCCGGCACGCCCACTAGGGGGCGATGCTCTGCCCATCCGGGGCGTCGCTCTGTTGCGACCACTCCAGTTCCTGGGGCAGAGGCCAACGAGCCATCTCCAGTGCCCGGGCCATCTTTTGCTCCAATGGAGCCTTGGCTGTGGGAGGGGAAGAGAGAGACAGAGACCAAGGAGAGGGGGAGGGGTGGAGAAGCAGATGGGTGCCTCTCCTATGTGCCCTGGCCGGAAATCGAACCCGGGACTCCTGCACGCCAGGCCAACGCTCTACCACTGAGCCAACCTGCCAGGGCTGATTCTATTCTTTAAGTTTTAATCACGTGGTTTCCTACCAGTTTTTGTTGTATTATATCTGAATAGCATTGAGTGCTAAATTTCTTCTCACACTCAATATTTTCTATTTATTTATTTATTTATTTATTTATTTATTTATTTATTTATTTATATATATGAATTATACCCATCTGTGTTCACTCCTTATTTAAGAAAATTCTCCCTTCTGATTTAAGTTTTCACATTTAACCAATAATTTCTTCATTAGCTCTACCAATTTTTCTTGGCCTCCAGAAAGGTGTGGAAGGTTTTTGAGTGATTAATTTTTAATGTATTCTGTATATACTGCTCAAAAAAATTAGGAGTTATTTCAAAATGAATATGAAGCGATAAAAAAAAGCATTTGATATTTTTTTGTTAAACAAAAATATCAGAAAAGCAAATGACAAGTCAAAGAAAGTTGTTCAATTATGCAAATGAGATGCAAACCAATTTTTATTTCATTGGTGAAAATGCTCTATACAAAAGGCTGAAAGTACTGCACATTCTCTGATCACCTAATGTTTGTGAGCAGTATATTTTTAATTCATTTTAATTTTATTTTGTGTCACTTTTTATTTAGATATGCTATAGCTAGTATCTATGAAAATCAATGCTGGCCACATTTTATGAAAAATTGTTACTCACAAAGAAAGATAAGAAAAACCATGAAGATTTATTTTCTTCTTCTCTTTGTATCATGTATATGAGGTTAGCCTGCTGCTTTATCCTAGTCTGAAGTAACAGATTTGAAATAGGCTGATGCTTGGTTCATTTAAAATAGATATTCTACTTAATAGCAAGGTTGAGAAACTCCTGCCAAGTCTAATAGGCATACATGCTTTCAGGTAAATAGAGCTCATAACTTTACAACCCAGAACAGCAGGGTTTGAGTCAACTAAATTTTTTATTATAGTCATTTAGAAATTCATTTAAATATTGCTCATCAGCATCCATTGATCTCAACATTTTTCATACAGCCTGAGAGGTTGCCATATATTCAGCTCTAATGTATTAGAATCTATCAGATTGTTTATGCAAAATTTCCTGGTACAATGTGTTGATTTCATTTTATGGTTTGTGTTAGGCTGTAGCAGTACTGAAGTAAATTCCATTTCAACTTAGAGTGATGCATCTTGTGTAGTTCTAGTTACTTGGGCTGATTGGTATAATGAATTTCTCCCTTATTGATCTGCAAGTTAATCCTTTCAACATCAATAAGTTTATATGTATAGTAATACAAATATGCATTTCTGTTGTTTCTGGCTCAGTAATTCTTTCAGAAAGAAGTGGTTTTGCTGTTTAATGAATGAAAATTATTGCCCAGAACTAAGAATATGTCTGTCTGCACTGAGTGAATGAAGAATATTAAGCTTTAGCTTAATCTGGCATATTTATATTCTATGATTCAGATATAAATTTGGGGACATAGTGTGTCTTATGTTACCTATAAATGTCATATTTGTTATGACTTTACACACTACAGATAATGAAAATTTTGCTGATCTCTTTGAATATTTAGCATGTGTATAATTAATATACTGTTGTTGACCACCTGGAAAGAATAGAAACTTTGCCCTCTTAAGCCCTATGGCCTGTCATAAATGTCATGTTTCAAAGCTGCCTCTACCAAAGAGGACATAGAAATACCTCTTGGACTTATAGATTTCACTGATTTACATAATATTATTAAAATACAAAGTATATGATTATATTTTAGTCTTGGTGAAGAACAGAACTCTATAACAGCACTGAGATTAAATTTAATTGAAAGTTAACAAATTTAGGCTATTAAAGACCCAGAGACATTAGCTTTATTATGACATATTTTGCATTCTCTGCCCTTGTACATGCATATTGAAGGTTGTAAAACAAGCAAGTTTCATACTCACCCTGAAATCACTGGCCCCTTTATTGAGTTACAGAGACAAATGAGAAACACCTTCAATGTTATAAGGTTTATCATGTTGTATGTATTATAAATGATCATTTTCATGTCTGTATATTCCAAGAAACTATAAAATTTTCAGAAGTGTTCTTAGAATTTGTATGCCTTTTTCTACCAATTATTTTTGAACTTGGCATGGTGCCTCATACCTTATAAGAACTAAGAAAATCTTTCTTGAATGAAGGCTTGCTACAAGTGAGGAATGAGAAAAATTTCAGAGAAGAATATAAGACTCTGCACTGAATAGATGGTAATATGTAAAAAAGGGCAGATTATTCAAGAATAGTTTGTATCCACCATTAGCCCAGTGTTGCTTAAACACAGGGATTTTATAATAATTTGTTTCTGCATTCCTATTGTCTCCCACACTGGTACAAAGTAGGTATTTCATGAATGTCTATTGAAAGGCTGTTAGCTGAAAATGGGAGGAAGTATATTATAGATCAGAGCATGAGGTGTACAGAGTTATGAAACTGCATGGCCTAATTAGGCAATGAAGGGTTACTATGCCACCCTAGCTACAGTATGAGACAGTTGTGGCTTAAAGAATAGATCACAGATATGAAACGCAGGTTATAGCCATGACAGCAGGCCATGGCTGTATAAGCTCAGGGGAGCACCTTTATCTGAGTCTCAGATGATAATCAGTAAAATGAGAAATAACATGTCTATTACCAAGTTTGTTGTGAGAATTAAATGAGGTAGTATATATGGTATTGCCTGAATGTTTGTGTCCTCCCCCAGATTATTATGTTGAAATCCTAACCCCAAATATATCAATAATAATACGTACTAGGATTTGGTGCCTTTGGGTCAAAATGCCTAATTACGTGACTTGTAAGATTTTTATTTACTTATTTTTTTTTTAGTATCTCTTTAAAAATTAAACTTCTTGAGGTGACATTGGTTAATAAAGTTTTTTTTTTTTGTATTTTTCTGAAGCTGGAAACGGGGAGAGACAGTCAGACAGACTCCTGCATGTGCCCGACCGGGATCCACCCAGCACGCCCACCAGGGGGCGATGCTCTGCCCCTCTGGGGCGTCGCTCTGTGGCGACCAGAGCCACTCTAGCGCCTGAGGCAGAGGCCAAGGAGCCATCCCCAGGGCCCGGGCCATCTTTGCTCCAATGGAGCCTTGGCTGCGGGAGGGGAAGAGAGACAGAGAGGAAGGAGGGGGGGGGGTGGAGAAGCAAATGGGTGCTTCTCCTATGTGCCCTGGCCGGGAATCGAACCCGGATCCCCTGCACGCCGGGCCAACGCTCTACAGCTGAGCCAACCGGCCAGGGCCGGTTAATAAAGTTTTATAGGTTCCACTTGACCAGGTGGTGGTGCAGTGGATGGAACATTGGCCTGGGATGCTGAGGAACCAGGTTTAAAACCCAGAGGTCACCAGCTTGAGCACAGGTTCACTGGCTTGGGCACGGGCTCACTAAGTTGAGTGTGGGGTTATTGGCTTGAGTGTGAGATCATAGACATGACCTCATGGTCATTTCTGGCTTGAAGCCCAAGGTTTCTGGCTTGAGCAAGGGGTAACTGGCCTGGCTGTAGCCCCCCGGTTAAGGCACATATGAGAAGCAATCAATGAATAACTAAGGTGCCGCAACTATGAGTTCATGCTTCTCATCACTCTCCCTTCCTGTCTGTCTGTCCTTGTCTGTCAGTCTGTCTGTCTCTCTCTCATTTAAAACAAGCAAATAAAAATACAATATGGAACTGGAAAAGGGATGTTGAATTTGGTGATATTTCATTCTAGGATAAAGAGTTAGATGGTATATTCAACTCTCCTGAGGGCCACTCAAACAATGCATTAGAACCAACAAAAACAAAAACAGTCTTTATGTCTTCTAAGGAGTGAGCCCATAATGTTCTTCTATACATTGCTATAATAATTCTTCCTTAGACTCAATTTACCATGAGACTGGATTTTTCATGAATATACTTAAGTAGACATTCAGAGTTCTGTCAGCCAATAGGAGCTTGGTAGTTTGGTCATGAGGCTTTAAAGGTCCCACTGAAGATGTATGTATTTGAGAGAATAAAGGTTTTCTCTTCAACTTCTGGTACATACAGTAACTACTGGACTTCATCTGAGGAGTTTATGTAAATTTTATAGGAAGGGATTCAATACCTTCTCTAATGATAAGATCTTTGTGATGATGTCATTTAATAGTGCTGAAAGTTGCACTGCAAAGTGGCTGTGCTAGGTGTTTCCCACACGTTCTTTTGTTGCATATTTACTTTCTATCTGTCTCCACTCTTCTCTGTGCCATGGCCTTACCTGAGCCCCCTTGACTTCTTGTTTTCAGTTGGCAGGCAGAGTAGAATATTGAAAGGTGAAGGAAAAAATAGTTGGGGTATTTACTCCATTGTTTTTTCCCTGCCAGGCTGAGAGTTGGCAGTAGCTGGGTTCTTTTATTAAGGCTACAGTTCTGTGGGCAAACTTCCCACCAGGGTCTGGCAATACCCCTCTCTCCCCTCTACCAGAGTTCTTGGTAACACCTCTCTATCCTCATTCAGATCCAGGTGTGGTAATAGGTTCCTGCTTCTGTGAGTACTTTCTTAATCCTCTGTTGTTAGTTTCTATAACTGTCCAAATCTTGGTAAATTGTCCTTTCATTAAATTTTATTCTTTTTTTTTTTTTTTTTGTACTTTTCTGAAGCTGGAAACGGGGAGAGACAGTCAGACAGACTCCCGCATGCGCCCGACCGGGATCCACCTGGCACGTCCACCAGGGGGCGATGCTCTGCCCCTCCGGGGTGCCGCTCTGTTGCAACCAAAGCCACTCTAGCGCCTGGGGCAGAGGCCAAGGAGCCATCCCCAGCACCTGGGCCATCCTTGCTCCAATGGAGCCTCTGCTGCAGGAGGGGAAGAAAGAGACAGAGGAAGGAGAGGGGGAAGGGTAGAGAAGCAGATGGGCGCCTCTCCTGTATGCCCTGGCCGGGAATCGAACCTGGGACTTCTGCACGCCAGGCCAACGCTCTACCACTGAGCCAACCAGCCAGGGCTAAATTTTATTCTTTTTGAGTTGGTCCGCTGAGTCCAACTAAGGAATTGGGACTAATAACTCTAATAATTAATATTAATTTTAATAAAATATGACTTGAATAGCATTGTTTATTTAGAGACTTATACTCAGTCTAGAAAATCCATTATAAGATTTGAGAGGCAGGCTTAGCCCTTAACTGAAGTTTTTTATTATACTTGTATAAATACAATATTAAGTTGTATGTATTTGTTCTTTATACCTGATTATTACATATTAATAAAATCTAAAACCTGCTAACATTTAAGTCCTATTTACTCTTTACTTTGTGGAGCATGTTTTCAAATGTTAAAAAAAATTAATTAGAAGTATTTATTCTGGAAATATAAATTAATTACACATTAAAATAAGCAACTAGATGCCAGGTTTGCCTTGAACAAATATTTGTTTCAGGTAAAAAATAGATCTTTGTAGAGGGATTAAGAAGATTTCACTCTGTGATCAGCCAGTTTCACAGTTGAAGTTTTGCTTCCTGTTCTGGACTTTTTAGTAAACTTGCTTAAATAAAACTTTCCTTTTGGCTATTAGGTTTATGCTTGAAATATTGCTGTTTCTGTATATGTTTGCTTTATGTTTGATCTAGGAACACAGAGATGTGTCATTAGAATATTATAAGTACATAAATTACTGAGTGAAAGATGGAATGAGGGTGCTCATAGATATTTATATTTGTTAACAAAAGCTACGCAACATGAATTTATATTGTATTCAAGATAAAGACATCATTAGGCATGATTAAAATTTATGTGAAAATGAGATATATCGCAGAAATAAATTGTTGGTTTGAACAAAGCATGATCTTTTTCTTTGAGGGAACACATTCCAATGCTATTGTTTGTTATTCTCATTTCAATAGGATGTGTTCCTGAATGACAGATGGTTATTTGACAAAGAAATTCTGGTCTTAAACAGAATAATCTAGCACCACTTTTTGAAGACAATAGTATTTAATGTTCTATTTTTAAAATATATATCATATTATTAAAAACATATTAGCTTCCCCATCCTGTGTTGTGCTGGTCCATGCTGAAAACAAAAGGATAAATACAGTGCATACCAGGGTTCCTCTGGTAATTCCATGAACATGACACATGTCATCCTATGATAAATTGGCTCTGTGTCTGTTCAATTTCAAACCTAAAGCTCTGGAGGCAGAAGTGTTAGGAAGCAGGCATAATTTTGGCGTACAGAGGCCTCAGATGCACAAAATTAGTGTGTATGGAACAGATAACAGAGAAAGAGATCCACCGTGAGAAGTTTGCACAGGTTTGTGGACTTCCTGGGGTTTAGGTAGAATTGGCAGATGTTAGGCAGGAAAAAAACATCTGTAAGCATGATAATGAGCATTACCAGAATCTGAAGTGACAACTGTATCCAGCACAAATGTTGTCCTGTTGCCCTATTTGCATACCAATTAAATTTTAAAATAAAGGAACAAATATTGGGTTACTGCATTTGTTTGACAAATAATCTGTAGGGCTTACTCAATACAACTGGGTCAGGCATGTTGGCTGTTTGACAGATGTTGTATCTAGGAAAAATATAAGCAAAAAATGTCTCCAGATTGTTACCACCTACAGTTTTATAAGTCAGACTGAAATGCGTTAGAGATGGTTTGATACCCCGAGGCAGCTAAAGTGCAGGGCTTTTCTCTCTGCCCCACTCATGTATTCAATAGGTGATAGTTCATATTTAGTTTTCAATGTAAAAAGTTTCTAAAAATATAGATGCAAATTTTACATTGCATTTTTTGAATTCTAGCTTTTTAGATTTGAATTGTATATTTTATTTTAATAATTTGAATTTGATTTTAAAGGGATTTTAATCGTCATAGTCATCAGAATCTGAGGGCATGATTACATGATATTATCAAGACTCTTCTTTAGAGACTTGAAAAGTTGTAAAACAAATATACATATTTCCAAATTTTAAGTATTTTCAGGTATATTCCACAATGTCTTGATTTTGACATACAAGGTACATATTATGTTTAAAAACATGTCTTTTGATGGGAGAAACTGGATGTGACATATTAAATAGAACAATATGATTTTAATATGGAGTTCATTTCAATAAACATAGAATATTTTCTAGGTGCTAGGTACTCTGTTAAGTTCTAGTGATACAAATATGAATAAGACGTAGCCCAGAATCTTAAAAACTTTATAGCCTTGCTTAGAAACAGACACAAACATAGATTATTTTAATATAATCAATATGCACAAGAGGAAAAGTAGCACACCATAAATCTTACTTCTAGGAGTTTAGATGTGAAAATCCTTCTGGGAAGTTAGAAACCGATTTATCTTTGTTTTACACAATGAACATTTTTTTCTGAAATGAGTGCAAGTCACACATGTAAAATGAATTATATTTCCCTTGATTAATACTTCAGAATCATATTTTATTGCTATGTGCATGTCCTTTTCATTAGTTTTATTTTAAATAGGTATTGGATTTTTCTGTTTAAATTCTAGCTCTCTCTCAGTTTTCTTATCAAGTAGTTAATAATTTTAAACCCTTAAATGCACTGGAAGTACATGCTATTTGAAGAACTTCATTATTTAAACTGAAAATTCCTTTGTTTGAGAAAAAGTTACTTTTTAAAAATCTGTTTTGTAAAAACAACTATTCAAAAATATTTTCTTTAGGGCACTCAAATGGAAAAAGTAAACTTTAGTGAAGATTTTCTCATCATCATACATTCATTAATCCAATCAACGTTTATTGAGATACAATCAAGTATTATGATCATTGAGTTTTATGAGGCTTTTTCTGCTCTCAAAATAATTAACACTCCTGTGGAAGATGTGGATCAATGGGCAGAGCATTGGAATAGCAGTTATAGGGGTCTCCAAACTTTTTACACAGGGGGCCAGTTCACTGTCCCTCAGACCATTGGAGGGCTGCCAAATACAGTGGTCCTCTCACTGACCACCAATGAAAGAGGTGCCCCTTCCAGAAATGCAGTGGCGGCTGGATAAATGGCCTCAGTGGCGGGCCATAGTTTGGGGATGCCTGCGCGGGTGCTTCACCAGCTAAGAGAACCTAAGAACAGAAGAGGGACAGAGATGGGAGGAGAGCACAGCGAGACAGCTTTCTAGAGAGGGTAACCCCTATCTGCATCTTGAGGAGTGTGGAGATGAAGGTGGGTAAAGCCTGATATCATACTGCAGGTGAGGAATGACTTCTGTAAGTCTGACACATTGGGAGCATGACATAGAAAGGGGAACTAGAAGAGTCTTGTTGATTTGCAGTCAAATTAATGGGCATATATGAAGGTATAACATAAGATAAGGCTAGAATGGTAAGACATTAAAGGGCCTCATATGCTACATTAAATAAAAAAAATATTTTTATCCTATAGCGATACATGGGCCACTTCAATATTTAAACAGTAAAATGATATTGACTTATTTATGTTTTAAGAGGAGTATTCTGACAGCAGTTAATGGTCTAAAATTGCTGGAATAAATAATCTAAGAAATGAAAAGATGAAGGTTATTTGAAAAAATATGGAATGTCTCTGTGCTTTCCAAACAAAGTTTTATGAAGGAGCATAGTTAAGTTTCAACCATATTATTTTTACTGGGTAAATTAAAAGTTCGCTGAAACTTTATGTTAACATAGTTTCTTGTTTTCAGTTGCTCTCCTCTCATCCAGAAAGCTTCCTTAGGGCTGAGAATCACACTGGGAATTTCAGCTTAGGTTGGGCATAGGCTGCCTAACTATCCTGGCCCCTGGCCCATGACCCTGACTACTGCCTGCTCTCCATGGAAAGGCTCTGGAGGACAGACATTTCTGCTTTATTTTGCCATTGACATTGCTATTGAGGAGCACCATGGACAGAGTCCCAAGTTCTTTCAACAAAGCAAAGACTTACATGAGATATGACAGGTCTATAGAGCTACTTATCAACAGGGGAGAGGCAAGGGGGTTGACACTTCCAGGAATATGACAGAAAAAAGAGGAAGAATAAGAAGCTGCTATCACACCTGCCACAGAGAGCTATAAAAAAATATGTGATATGGCAGGGCAGAAAACTAGGGACAGAGTTGATTTCTTGGGGAACAAATGGTGTATTTAGGGTACAAGAAAGTATGTTAGAAAGTATGTTTTTGAGGTCATATTACTCTTGTAATGAACAATAAGGGTCATTGTAAATAACATGATTATCACAATGCAATAGATCTTCAGCATATTGCTTTTAATTCTCCAGTCTGGAAACAGAGAAGGCCTTTAATGTAGATCATCTAACAAAGACCAAACTACTCTAGAAGTTTTTGGACATTTTCTGAATGCTGTGGAATAATATTTTATTTTAAATCTCTTCTGTGTAGGATTAAAATAACAATGGATTTGCTTCTGAAATTGATTGAGTCATAGGTCCTAGGTCAGAAACTTTGTTTCAAGTTCAGCCTATTTAAATAAAGTATTATTAAAGCTAAATTATATAATTGGTGCTGGGATCATTGAGGTAGATGTCTCTCAGTTCTCACCTTCAATGACCAGAACCATTAATATTTAATTGACATTTTATATGATGAGTTGTCTTACAGCAATTAATGGTATCATGGGTTTGATTTGGGTGTGAAAAAGCTGATAGGTCATTATCACAGTTAAAATTGTTCATTGATGTTTTCTGGACAAAGTAGAGCATCCATGGGTGTGGAAGTTGAGCTGAGGGCTGTTTTAGAAGGGGTCAGGGGCTTGCAACTGCAAAGTGTATGTGTGCTGCTCCAAGGTGTTTGATCTGGCTAAGACCTAAACTGGGAGCCCAGGCATGTTTGAGTTCAAGTTAGAGACATAGGCTGACCCCTGGGCTTTAGAAAATTGTCTGCAGGCTAAGGAATTCTTTAAGAATTTAAGTGTGAGAATCACTGTTGGATGGTGATCAAGGCAGTAATTTGACTAGTTGTACATTTTATAAAGATCTCTCTGATGGCTTGATCAAAGACGGATTTTGGGCCAGCAAGATTTGCCTGAGAGATGGCTTTTGGGTAGTGCTACAGTGTCTGGGGAGAGGAGAACCAGTTTTAGTGTGAAGGTAATTAATTCCATTTGAGACATAGTAAATGAAAGAAGAATACACTTTTTACTTTTGTTTTTGAGCAAAAGTATCCATCAGTCTTTGAGGTAGAATAGAGTTTGAAGAGACAGAGTTTCTATAAACAACTGTCAAGTGTAGAGAGAAGTAGCACAGAGCTCAGGAAAGGGGCAGGTCAGTACACGGCAAAGAGCTGAGTCACATTCAGAGCTTTCTTTCTCTTAAGTTCTTGTATCTATGTGGATGTCATTTTTGTGGCAAAATTTTTGAACTAGGGACAGGCCATGATGTCTTAAATGGCTTTTAGTAAATCTTATGTGAATAGAAATATCTAAAAAGCTCCTAAGTTTTTATGAGCAGTAATGTTTTTTTCTCTTTTGTCCAAGGTTTAATCAGTAGTAATTAAAATGTCTGTTTCTACTGTTAACTCACCATACATTAAAATTCTTTAGAAAAACAATAAAAAATTTACGGGTCTAGCTTCACTTCTTATTTCTTCTCATGGCAGCCTTCTAAGATCAGCCTCTCATATAATTTCTTTATTTATGAATCTTTGCTAATTGAAACATTGGGCATCTGGTGGGTGGGCCCTCAGCAAGAAGCGCAGGAGATCATGTGATACCTACAAGTCCTGTACTGTCTAGGTCCTTCCAGACTGACTGGGTTGCTAATGTTACCCCTGTGCTTTCCAGCTTCATTTCATTTTCTAGTTTATCACAACATTCTTTACCGGAATTCTATTTGTGCCAGTAAGAGACCTTCAAATGAAATATGTGTTAGGTTCATTTGATTTTGCTGGATGTTTCAGGTTTAATTCCTAGACTTTTGTTTAAACTACCTTAAAAATATCCTCTTGCCCTGTCATTCCTGCTAGTAGCTGTTCTTCTAACAAGTTTACAGGTTCTGAAAACAATGCAAAATTTACTGATTGCAGTCAAAGTTTCAAGTATAGTCACAAAAATTTATGTTTCTGTATATTTTTAAGTTTTATTTACCAAGAGTTATCAAATTAACTCTTTTTTTATTAATCCTATTCCATTTATGAAGAACTTTTCTTCCCATCAACAAAGTAGGGAACATAAATTACTTGTCCACATTCTACTAACTGATATTATGTTATCATTTTATCTCAGACTTTCACCCTAATTTCCCTTCTGTAACCTGTGCATTGAGTGGAGGAGATTTTGTCTGCTTGATCATTATGTGGATCTTTGCAACTTAAAAGTGAAATACAGATTTTATGAAGTGTCTCTTTATAAATTTTGGTTTAGCAATAAAAATTTATTTTCATTGTTAACATGTTTGCTAAATGTATTTTAAAAGAGGACACATACCCATTTTTAAAGCAGTTTTGCCAAAAGCTCAGCATATTTGTCACTTGTGTTTGGATTCCAGAGTTTCTAATAACAGAAAGATCACCAAAATCCTCTGTTAATTAAACAGGCAGGGGTCCTGATAGTGTCAGAAGTCTGTGTGGCTCAGTAGTGGTCCAGACTGGGTAAGTTTCCCTTTTCCTTAAGACCCAAGAAAGAAATTTCAGAAGAGTTTGTGGCCACTGACAGGCTGAGAGCTGTACTAGGTCCTCCTGAACTGGGTCTCTTCCCAGTACCTAGCAGATCCTAATAAAGGTTACTCCAGATTTAATTTCTGTTTCAGCAAATCTTTTAAAGATTTTACAGATGCATTTAATTTTTTACTATTGGATATATTTGCATTTTAGAAATAATTGCTGTTTATAAAGATAACCCCTAAATGGCATGAAATGTTGAATCAAAGTAATATCATATTTGCTTTAAAGCTTCTAAGGCAGTAAAGTGGATCTTCATAAACTATATGGGGTAAAATTGAAAGGCTTGTTTTACTTAGAGGTTACATCTATTTCAGCCAGAATGCCTCATATTTGACCTCTTTGGTTAACTATAGTTCTACAATACGGGCTTGCTGAGAGCACAACCTTCTGTTAGATGGACAGAGGGAATTATCCAGATTTATGGAAGGTACATGTACTAATGAAATATTTAAAATGCAAATGTAGGAAATTCTTTGCACTTCAGTGTATTGAATGTGTTTAAGTCTACTTGGAAAAAGGAAGCCAAGTAGGAAATTATGTGTTTAAGGATGGCAAACTGCCCAGTCACCTGGAACGTCATATCACTTACCTATGCAGAAGAGAAATTGAATAAAGCCAAGCAGAATGGTAATGTGCCAACCCAACCTCTCATAGAAAGAAATGGAGAAAATGTGCGGTTGTCAAATTTTATGTCAAGACAACAATATTTCACTATTTACATATATCTTTCTTAAGTATAGAAATACAATTTTAGCTACTTAAAGAAACAAAGAAGTAAATTAGAATGCAGTGAAATCTTTATGTTTTGATAATTATGACCAGGTAATTAGATTATCCTTTTGGCAAAATCTGTTGGAATTTGTAATCTTCCGAGGTGTATAGAAACTCAGATATTTCTCAAGAAAGCTTCCTTACATGAGGCCAAGGATTAAAACGTGAATCATCTGCTTAAGGAATCATCTGCTGGTGTTTCACAAGCTGAAGATCTGTGCCTCTAGGAAAGCTCTCTATATCTGGTGGGTGGGCCCTCAGCAAGAAGCACAGGAGTTCATACCTACAAGTCCTGTACTGTCTAGGTCCTTCCAGACTGACCAGGTTGGCTAGTGTTACCCCTGTGCTTTCCAGCTTCATTTCATTTTCTAGTTTATCACAACATTCTTTACCGGAATTCTATTTGTGCCAGTAAGAGACCTTCAAATGAAATATGTGTTAGGTTCATTTGATTTTGCTGGACGTTTCAGGTTTAATTCCTGGACTTTTGTCTAAACTACCTTAAAAATTTCCTCCTGCCCTGTCATTCCTGCTAGTAGCTGTTCTTCTAACAAGTTTACAGGTTCTGAAAAACAATGCAAAATTTACTAATTGCAGTCAAAGTTTTGACTATACTCACAAAAATTTATATCTTTGTATATTTTTAAGTTTTATTTACCAAGAGTTATCAAATTAACTCTTTTTAGGTGTAACAAATGAAAATGTTTTATATTGGAAAATTTTAGACACACAGCAGTGTCTTGCAAAAAAATTACATAAGGAAAATTATTTATTGGATAAGTTAGATAGTACACATTAGCTACTTTTAATTAGCTATGAATCAATAGGCCTTTTGAAAAATATAAAAGCTTAATTTTCCTGTGACACAGGTCACTTCATTTATACCTGTTATTATTGTTATTTTTCTTACTTATCTTAAAGTTCAGTTGCCTTAGTAAAAATAGATACTTGTCTATTTGTTTCAGGGTACAAATGCAGTTTTGTTCTATAAATTCAAATGTTTTTTTTTATTTTGAAATGGTTTTCTTTATTTATACAATCAATTTTTTTGGCCCTGCCTGACCTGTGTTTGTACAGTGGAGAGAGTGTCAACGTAGAATGCTAAAGTTGTCAGTTCGAAACCCTGGGCTTTCCTGGTCAAGGCACATAAAAGAAGCGACAAATTGATGCTTCCCACTCCTTTTCCCCACCTTTCTCTTTCTCCTCTTTCTAAAATCAATCAATAAAATCTTTAATTTTTTGGCCACTATTTATCGTCTTTGGGATTACCAATATGCATAGTATAAATCTTCTTAGTCTTTTTTAGTCATTTATTGCTTTGTAATTTATGTATAGTAAAATTCACCTTTTTCTAACTATACAGTTTGACAAGTTGTGACAAATGCTGTATGATGACTACCACAGTGAAGATCCAGAATATCATTTATCTTCTCAAAGCTTCCCACGTTTCTTTGTAGTCACAGAAGCTTGCTTTCCTAAAACTTTTTGCACTAGTGATCATATATTTAGGTCAGTTCATATTTGTGGCTTATAGTCTGAATTGCTGAATGGCTAACTGGAAAAAAAGCTTACCCTTTTTATTAAAAACCTAAATGAAAATTAAACAATAATCAATACCACTTTTGTCTGTCTTAATGGAACATATTAAAAATATGACATCCTTGTGAAAGTAGTGTAGTTGCAATGTTATATTATATATATTGCTTATTGGAATAAATTTTGATACAGTTTTAGAGGGAGTGATATAACTTTTAAAAATCCAGTTTATTAAACTATTAATTACACTTTCAAATAAAGTGTTGAAGCTATGCTTTGGTATTATTATATAAAGATATTTACCATAGCATTTTTTATATTCAAAAACTATTACAAAGTGAGTATTCAACAGCATATAATTGATTACATTATTTTACATGTATAAATTGGTGTATTATGCATGTACCAAAATATTTTTGAATATGTAACTGATATGGGCTATGATCATTTTAATAGATAAAAATTGAGATTGACTCCCATGTTCATATATACTCCTCCTTTCTCAGTGATGGGCAGACTACCAAAGACTCTATTTCTGTCCCAGTTTATTGATCAGAACTTTTTAAAATTTCTATTATCAACAATGATTCTTTTTATAATCACATTTAAAAAAGAAAGTCCTGCTATCTCTTGTGCATCGTATATAATTAATAGAAGATTAAACACTGCTAAGGCCACAATATTATATCAAATATAATTTTTAAATTCAAGGTTTTATAAAGTTTATGCAAAAATTTTAGAAGTTAGTTTATAGCAAATTAGATGGTGAGGAAAAAAGGTGACAGGAAAAAGTTATGGATCTTATAATACAAACGCAATAGCATTTATTTATTTTTTTCTTTTATAGAGAAAGAATCTTGAGTGAGAGCTGAAGTAATTAAATTTATTTTGATGGTTTTTGTAGAAGACATTTTTTGCTAGCCATTTAATTTTGCTAATAACCATTGGACTTTAATTCATAAATATGTAGACATCAAAGGTATATTTAATACAACATTTGGCTGGCATTGATCTACATAGACATCTAAATAAATCTTAAAAAATCTCTCATGGCCAAAAGAATGCTGAGCATAAACTCTTTGACACATGTGACCTGCTTATGTCAGAAATGTTTGAAATGTTTCTTACCCCAGTCCAACCTTTTCCAGTGGAGTTGTCTTTATGATGTCTCATTTTAATCCTTCTGGATGTTTATTTATAATGGCATACACACTTTTTACTTATTTCAGTTAAAGTTATTTTTACTGTTTTTCCCCATATTTCTTTTTTTTTAATTTGGAAAATTAATTTTAACAGGGTGACATTGATCAATAAGTGTACATAGATTTCAGACAAACATCACTCCATCATTTGAATTATGTTGTATTTCCATCACTTAAAGCCAAATCATTTTCTATCACCTTATATTTGTCCCTCTTTACACCTTTCCCCCAAACCCTGTACACCGCCTCTACGTTTCCCTCTCCCTGGTAACCAATGCACTCTTATCTATGTCCATGAGTCTCAGCTTTGTGTCCTACCTACGTATGAAATCATATAGTTTTTAGCTTTTTCTGGTTTACTTATTTCATTCAGTATAATGTTCTCAAGGTCCATCCATGTTGTTGTAAATGACCCTATGTCATCATTTCTTATGACTGAGTAGTATTCCATTGTATATATGTACCACATCTTCTTTATCCAATCCTCTATGAGGGGCACTTGCATTGTTTTCATGTCTTGGCCACTGTGAATAATGCTGTGACAAATGTGGGAGTGCATGTGCCTTTATGTACCAATGTTTTCGAGTTTTACACTTCAAAATAGCAAATATTCATTTTGTTTTCAACTCTGAATATGAGATAAGGAATGTTTGTTTTATTTTAAGACATGAATTAGGTTCACAAAAATAAAATATAAAAAAAAATCACTGAAATATCTTTTATATCTAAAATGTGATTTTTTTAGAGTAGCCAATGGATGTTTTGTTCATGATAAATTTTTTTTACCTAGAAAATAAATCAATTGCTTATAAATAAATATCACACTTTTATTGTGGGAAAATCAAACTAATTTTAAAAAGTGTCGAGAAAATCTAAGTGAATTTGATATGCATAAACTCTTTTCTTCCAGGCACTTGAAAGTAGATATATGAAAAATGCAAATGAAGGAAGATAGAGGTGATTTGACCAACAACACTGTGCCCATTGCTTCTTCCAGTCTTTCACATGTCATTGTGTGACTTTTTTCACTATCTCTAAATGGAATGCTTTCCTTTTGTTTAAATCCTGTGAAGCAACCAAGAGTCCACTGTGAAGAACCTATTATACTTCAATTGAGCACTGTTGTTTGTATGCTGACATGTCTTATGGTTATAATTTCAGAAAGGAATAAGATGTCACATTTCAATACTACCAGAAGACTTTGAGATACAAATATTGATTGACTTACGACCTATGCAACTTATGACCATTCGACTTTACAATCACAATCACTAGCCATGACTGCTCTGCATCTGGCAGTGCAAGCGTTGCCCAGCTGGGCCTACAGCAGTGCGGACCAGCTTCCAGCAGCACTACCATCTCTGCATGCACCATTTCAACTGTTATCCCAGACTCGGTACACAATTTGTGTTTTGTGTCTTGGATATTTTTCATCAAACCCCTCCCAAGATATCTACCAAGAGAAAATTGTCTTTGCAAATATTAAACCAGTTGTATTGGTAATGCACTGTTTTACTTAAACCTGATGAATGTAAAAATAAGAAACAAAATGGTGTAGAGATGATACAAATGGCATAAAATGAACAAAGAAAATTATGATATATAACAATAATGAAATAAAATTATGATAAAATATGACTTAAAGATATTTGTAACATCATTTCACAGTACTATACATATAGCCTACTCAACTTACAACCAAATCATGTTACGACTGGTCTGTCAGAACCAGTCGTGGTCGTAAGTCGAGCACTAGCTGTATTATGATTCTGCTATCTAGCATAATTTCAGTCTTATTAGGACATTTTGCCAATAGTAATGACTGGGATTCTGTTACTTATTATACAACTAAAGAGAAGATGAATTGGCTGTAGACTCCTAGAACAAACTAATGTAGAATCAACTTGGCCTATATTTAATATACATCTTAATCTAAGTTAGATGCTCCTTAAATTTCTTAATGGTATTGGCTAGTGAAGTTCAAATACAAACTCTATCCATAAATAAATTATACCCTTAAGTCTCCCTTTCACACCATTTCTAGGCACCCTGTTACCATTATTAAACTGCTTTTTCTTTGTTAGTGTTGTTGTTGATGCTATAAATCCTGTTTGTTTCAAAACTTCAATCAAAACTGACTTACCTCCTTAATGAAATACTTCTTGAATTAACTCATTCTTTGGTATTACTCTCTCTTATATTGTCAAGCTCTTGTTTAAATGATGTTTGGGAATTTCATTAAATACATGTTCATTGTTCTAACTATCCTGTGGACCTTTCAGGATATAAGCAGAAATATAAGTACCAGAGAAACTGGAAGACCTATTTTTTTCTGATACCTGTTCCCTTTAAGTGGCACTTGTTTAGCCTTTTCTTTAGGTTGTGATGTTGAGCTTATGGCTGTTAACACATTATGAAAAGAAGCATTATAATGGTGAAACACTAGAAGACATCTTCAAATAGTGCCTCTTTTTTATGCATTTGTTTCCCAAGGAGCAAATGGTCTCAGCCACTGCCTTGTCTAGACTCACCCCTAAACTTGCTCGACAAATATAAGAATTCTCTTGTTTCTGCCCCAGGTACACAATGAACACTTCTGCTATTCATAGTCTTCCATATGTTTATGTGCTGTCACACTATCTTTGGAAGGACAGAAATGGCACATGAGATTTTTCTAATAATCTTAATTTTTCTGAGATATTAAATAAAGCTCTACTTATGGTGAAAACTTGAATATTAATACTTAAATCCTAAATTAGTAAAATGTCATTTAAGAATGTTCAGCATATCAGGTGTGCTATATATTTCTTTGGAGCCCACTCGCTCCTATTAGTAATCAGAAGAATAGCATATATATTGGCCTATGTGTGTGTGTGTGTGTGTGTGTGTGTGTGTGTGTGTGTGTGTCTATATAGATATATTAAGACACACACACACACACACATAGAGAAAAATGAACTGTATATTCATAAGGTGAATATATACTTGTCTTCAAGAATGTTCATGAAAAATCCAAATTGGGATTCCTGTTTGTAACCATCTTTCTTTTATTTACATGACCTGGAAAAAAATGTGTCTAGTTTGTCTTTACCCCAGATTTAAAATTTGTAAATAAAACAGAAAAAAATCCTCTTCTTTATTCCTCATCCAAAAGCAGAATTTATTGTAATCTTATTCAACATTTGATCCTTTACACCAATACAAAAGGTTGCATAATATCCAAGAAAATTATTGCATGTCAATAGGTCTTTTCCCATACATGTTTCATATTTGCCACATCTTCGATTGAAGGTCATGCTCAACTAGAAGCATGACAGTGATATAGTCAGTTTCATATCAGATCTGCTTCTTGAGTTTTCAGAATAATCCAGCAAAAGTTATTCCACTTCTAAGAAACCACACTGAAATTGGGGTTCTCCATTGGATTAGTGTTTTATGACTAGGCTGAGTTTGGTAGGTTATTTAACCTAATGCAATTAGTAGGTAGATTATTGAAAAAAAATAGTGTGTGGGTCAATCATTTTAAAAGAAATTAGCAGTTTGACTCTGAAGTCTTCCTGTGGTAGAAAGTAATTTACTTTTTATACCATCAGAAACAAAATTGCTGATCAATGGAAAAATATAGTTAGCTAGAAAAAAATCTTTATTGACACCATTTATAGGGAAAGATATTTGTGTTTTATCACTGAACAAGACCAACAGACTTTTTTTTTTTCTAAAACTTATGTTCTGGTTTGTGATCATAAAATGGAAATATATTTTCTTATATAATTATTTAGTATTTTTTACAATTGACATAAAAGTAAAAAGGAGAGTAAAATAAATCTATAATGTTTGCTTCCCTAACAAGTACTTTATAAATCATAACAAAAATGTGCTTATCATATTCTTCAAATAAACTATTTCATTAACAAGAGCTGTTTAAATGCTTGATCAATGCAAATGTGGGGTAATTATTATCTGGAAAGTTCTTTTTTTTAATTAGAAAAAGTATTTGAAAACATTCTCTTACCTTTGGATTGTACCTCAAGTGTATTTGTGAAAATAAGTGTGTTGGATAGTTGACAGATGAAGGGAATTTCTATTTAAAATATCAAGATACTTCTATAACAATTTTCTTCTTACTATTATTTCTCCATCCTCTATCCTTATCCTCACTGCCAATTCTTATATCTCCTTCCCATTAAGAGTTTGCTAGCTTTGGAGAATTGATTCACTCCAGAGTCAGCATGTCATGAGTTGATTATTATAAAATAGCCAGAAAGAAGCTTAGAAAGAGTTTTATATATGGGTTAGAAGGATATCACTAAATAAAGATTTCTTGAAATATCAGCTGCATAATTTGTGGGCTCGTAGCAAAATGAAAATGCAAAATTTATTGTTCAAAAATTAAGAATTTTAAGATGCTTATAGCAGAGCATTAAACTCAGTGGGGTTCTTTGTGACTGCACTGATCAATACCCATAAAGTGAGTGCTGGCTCCTTGTCTTGAGAGCCTCTTAACTATTCTCTTCCTGTTTTATGTTTTTGTTTTTAAAGACAAAAGCAACATAACTTTACTTATCGGTGGATGTAAAAATCAAAATAAGTGAACAAACTAAATAGAAATAGACTCAGATACAGAGATCAGACTGATGGCTGCCAAGAGAGGAGGGTGGTTGGGAAGTTGTGTGAAAGAGGCGAAAGGATTAAATACAAATTGGCCATTGCAAAATAGTCCCGGGATTATAAAGCAGAGCATAGGAGATATAGTCAGTAGTATTGTGACAACCACGTATGGTGCCAGGTGAGTACTTGTAGTATCAGGGATAGTACTTTGTAAAGTACATTATGCTCCAACCACTATGCTGTATACTTGAAACTAATATAAAACAATATTGAGTGTAGACTGTAATTGAAAAAAATAAAATATTGAAAAATAAAAAATAAAATGTAAAGAAAAAATATTTTTTATTAAAGTATAGTTTGCATACAACATTATATTAGTTTCACATATATAACAAGAGGTTGGAAGTTTATATATCTTAAGATGTGAACACAACACTAAGTCTAGTAACCATCTGTCAGCATGCAAAGTTATTGCACTATTATTACCATATTCCTCTGCACCTTTTTCAACCATTCCCTATTTTTTAAGTCACCAAGGAACTTTATTCTCTCACTTGTCCTAGACTTTGAGCAGTTGTTTACCTCTCCCGTCAATAGTTCTTATTCTTATTTTTTTGTCTTCTGTCAATTTATGATTCATATTCTGTTTCTAAACTCCCCAACAGTATCTTTTTTTTTTTTTCTGAGAAAGGCAAGAGAGAGAGAGCAAGACAGGAACATCAAGCTGCTCCTGTATGTGCCCTAACTGAAGAATCGAGCCAGCAACCTAGAGCTCCGGGATGACACTCCAACCCACCGAACTATCCATCCAGGGCTAAATAATTTTTATTGATTTTTTTTTTAAAGATAGAGAGAAGAAGGGGGTGAGGCAGAAAAGAAGCATTCATTGTTCCACTGAGTCATGCATCCCCTGGTTGATTCCTGTGTGTTCCCTGACCGGGGATCGAATCTGCAATCTTCTTGTCTCTGGATGATGCTCCTAACCGACTGAGCTAACTGGCCAGGACCCCAAAGGTATATATTTTTTGACAACCAATTCCAGAACATTTCTGTATTTAACTACTTATTTGGTTTTTCTTCTCCTTTTTGAAAATAGCTTTTCTTCTTCTCTGCCTTGTGTGATCTAGTTGTTCCAACACCCTGCTCTTTGTCTTTAATCTAACACCCTCACTGTCCCAGGATTGCTACATGTTTTGTGGGTTCCTTGGATAATCACATGTCTTAAGAATAGATAGCACCAAGATTCCATTACCTGCATGTTACTCTTTTCTTACCATCAGATTTTATAGAGATTGAAGAACCAAATATGCATTTAAAAAAAATTCTGGATATGGTTTAGCTCTGAATTTATGGATTCACTTCTTCCTTGGTGGACTAGACTAGACAATAACTTAGAAAGAGACTTAAGGTTTCTTTTCATTATCACTTGAAACCATTAAGGAAATGCTAAGCATCTGTTTTCCTTTTTTCTCTACTGAACATCCCCAGATCCTTTTAGTTCTGTAGGTTAAAAGAGATCTTTCATGGAGAAGGAGGGAGTTTTCAAAGAATACCCTTGCAATTAAAGACATTCTCGAGATCAAATTATTTACCTCCCTAAGTTTAAACCCAGGCAAATAAAGGCAAGGAACCACAGACACACCAAAATTCTTTTTAATATTATTCTTCCGAACAACTATGTTTTCTTTTCCTGATAAGAGTTCAATGATGACTTGAGCCAAGAAGAGGAGTGAAGTCATCCACATTTCCTTCTGGCTTTTATGCTTCCAAAAATAGTTTTGAATTTCTAAAGCAGTTTCTTAATTCTTCCCAATAACACAATAAGTCCAGCCAGATAGCAATCACTTTATATTGAAGTGGAAATTGAGACTCATCTAACTTAACTGATATTTCCAAGGGTCACAAAATGATTTGTAAATATTTAATAAGAACTCAGGATTCTCAAATGTCCAATGAAAAATCTTGCTATATTTTGCTAACACCAAGATATCTGTCACTGTTGTCACTGTTTATTTACATTTCTATTTTATTTCTAGATTCATTATTTGCATTTTTAACTTCATTTGCTTTGTTTTTCTCATTTTTGTACTCGTCATTCCTAAACATGGCAATTCTTTAGTTTATATCTGTGTATTTTTAAAAAATGAATTGTTTTTCAAGCATTTGAGGTAAATTCTTTGAGATTTGTTATTTCAATAATGAGGCAAGATAGTAATTAGTCACTACAATAAGTTAAGTTGAATCAATAACTACAGTATCCATATGTGGCTGAGTGTCATATGTGATTTCTAAGTTCTCCTTAATAGTTATTTGCCCTGAGGTATTTTATCTCATTTAAATATTATCTTACACTTAGATCAGGATTGTACAGTTGCTTAGTTACTTTCTTTTCTCATTGCTTCCCATTTAAGCCAATTACTAAATGAACAATTAAGACTTGGGTCATGTGAGAAATGTGTTTTATTTGGCATGGACCCTAATGATAAGATAATGAACAGCTTCATTCCTATCAAGAGGATATTCTAAAGGATGGTTTCATTTCTTAATGCTGACCCTCTCTCCGAGAGGCAGGCTGCTCTAATCATGATAGTTAATGACCAATAAGTGGCCATTTGTCATGTTTCTACTCTTTATTTCAGGCCTCAGCCAACCTCTAACATAAAGGACTCAAACTATGATGGAATGTTTTTACAGGTAATGATGAGAGAGATGATGAGGATTTTTAGGGCAGGGTTCATGCTCCATATGTTCTCTGTAGTAATTATGTTGAAAAATAGTAGTTTGGTTCCAGGACACTACACAATTTGATTCACTGGACATTTATTGACTACTCTCTGTATAACTCATAAAAGTAGAAGGAGAAATGAATATTACAGCACAAATCTCTGTTTCTAATAAACTTACTCTGTAATAGGAAGTTTGATTCTAATCAAAATTTAAATGAAATAAGTTAGGACAAACTTGGTTGCTAGATTTATGTGCAGAAAATCTAAACTCAGGGTAAATATCCACAGTCCCTAAAAGTTATGAAGACCTTTAATTGTTTCTTATGGACCCTTGGTTTGTTTATACTTGACTTTGGCTATAAACAATCCAACATTTGAAAAGTTCACAGTTAAATTGTACAAGTTCATTAATTACATATTTGAAGGTGATTTATTATGCTTATTTTCCATAATCGATTTACAAGGTTTATTCATTTAAAATATCTAAATTAGCAGTTTTCTATGCTTCTATCATTCAGGTCATTGCACCTTAGATGAGCTAAATGTTTAAGTGTTCCCTGTAAAGAAAGCAAACAAAATTTAAATATCTCCTATAGGAAGGTCAAAACAGAAATCATCAGGAGTCTGAATAGAAGCCTTCATTAGTTTTCTATTTTATCTTTCCCCCAGCATCATCATGTATAACAACTTTCTTTTTTTTTAAAGTGAGAGGAGTGGAGATAAAGAGACAGACTCCCACATGTGCCCAGATAGGGATCCACCTGGCAACCCTTGTCTGGGACTGATGCTCAAATCAACCAAGCTAGCTTCAGCACCTGGGGCTGACACTCAAACCAATCAAGCCACTGGCTGTGAAAGGGGAAGAGATAGAGAAGGGAGAGGAATGGGGAAGGAAGCAGACAGTTGCTTCTCATGTGTGCCCTGACTGGGGATTGAACCTGGGGTGTTAGCAAGCTAGCTAATGTTCTATCCACTGAGCCAGCCAGCTAAGGCAAATGACAATTAACAAAATTTTGTAAAATATTTTCCTTTAAAATAAATATTTCAATATAAACAGAAATTACAATATGTAGAATATAGGTAATTTGGGATTCTTTTGGCAAGTAGTGTTATCAATAACAAAGGCACTTAAAATAGGCTTGTTTTCATTTTCATTTAATAGGATTATACATCATGAGGATGGATGTAAAATATATGGCATATCACATCCAAAAAAAAGTGACATTTTATTTTAAAAGATGTCATTCTTAAAATAGCTTTCTCTAATAATTTATATTATGCTATTAATTAGATAGAATAGAATAAGCATAAGTAAGAATCAAAATTACATTGAACAAACTCAAAACATCATTTATTACCAAATATTAATCACTCCACAAAAGGTTTTGATAATAAGAAAAGAAAAATAATGGTTTATAAATTATTTCTCTTAGCAATTATCTAAAGTTACAGAAAGTATCAAGACAGATAAATATAAGGGACTAATTTTTAAGTATTAAGAAAATTTTATGCTTTAAGAACTTTTTGATTCTTTAAATAAGTATTTGTTTACTCAGTGTATTGTGTGTGTCAAACTGTGTGCAAACTTTGTGGAAGATGAAAATCTTTCTCTCAAGAATCTTAAAATCCAGTAGCAGCATTATAATGACAACATAAATAACTGCAGTAGTCAGTGGACATAAAAGACCCTTATAACTGAGGTACAGAAAAAGTAATATGAATATTGAAAGGTGGGAGTATTGTTTCCAACTAGTAAGATGGAGAGTGGGTTAGATCACTCAAGACTCCACAGATCAAGTGGCATTGAACTGAGAGAGGGCCTTTAAGGCTGATATGTTATAAGTCAAATGTAGAAGTGCTGCACTGTAGGAATGAAGAGCAAATGACCGCTCTGACTGACTGAGGCATGGAGGACAAAAGAACAGGATTTGAACTGTTTTGGAAAATATGTGAGAGTTTATGTATGGGAGAGCCTTGAATGCCACATTAAAGAGTTAAACTCTTCAATTCTATTTTGTGAATATATATCAAGCACCTCACTCTTTCTGCTGTGCTATAGTCTGTGGATATAAAAAAATCAAGGCAACAAGGTCTCACTCCTCAAGAAGTTCACTTTGTAGATGTTGATGTTATAGATGTCAGGAATAGGTTAGGTGAAGTACTGGATACTTTTAGTCAGAGGAGATTTGTGTTATGATTTGGAAATACTAGTTTGAAGGGGATATTTTACATATCATATGGAGAGGATTTGGGCAATATACTGTCAAATGTCAGTCATCCATTTTTATTTCATTCAGTTCTGCAAGAACATCTATTACAAGAAGAAGAAAACAGAATACAAAATTATGTTTGCAGGCTGGTGCGAAGAAGAAATTTATGTGGAATGAGGCTTTTTTTTTCTTTCAGAAATCCCAAGTTAATGTGCTAATTTCATTTAAGTGAAAGTACTTCTGACATGAAGTAGTCACTAGAATGATTTATTCCTTTAATATGCACAACTGCATTCACTAATGAGGTCAGAGGCATGGTGCCAGCTTGTGAAAGCATCAATGTTTAGCCCTCTCAGGAAATCTCAGCAGCTCAAGATCACAGCAAGAGTAAATAAGTGATACCAAAGATTTGAGTAACGGGAGAGGGGGATAATGGAGAAGGGGGAAGAAGAGGGATTTTGTTGAAATTAATGGAATAAATAGGTATAAAACTAATAGTCATTCTTATAACTGTTTTAGAATAAGGAAATATGGCATGATTATATGTTAAAGGATGGCTTGAAAATTCTGCTGATGAATTATTAAAGTATTTTAATATTTCTCTATAAGGTAGGTGGAATTCTAGAATATACCTTTAGATTCCTACCCTCTGAAGGGTGTGCCCTGTGTAATTCTTGTCCATGAGGGTAGATGGAACCTGTAAATATGACTATGTTTCTCCCAGTGAATTAAATGGTGAGAATTAAGAGATTTTTGCAGATGTGATTATGATTTTTCTAACCAGTTGACTTTGAGTCAGTCAGAAGGTAGGTTATTTTGATGAGCCTGAATTTATTAGATAAACCCTTTTAAAAAGATCTAGAAGTCAGAAATGTTCTCTCTTACTGGCCTGAAGTAATAAGTCATTATGAGTGACTCAGCAGCAATAAATTAATTCTGCCAATGTCAGACCACATGAGCTTGGAAGAACATCTCAAATGAGATTGTAGCTCTGGTTGACACTTTGATTGTTTCCTTTTTAGACTTTGGATAGAGGACCTGGCTAAGAAGAATCCAGAATTCTGACCTCTAGAATGTGTGAGATACCAAATGGGTATTGTTTCAAGTTGCTAAGTTTGTGGTAATTTGTTATACAGCAATAAAAAAATCAACACAGTCATCAATGAATAAATATTCTGAGGGTAAGGGAGTGAGAATAATATGTATGAAAAACATTATTTTAATTTGGAAAACACTTTTAATAAAAATAAAATAAAATTTTATTGATAATCTTTAATGATTAATCAACCTAAAAGTACTCAGGCAAGTAGACTTCCTTCCTGTACATCTGGCTTTCACCCTAAAGAGTTAGGTGTAATTTGGGACAGAGCAGTCTATCAAATGAGGATATAAAATGGCCATGTGGTACCGTGACAGAAAAAAATATGTGCTCTACTCATTTGATTATCACTGAGAAATTATCACTTATTTGCCAAGGGGAGGTTAGTTTTGGACTTGGATTTGTTGACATTATTTGTTAATTGTCAATTAAAGGTACAACTATATAATTTATTCTACCCTTTGTTTTCATTTTAAAAATATTTTCTTTACATTGCACTAAGGAGTGTGATTAAGAACAGAACCAAACATTCATGTTTCATATAGAAGCGAAAATAATGGTTGTTAGTGTTATGCAAGTGTAACATTTGTAATATTTCTGGAGGATTCTGCTTCTTTCCCTCCCAGCTTTCCTGCTGGACTCACAGGATAATAGAAATTGATTTTTGAAAAACATGAAGAAATTAATAAAACTCTATAATCAGAGGAAAGCTCTAGAGTTATGCTAATAAACAACTTGGCAATCTTTAGGAAAGGAAAAGAAATCAAGGTTCTCTTTCAAGTGAAATAGCACATGGGATTAGGTTATTAAAAGTGGTTCATTGTAGTAGTAAAAAGGTTTATTTGTCTCATAAATGTGTCACCAGGAGGATGAGCTTGAGAAGGCTACTTCCTTTGTACCTTTCTTCTGGAGGCTGAATTTGAAGGTCAATGCCTCAAATTTATCACTGTAAGGAATGGAAAACAGAAAGTAACAGAATCTCTGAAAACCTGAATCAGAGGCTGGGAGGAGATAGAGGCACTCAAGTGGGGAGAGCAGAGGATTAAGAAGCAGGGGAGGAAAAGAGAGAGCAAGAGAAAAGACGTGTCCTAATGTCTTTCGATGAACGCATTTTGTATAGTCTGTTGAAGAAAACTAAGAAACAGTTTGGTGTTAGTCTCTGAATTTTGTGTATTTAATCTTCCAATTTTAGAACCCTTTCATAATGGAGTATACTTTTAATTCTTTCAAACACTAAGGATTTGGATGTATTGCTTGTTAGACGTCTAAGGGTTTAGGGAATATATAAGCCAATAAACAGGATTTCAAGTACTTTTATTATTAAACTATAGTGTGTTATATCTTTTTTTTAATAATTTTATTTTTTTAATGAGGCAACATCAATAAATCAGGATATATATATATTCAAAAATAACATGTCCAGGTTATCTTGTCATTCAATTATGTTGCATAACCATCACCCAAAGTCAGATTGTCCTCTGTCACCTTCTATCTAGTTTGCTTTCTGCCCCTCTCTCTCCCCTTTTCCCTCTCCCTCTCCCCCCTCCCCCTGTAACCACCACACTCTTATCAATGTCTCTTAGTCTCACTTTTATGTCCCACCTACGTATGGAATAATGCAGTTCCTGTTTTTTTCTGATTTACTTATTTCACTTCATATAATGTTATCAAGATCCCAACATTTTGCTGTAAATGATCCGATGTCATCATTTCTTATGGCAGAGTAGTATTCCATAGAGTATATGTGCCACATCTTTTTTATCCAGTAATCTATTGATGGGCTTTTTGGTTGTTTCCATGTCCTGGCCACTGTGAACAATGCTGCAATGAACATGGGGCTGCATGTGTCTTTACGTATCAATGTTTCTGAGTTTTGGGGGTATATACCCAGTAGAGGGATTGCTGGGTCATAAGGTAGTTCTATTTTCAGTTTTTTGAGGAACCACCATACTTTCTTCCATAATGGTTGTACTACTTTACATTCCCACCAACAGTGGATGAGGGTTCCTTTTTCTCCACAGGCTCTCCAACATTTGCTATTACCTGTCTTGTTAATAATAGCTAATCTAACAGGTGTGAGGTAGTATCTCATTGCAGTTTTGATTTGCATTTCTCTAATAACTAAAGAAGATGAGCATCTTTTCATATATCTGTTGGCCATTTGTATTTCTTCCTGGGAGAAGTGTCTGTTCATGTCCTCTTTCCATTTTTTTATTGGATTGTTTGTTTGTTTGTTGTTGAGTTTTATGAGTTCTTTGTATATTTTGGATATTAGGCCCTTATCTGAGCTGTTGTTTGAAAATATCATTTCCCATTTAGTTGACTGTTTGTTTATTTTGTTATCAGTTTCTCTTGCTGAGCAAAAACTTCTTAGTCTGATGTAGTCCCATTCATTAATTTTTGCCTTCACTTCTCTTGCCATTGGGTCAAATTCATAAAATGTTCTTTAAAACGCAGGTCCATGAGTTTAGTACCTATGTCTCCTTCTATGTACTAAATTGTTTCAGGTCTTATGTTTAGATCTTTGATCCATTTTGAGTTAATTTTAGTACAGGTGGACAAACTGTAGTCCAGTTTCATTCTTTTGCATGTGGCTTTCCAGTTTTCCCAGCACCATTTGTTGAAGAGGCTTTCTATTCTCCATTGTGTGTTGTTGGCCCCTTTATCAAAAATTATTTGACTATATATATGTGGTTTTATTTCTGGACTTTCTATTCTGTTCCATTGGTTTCAGTGTCTATTTTTCTGCCAATACCATGATGTTTTGATTGTTGTGGCCCTATAATATAGTTTGAAGTCAGGTATTGTAATGCCCCTAGCTTTATTCTTTTTTTTTTAGGATTGCTTGGCTATTCGGGTTTTTTTATAGTTCCATATAAATCTGATGATTTTTTGCTCCATTTCTTTAAAAAATGTCATTGGAATTTTGATGGGAATTGCATTAAATTTGTATATTGCTTTGGGTAATATGGCCATCTTGATTATATTTATTCTTCCTAACCAAGAACAAGGAATATTCTTCCATCTCATTATATCTTTTTCGATTTCCCTTAACAATGGTTTATAGTTTTCATTATATAAGTCCTTTACATTCTTTGTTATGTTTATTCCTAGGTATTTTATTTTTTGTTGTTGCAATCGTGAAGGGGATTATTCTTTTGAGTTCGTTCTCAAATGTTTCATTGTTGGCATATAGAAATGCTATTGACTTCTGTATGTTAACTTTGTATCCTGTGACCTTACTGTATTGGCTTATTGTTTCTAGTAGTCTTTTTGTGGATTCTTTGGGGTTTTCGATGTATAGGATCATATCATCTGCAAAAAGTGATACCTTTATTTCTTCTTTTCCGATATGGATGCCTTTTATTTCTTTGTCTTGTCTGATTGCTCTGGCTAGAACCTCTAGTACCACATTAAATAAGAGTGGAGAGAGTGGACAACCCTGTCTTGTTCCTGATTTAAAGGGGAAAGCCTTCAGTTTAGTGCCATTTAATATGATGTTAGCTGATGGTTTATCATATATGGCCTTTATCATGTTGAGATATTTTCCTTCTATACCCATTTTGTTGAGAGTCTTCAACATAAAATTGTGTTGTATTTTATTGAAAGCCTTTTCTGCGTCTATTGATAAGATCATGTGGTTTCTGTTCTTTGTTTTGTTGATATGGTGTATTACATTAACCGTTTTACGTATGTTGAACCATCCTTGAGATTCTGGGATGAATCCTACTTGATCATGATGTATTATTTTTTTAATGTGTTGTATTCAATTTGCTAGTATTTTCTTTAGTATTTTAGCATCTGTATTCATTAAAGATATTTGTCTGTAGTTTTCTTTTTTTGTGCCATTCTTGCCTGGTTTTGGTATGAGGGTTATGTTGGCCTCATAAAACATGTTTGGAAGTATTGTTTCTTCTTCAATTTTTTGGAAGACTTTCAGTAGAATAAGAACCAAGTCTTCTTTGAATGTTTGATGAAATTCGCTGGTATAGCCGTCTGGACCTGGACTTTTATTTTTGGGGAGGTTTTTATTGTTTTTTTTTCTATTTCTTCTCTACTGATAGGTCTGTTTAGGCTTTCTGCTTCTTCTTGACTCAGTCTAGGAAGGTTGTATTGTTCTAGGAATTTATCCATTTCTTCTAGGTAATTGAATTTAGTGGCATAAAGTTTTTCATAGTATTTTTTCTTTGCCGTTGGTTTGTGCCAATTTCATTATGATGTGCCTTGTAGTAGGTTTGTTGGGGTTAATAAATCTAGGAGTTCTGTTTGCTTCTTGAATTTGAGGCTTTAATTTTTCCACAGGCTTGGGAAGTTCTCATCTATTATTTGTTTGAGTATGTTCTCCATTCCATTATCTCTCCCTTCTCCCTCTGATATACCTATTATTCTTATGTTATTCTTTTTGATGGAGTCAGATAATTCCTGTAGGGCTATCTCATTTTTTTTTTGAGTCTCTTTCTTCTTCTCTCTGTTGTGCCTCAAGTTGCTTGTCTTCTATTTCACTAATCCTACCTTCTATCTGTCCTGTTCTATTAACTAAGCTTGTTACCTCGTTTTTCAGCTTCTGAATTGAGTTTTTCATCTCTGTTTGATTTGTTTTTATAGTTTCAATTTCCTTGGAAATAAATTCTTTGTGTTCATTGAGTTGTTTTCTGAGCTCCCTAAATTGCCTTTCTGTGTTTTCTTGTATATCTCTGAGTATTTTTAGGATTTATGTTTTAAATTTTCTGTCGTTTAACTCCAAGGTTTCCAATATATAAAATTTCTTCTCCATAGATTTTTCCTCATCTATTTATGTTACCTCTCTTTCTTTTGTATCCATGATATTTGATTTTCTCTTCCTTAATGGCATCTGAGGGTGGTTTTGTTGATAGAATTAATGAGATTTAATAAAAAATAGAAAGTTAAAAAAATAAAAATAAAAAATAAAAAAGAGTTGTTTTTTTTTAAATTAATAATTAAAGAAAAATAAAATAAATAAAAATTTTAAAAAAGGAAATTATTCCCCCCCTCCTTTTCTTCTCTCTTCTCCTCTCCCCTCTTTCATGAGAAAATCTTGTGGTGAACTGTGAATTATATTCTACTAAATAGAACAAAAATGCCTGTAATGGAGGGGCTGAATTGGGGAGAAGTAATAAAGGCACAAAAAAAAAAAAAAAAAAAAAAAAGAAAAGAAAAGAAAAAGAAAAAAAAGGGAGGTATGGACCCACAAAAAATAAATAAGGAAAAAATTTGGGTCAAGAATACAAAAATGATTTGCTTTTAGGTGTTGGTTGACTAAGAGTTATGATGAGAGGAATAAGAGGGAAACAGGAAAATGGGGGGACAAATTAAAAAATTACTATTGTATTTAGTGGAACAAGAACTAGATAAAATGGAGAGCCAGGGATGGGAGCACTGCTAGTGAGTTAAAAAGGTGAAGTAAAAACCCCCCAAAATGCCACAAACATAAGTTTGAGTCCCAGATAAGATAATTTGTTTGTTATTGAGGTTTGAATGAGAGGAGACGTAAAGGAGAAAGGAAGAAACTAATATAGGGGGAGAAAAGAAAGAGAGAGAGAGAAAAAAGAGGGAACCACTAAAAGAAGAAAAAAGAAAAAAGAGGAGAGAGAGAGAGTTAAGGGTTTTGGAGTGCAACCCTCATAGAGAGAAAGGAAGAGGAAAGAAAAGATAATGGGAGATGTAACACTTATGGGTAGTGTAGTTCAAGGAGAGGAGAGAGTAAGACCGGCAGAGAGTTAAACGACCAAATTGGAGGAGGAAAAAAAAAATCAAGAATGAAGATAAGAGAAACAAATGAACAAATATAATAAAATGGGATAGGTTATAAAGTCTGCGGATTATTCTTGATTTTGAGAGATTATCTTCTTGCTTTTTTTTTTCTCTCCCTCTTCCTGGTCAGTGACTCTGTACCCCGGGTTCTGCCCCTTTGGCATGCTCAGGTAGAGGTTCGTAGTTGATAAGTCTCTATGGCGATGTCATGTATTGTGCTTCAGTCTCATTGGCAGTCGAGGCTCATTAGCATTTATAGGCTCTGACAGTGAGAGAGTCCATGTTCCTGGAGGCTCTCTCCTAGTCTTTCCTTCCTCAGTTAGTAGCCTGATAATCCAGCTATGGGGTTGCTGCTGCCTCTGCCTGGATAGTAAGAGGCTCAAAGATCTGGCAATTCCCCCCTCTCTATTCCCACTCAGCACAGGGCTCTGGGTAAGGCTCAGTCAGTCATAGCTGCTAACATAATCAGGCAGGGCTTCTGCCCACTCAAAGACCTCTGGCTCTGCCACTCTGTCTGGTAACATGGGCAGGTGCCCACTCCTGGGGCACTTGGAGGAAACTCTCACTCACTATCTGTGTGCAGACCAGGATATCAGGCTGGCAGTCTCACACTCTGAGTGAAACCCCCGCCCACATGGAAAAGTTCCAGTGTTGGAATTGGCTCTCGCTCCCTCCCCATGCGCGGCTTTTTCAGGGTGCTGGGGCAACCTGGAGATTCTGCTTTTGGCCCACACAAAGGCCCCTGACTCTGCCCCTCTGTGGGATAACACGGGTGCCCACTGCCGAGGCACTCGGAGGAATCTCTCGCTCACTATCTGCGTGCGCAGACCAGGATATCAGGCTGGCAGTCTCACCCTCTGAGTAAAACCCTCACCTGCACCAAAAAGTTCCAGCATTGGAATTGGCTCTCGCTCCCTCCCCACGTGTGGCTTTTTCAGGGCACTGGGGCAGCCTGAGATCTCGCTTTTGGCCCTCTGACTCTGCCCCTCTGTGGGATAACACAGCTGCCCACTCCTGAGGTGCTGGGAGGAATCTCTTGCCCACTCTCCGTGCGCGCAGACCAGGATATCAAGGCAGCGGCCTCATCCTCTGAGTGAAACCCACGCCCGCACGGAAAAGTTCCAGCGTTGGAATTGGCTCTCACTCCCTCCCCGTGCGCGGCTTTTTCAGGGTGCTGGGGCAGCCCAGAGATTCCGCTTTTGACCCACACAAAGGCCCCTGACTCTGCCTCTCTGTGGGGTAACACGAGCGCCCACTGCTGAGGCACTCGGAGGAATCTCTCACCCATTATTTGCGCGTGCCTATTTGGGGAAAATGGCTGCCCCACTAGTCTTTCTTTGTCTGGGTTTGGCGCGAGTGTTGGCTTGTAGTGACTGGGTTGTCACAGGCACTGTATTTCCTTGGCTTGGATCTCTGTGCCACAGCCTGGTTCAGCCATTTGTGCTGCAGCCTGGATCTATTCACCCCCTTTGCCCACCTCAGTTTCGATACTCTCAGTTCCCAGTGAAAGCAGCCCTGTTTAGGTTAGTGAGGAAGACGGAGCATTTCTTACTCCCTATTTCCTTCAGGGTTTGATTATATATTATATTTAGCCAATTTTTTGCTCGACCATACCTTCGGGTATATTGCGAAACTTCTGGAGGCTCCAAGGATAGGTTTTTCTGTTTCTGGTTGAAGATCTTGTTGAGTTTTGGGGGAGATTTATCGGTATCGCTTCCTACCACGCCATTACTCTGACATCAACTCTATATCTTTAAGTATATATATATAGATCTGAAAAACATAATACTATAGCATTTTTTATCAAATTCCTTTCAATAGTGCATATTTTATTATATTCACAAAAACATAAGAGTTCAGCCATAGTGATCTCTACTCTATCAAGTCATCCTAAAATTGCCAGGACCTATCACCTCTGAACTCATTATCAGGCCAGTTCATTGTAGCCTACATCAGCACCTTCTTTGAGATGACTGAAGTTACCTTTTTTGCTCACACGAGAGATTGGAATGATATCATGCTCTTCCTGCAGGTGCATGGGTGGATATCCATTTAATTATAAATGGAATCTGGAATAAAGATGTTTGTGAAGCAAAGTTAGGGGAAGATTTTACAGTAGTCTCATGACTACACACTGAGAGATTTTTTTCTCCCTCTTCTACAATAGTCCTTCCTGAATAATGGCCATTTCCATATTTTCCATCTTTATAGGGAATTAAAAGTTCACAAGTTGTTTACTAGAATTATGGCATTTTAGAATACAAAATATATATTTATATGTGATTTCTTATTCAGTTAGCTTTATTTGGCTTAAAGTTTCTCTTTCTCTTCATTGTCCTTCCTTTTATGACAGGTTGACTCATTATGGCCTTAGGATTACTTTGAATTTTCTGGCTAATACAATTATACTTTCCTTCCCACTTAATCAAAAACAAAAGCATTTCTTTTTTACAGCTGAGTAGTTTTTCATTGTGAAAATGTACCACCACTTTTTTATTCACTCGTCTACTGATGAGCAGTTGGGCTGCTTCCAAATCTTGGCTATTGTAATGCTGTAATAAACATAGGTATGTGTATATTATTTTGAATTAGTGTTTCAAGTTTTATTCAGGTATATTCCAAGAAATGGAATCACTGGGTCATAGGGCATTTTTATTTTTTGAGGAAACTCCATATTGCTTTCTAAAGTGACCACACCAATCTGCATTCCCACCAATACTGTGTGAGGGTTCCCTTTTTACCACATCTTTGCCACCACTTGTTATTTGTTGATTTATTGATGATAGCCATTATGCCATGCATGCAGGGGTATGTCACTGTGGATTTAATTTGTATTTCTTTAATGATTAGTGACATTGAGAATTTTTTCATATGTCTATTGGCTACTGTTTGTGACAGCATGGATGGACCTAGAGAGTATTATCCTAAGTGAAATAAGCCAATCAGAGAAAGTTAAGTACCACATGATTTCACTTATATGTGAAATCTAATAAATGAAATAAACTAATAAATGAAATAGAAACAGACTCATAGATACAGCAAACAAACTAAACAGCTGTCAGAGTGGGGGAAGTTCAGGGGCTGTGTGAAAAAGATGAAGGGATTAAGCAAAAAAAAAAATGAAACAAAACAACCAAAAAAACCTCATAAACACAGGCAACAGTTTGATTTTTACCAGAGGGAAAAGGGGTGGGAGTAGGTAGGAGAGGGTGAAGAAGGTAAAAGGTGATGGAAGAATTGACTGGTTGTGAACACACAATATAGTATACAGACGATGTTTTATAGAATTGTACACCTGAGACCTATATAAATTTATTAACCAATGCCACCTTAATAAATTCATTTAAAAGAAGTAAAGGCATTTATACTACATTACTTTGTCCTGAGAATATATAATGCTTTCTCTTTTGTTTTTATGCCCAAATAGTATTCTTTAATTAAGTGATTACTAATTCATTTATGTATTCTGCATAGAAATGCAGATATAGATAGTACTAATATAGCAAGATCAGTGGTAACAAAGTCACTGAGTTCTGATGGAAGCTAAGGAAAAAATAGTTCCCTAAACTTGAGGGTAGAAGCCTAACCAAGACCTTTGATCACAGAAAGTTTATCATAACTTCTTGGCTCATCTGTGCTTTTAAAATTACTTTGCCCCTGTCTGAAATGGTTTCCTGTACAGGGTCATGACCTGCACTATCATGAACTGTTCCTTCAGAATCTTAATGTGTAACCTCTTTTAAAGATTCCCTGTGCTCTCAGTCTCAATAGCTTTGCCATGTAAAAATCATGACTCTTCCATCAAAATTCATCAGGAAACTACTATTTAGTCAAGTATTTCTTAGTTATCTCTTCTTTAAAGGGAAACACCAGAATGGGATGTGAACATACCTTTTACTACTATTGTTTAGTTATTCAGATTTCTATCAGTCTTATAGTTTTATATACATACACACACACACACGATTTCTTTTTTTAATAGAATTTATTGCAGTAACACTGGTTAAAAAAATTATACAACTTGCAGTCCAAATTCTACAACATAGCTCTGTAAACTGTATTGTGTTTTCACCACCCCCAACCCCAAGTCATGTCTTTGTCCATCTCCACTAATCTCCCTTCAACTTCCACCCTCAGCAGTCACACTGTTTCCCATGCCCACAGGTTTTATCCTTTTGTCCTTTTTGCTTAATCCCTCCCACACCCTCACCCAGCCCTACCTGATAGATGCCAGCCTGTTCTTTGTGTATGAGTCTGTTTCATTCAGCCTTGTAGTTTTCTTAAAAAATCTATCTATATCTATATCTACATATCTATCTATATATATATATCTATACATGAAATAAAAAGTTTTACTCTACAATTAATAGGATAGTATGAACTGGAAAAAAGGATTTTGAACTGTATGAAAGACTTTCTTAAAATTTATTTATATATTTTTTTTACAGTTACATCAATTACTTGGTTGAAGATTTGGAATGCAGTGTCATAATAAATATGTATGATCAAATCTTGGAAAGAAAATGGGAATATTTAAGGACAGAATTAAGAAAAGATAAATGATGGCTAAAATAATCTAATGTAAATAAAATAAAGATGTATGTAAATACTGAATTTCAGAAGTTCAGAAAGTCAACAGCTTATGTATAAGTTAGGACAACACCTGATTTGATAGTGAGTGTTCATTAATACTAATTCATAGCAAAGCAAAGCAAGAAGCAGACAAAGCTATGGAGTTTTTAATTTAGGCCAGTAATATGTTATGTTCTCTAGGATAGTTATAAAATTTTACCCTACGTAGTCTTTTTAAAAAGAACATAACATTTTTTATAAATATATACATGTGCCAACAATTTTTATTTATCAATACCAACAGAAATCCCCAATTTGGGGTGCGCTGAAGAGGGGAACTTTATTCAGTGCAAAACAGGTCAACTGTAACAAAGTATGGCTATAAAAATAGCACAGCTGTGAGCAGAGGCAAATTTAAGGGTGGGCACAAAGGGCACGTGCCCTAGGCCCCGATTTCTGAAGGGCTCCGCAAAACCCCAACTTTACACTTTTTTCTAATGACACCAAGTTTAGTTTCATATGTGCAATTTTAACATTAATAGTATATAATGTTTTTTATTTATTTAAAAATATGTTTAACATGTATTTTTATTTTCCTTGTCTATCTCTCTTTTTTTTTTCTTTTTTTTTTATTAATAATTTTATTTTTTTAATGGGGTGACATCAATAAATCAGGATACATATATTCAAAGATAACAAGTCCAGGTTATCTTGTCATTCAATTATGTTGCATACCCACCACCCAAAGTCAGATTGTCCTCTGTCACCTTCTATCTTGTTTTCTTTGTGCCCCTGCCCGACCCCTTTCCCTCTCCCATTCCCCCCTCCCCCCGTAACCACCACACTCTTATCAATGTCTCTTAGTTTCACTATTATGTCCCACCTACGTATGGAATAATACAGTTCCTGGTTTTTTCTGATTTACTTATTTCGCTTCATATCATGTTATCAAGATCCCACCATTTTGCTGTAAATGTTCCGATGTCATCATTTCTTATGGCTGAGTAGTATTCCATAGTGTATATGTGCCACATCTTCTTTATCCAGTCATCTATTGATGGGCTTTTTGGTTGTTTCCATGTCCTGGCCACTGTGAACAATGCTGCAATGAACATGGGGCTGCATGCATGTGTCTTTACGTATCAATGTTTCTAAGTTTTGGGGGTATATACCCAGTAGAGGGATTGCTGGGTCATAAGGTAGTTCTATTTTCAGTTTTTTGAGGAACCACCATACTTTCTTCCATAATGGTTGTACTACTTTACATTCCCACCAACAGTGGATGAGGGTTCCTTTTTCTCCACAGGCTCTCCAACATTTGCTATTACCTGTCTTGCTAATAACAGCTAATCGAACAGGTGTGAGGTGGTATCTCATTGCCGTTTTGATTTGCATTTCTCTAATAGCTAAAGAAGATGAGCATCTTTTCATATATCTGTTGGCCATTTGTATTTCTTCCTGGGAGAAGTGTCTATTCATATCCTCTTCCCATTTTTTTTATTGGATTGTTTGTTTGTTTGTTGTTGAGTTTTATGAGTTCTTTGTATATTTTGGATATTAGGCCCTTATCTGAGCTGTTGTTTGAAAATATCATTTCCCATTTAGTTGGCTTTCTGTTTATTTTGTTATCAGTTTCTCTTGCTGAGCAAAAACTTCTTAGTCTGATGTAGTCCCATTCATTAATTTTTGCCTTCACTTCTCTTGCCTGTGGAGTCAAATTCATAAAATGCTCTTTAAAACCCAGGTCCATGAGTTGAGTACCTATGTCTTCTTCTATGTACTTAATTGTTTCAGGTCTTATGTTTAGATCTTTGATCCATTTTGAGTTAATTTTTGTACAAGGGGAGAGACTGTAGTCCAGGTTCATTCTTTCGCATGTGGCTTTCCAGTTTTCCCAGCACCATTTATTGAAGAGGCTTTCTTTTCTCCATTGTGTGTTGTTGGCCCCTTTATCAAAAATTATTTGACTATATATATGTGGTTTTATTTCTGGACTTTCTATTCTGTTCCATTGGTCTGAGTGTCTATTTTTCTGCCAATACCATGCTGTTTTGATTGTCGTGGCCCTATAATATAGTTTGAAGTCAGGTATTGTAATGCCCCCAGCTTCATTCTTTTTCTTTAGGATTGCTTTGGCTATTCGGGGTTTTTTATAGTTCCATATAAATCTGATGATTTTTTGCTCTATTTATTTAAAAAATGTCATTGGAAGTTTGATGGGAATTGCATTAAATTTGTATATTGCTTTGGGTAATATAGCCATCTTGATTATATTTATTCTTCCTAGCCAAGAACAAGGTATATTCTTCCATCTCATTATATCTTTTTCGATTTCCCTTAATAATGGTTTATAGTTTTCATTATATAAGTCCTTTACATTCTTTGTTATGTTTATTCCTAAGTATTTTATTTTTTTTGTTGCAATCGTGAAAGGGATTATTCTTTTGAGTTCCTTCTCAGTTGTTTCATTGTTGGCATATAGAAAGGCTATTGACTTCTGTATGTTAAATTTGTATCCTGCAACCTTACTGTATTGGCTTATTGTTTCTAGTAGTCTTTTTGTGGATTCTTTGGGGTTTTCGATGTATAGGATCATATCATCTGCAAAAAGTGATACCTTTATTTCTTCTTTTCCGATATGGATGCCTTTTATTTCTTTGTCTTGTCTGATTGCTCTGGCTAGAACCTCTAGTACCACATTAAATAACACTGGAGAGAGTGGACAACCCTGTCTTGTTCCTGATTTAAGGGGGAAAGCCTTCAGTTTAGTGCCATTTAATATGATGTTAGCTGATGGTTTATCATATATGGCCTTTATCATGTTGAGATAATTTCCTTCTATACCCATTTTGTTGAGAGTCTTAAACATAAAATTGTGTTGTATTTTATCGAAAGCCTTTTCTGCGTCTATTGATAAGATCATGTGGTTTTTGTTCTTTGTTTTGTTGATATGGTGTATTACGTTAACCGTTTTACGTATGTTGAACCATCCTTGAGATTCTGGGATGAATCCCACTTGATCATGATGTATTATTTTTTTAATATGTTGTTGTATTCGATTTGCTAGTATTTTGTTTAGTATTTTAGCATCTGTATTCATTAGAGATATTGGTCTGTAGTTTTCTTTTTTTTGTGCCATCCTTGCCTGGTTTTGGTATGAGGGTTATGTTGGCTTCGTAAAATGTGTTTGGAAGTATTGCTTCTTCTTCAATTTTTTGGAAGACTTTGAGTAGAATAGGAACCAAGTCTTCTTTGAATGTTTGATAAAATTCGCTGGTATAGCCGTCAGGGCCTGGACTTTTATTTTGGGGGAGGTTTTTAATGGTTTTTTCTATTTCTTCTCTACTGATAGGTCTGTTTAGGCTTTCTGCTTCTTCTTGACTCAGTCTAGGAAGGTTGTATTGTTCTAGGAATTTATCCATTTCTTCTAGGTTGTTGAATTTAGTGGCATAAAGTTTTTCATAGTATTCTACAATAATTTTTTGTATATCTACGGTGTCCGTGGTGATTTCTCCTCTTTCATTTTGGATTTTGTTTATATGAGTTCTTTCTCTTTTTTCCTTGGTAAGTCTTGCCAAGGGTTTGTCAATTTTGTTGATCTTTTCAAAGAACCAGCTCCTTGTTCTATTAATTTTTTCTATAGTTTTTCTGTTCTCTAATTCATTTATTTCTGCTCTGATTTTTATTATCTCCTTTCTTCGGCTGGTTTTGGGTTGTCTTTGTTCTTCTTTTTCTAGTTCCTTAAGGTGGGAAGTTAAGTGGTTCACTTGGGCTCTCTCTTGTTTGTTCATATATGCCTGAAGTGATATGAACTTCCCTCTTATTACTGCTTTTGCTGCATCCCATAGATTTTGATATGTCGTATTGTCATTTTCATATGTCTGTATATATCTTTTGATCTCTGCACTTATTTCTTCTTTGACCTATTCATTTTTAAAAAGTATGTTGTTTAGTTTCTACATTTTTGTGGGATTTTTTTCCTCTTTTTTGCAGTTGAATTTTAGTTTCAAGGCTTTATGATCAGAAAATATGCTTGGTACAACTTCAATTTTTCTGAATTTTCTGATGTTGTTTTTGTGGCCCAACATATGGTCAATTCTTGAGAATGATCCATGTGCACTGGAGAAAAATGTATACTCAGTCACTTTGGGATGAAATGTCCTGTAGATGTCTATCATATCCAGGTGCTCTAGTGTTTTGTTTAAGGCCACTATGTCTTTGTTGATTTTCTGTTTGAATGACCGATCTAGAGCCGTCAGTGGTGTATTGAGATCTCCAAGTATGATTGTGTTTTTGTCAGTTTTTGTTTTAAGATCAATAAGTAGCTGTCTTATATATTTTGGTGCTCCTTGGTTTGGTGCATATATATTAAGAATTGTTATGTCTTCTTGATTCAGTGTCCCCTTAGTCAATATGAAATGGCCATTTTTGTCTCTGAGTACTTTTCCTGTCTTGTATTCAGCATTATCCGATATGAGTATTGGTACACCTGCTTTTTTTTGGATGTTATTTGCTTGGAGTATTGTTTTCCAGCTTTTCACTTTGAATTTGTTTTTATCCTTGTTACTTAGATGAGTTTCCTGTAGGCAGCATACAGTTGGATTTTCTTTTTTTATCCATTCTGCTACTCTGTTCCTTTTTATTGGTGAGTTTAATCCGTTTACATTTAGTGTAATTATTGATACTTCTGAGTTCCCTAATGCCATTTTATATCTTGCTTTCTGTTATTTTTGTGTCTTGTTTGATCCTTCTCTTTCGTTTTTCTATCTTTTGTTTTTATTTGGTTGTATTCCATACATCTTTCCTCTGTTGCTATCTTTTTTATCGCATGTGCTTCTGTGGTGGTTTTTTCAATGGTGGTTACCTTTGAGTATTGAAAAGGGTCCCTACCCTGTTCATTGTAGCGAACTACTTTGTGAGTACTTTTGCTCTCCATCGTCCTTTGCTACTGTTAATCTTCATCTTCTCCTCCTCTTTTTTTTGTTGTCACAGTTTAAATTTGGTTTTATTGTGTTCTTCTTGGAGCTTTTACTTGTGGCTCTGTTTTTTTTTTTTTTGTTCTTTGTATCTGATTGGAGAACCCCCTTTAGTAATTCTTGTAGTGGGGGCTTTCTGATGATGAATTCCCTCTTCTTTTCTGTATCTGTGAATGTTTTTATTTCTCCTTCATATTTGAAGGATAGCTTTGATGGATATAGTATTCGTGGCTGAAAGTTCCTCTCTTTCAGGACTTTAAATATTGGGGTCCACTCTCTTCTAGCTTGTAGAGTTTCTGCTGAGAAATCTGATGATAATCTAATGGGCCTTCCTTTATATGTTGTATTCTTCTTTTTCCTGGCTGCCTTGAGAATTTTTTCTTTGCTGTTGGTTTGTGTCAATTTCATTATGATATGCCTTGGAGTAGGTTTGTTGGGGTTAAGAAAACTCAGAGTTCTGTTTGCTTCTTGAACTTGAGGCTTTAGTTCTTTCCACAGGCTTGGGAAGTTCTCATCTATTATTTGTTTGAGTATGTTCTCCATTCCATTTTCTCTCTCTTCTCCCTCTGATATACCTATTATTCTTATGTTATTCTTTTTAATGGAGTCAGATAATTCTTGTAGGGCTATCTCATTTTTTTTAATTTTTGAGTCTCTTTCTTCTTCTCTCTGTTGTGCCTCAAGTTGCTTGTCTTCTATTTCACTAATCCTCTCTTCTATCTGACCTGTTCTATTAGCTAAGCTTGTTACTTCGTTTTTCAGCTCGTGAATTGAGTTTTTCATCTCTGTTTGATTTGTTTTTATAGTTTCAATTTCCTTGGACATATATTCTTTGTGTTCATTGAGTTGTTTTCTGAGCTCCCTAAATTGCCTTTCTGTGTTTTCTTGTATATCTCGGAGGATTTTTACGATTTCTATCTTGAATTCTCTGTCATTTAGCTCCAAGGTTTCCAATATATTAAATTTTTTCTCCATAGATTTTTCCTCATCTAGCTGTGTTACCTCTCTTTCTTTTGTATCCATGATATTTGATTTTCTCTTCCTTAATGGCATCTGAGGGTGGTTTTGTTGATAGTATTAATGAGATTTAATAAAGAATAAAAAGTTTAAAAAATAATAAAAATAATAAAAAATCGAAAAGATTTGTTTTTTTAAAAAAGTTAATAATGAAATAAAGAAAAATAAAATAAAATAAAAATTTTTTAAAAAGAAAATTATTCCCCCCCTTCTTTTTTCCTCTCCTCTCCTCTCCCCTCTTTCTTGAGAAAATCTTGTGGTGAACTGTGAATTTTAACAAACAATGCCTGTGATGGAGGGCCTAAATTGGGGAAAAGTAATAAAGGGGCAAAAAAAAAGAAAAAAAAAATAGAAAAAAAAAAGAAAAACAAAAAAAAAAAAGAAAAAAGAAAAAAAAAGAGTGTATGGACCCACAAAAAACAAATAAGGAAAAAATATGGGTCAAGAACAAAATGATTTGCTTTTAGGTGTTGGTTTTCTAAGAGTTATGATGAGAGGAATAAGAGAAAAACGGAAAAATGGGGGGACAAATTAAAAAATTACTATTGTATTTAGTGGAACAAGAATTAGATAAAATGGAGAGCCAGGGATGGGAGCACTGCTAGTGCGTTAAATAGGTGAAGTAAAAACCCCCCAAAATGCCACAAACATAAGTTTGAGTCCCAGATAAGATAATTTGTTTGTTATTGAGGTTTGAATGAGAGGAGATGTAAAGGAGAAAGGAAGAAACTAATATAGAGGGAGAAAGAAAAGAGAGAGAGAGAGAGAAAGAGGGAACCACTAAAAAAAGAAAAAAGATGAGAGAGAGAGAGAGTTAAGGGTTTTGGAGTGCAACCCTCATAGAGAGAAAGGAAGAGAAGAGAAAAGATAATGGGAGATGTAACACTTATGGGTAGTGTAGTTCAAGGAGAGGAGAGAGTACGACCGGCAGAGAGTTAATCGGCCAAATTGGAGGAGGAAAAAAAGTATCAAGAATGAAGATAAGAGAAACAAACGAACAAATATAATAAAATGGGATAGGTTATAAAGTCTGCAGATTATTCTTGATTTTGAGAGGTTATCTTCTTGCTTTTTCTTTTCTCTCCCTCTTCCTGGTCGGTGACTCTGTACCCCGGGTTCTGCCCCTTTGGCACGCTCAGGTAGAGGTTTGCAGTTGATAAGTCTCTATGGCAATGTCATGTATTGTGCTTTAGTCTCATTGGCAGTCGAGGCTCATTAGCATTTATAGGCTCCGACAGTGAGAGAGTCCGTGTTCCTGGAGCCTTTCTCCTAGTCTTTCCTTCCTCAATTAGTGGCCTGATAATCCAGCTATGGGGTTGCTGCTGCCTCTGCCTGGATAGTAAGAGGCTCAAAGAGCTGGCAACTCCCCACTCTATTTCCACTCAGCACAGGGCTCTGGGTAAGGCTCAGTCAGTCAGAGCTGCTAGCATAATCAGGCGGGCTTTCCGCCCACTCAAAGACCTCTGGCTCTGTCTGCCACTCTGTCCGGTAACACCCGCGGGCTCCCACTTCCGGGGCGCTTGGAGGAAACTCTCACTCACTGGCTGCACGCGCAGACCAGGATATCCAGCCAGCAGTCTCACGCTCTGAGTGAAACCCCCAACTGCAGGGAAAAGTTCCAGTGTTGGAATTGAGTCTCGCTCCATCCCCGTGCGCGGCTTTTGCAAGGCACTGGGGCGGCCCGAGATTCTGCTTTGGCCCACACAAAGGCCCCTGACTCTGCCCCTCTGTGCAATAACACGGGCGCGCACTGCTGAGGCACTCGGAGGAATCTCTCATTCACTAGCTGCGTGCGCAAACCAGGATATGAGGCTGGCCGCGTTTCCCTCTGAGTGAAACCCCCTCCAGCACGGAAAATCTCCACCGTTGGAATTAGTTCTCACTCCCTCCCATGCGTGGCTTTCCCAGGGCGCTGGGGCTGCCCAGAGACTCTGCCCTCGGCCCACAGAAAGGCCTCTGACCCTGCCTCTCCGTGGGGCAACACGGGCACCCACTCTCGGGGCCTAGGAAGAAATCTCTCGCCCACTAACTGCGTGCACGCCGACCAGGAGACTGGGTAAAATGGCCGCTCCGCTTGTCTTTCTTTGTTTGGGTTTGGCACGAGTGTTAGCTTGTATTGCCCGGGTTGCCACAGGATCAGTTTTTCCTCGGTTTGGATCTCCGTGCCACAGCCTGGTTCGGCCGTTTGTGCCGCGGCCTGGATCTATTCACCCCCTTTGGCCGCCTCAGTTTCTATATTCACAGTTACCAGAGAAAGCCGCCCTGTTTAGGTTAGTGAGGAAGGCGGAGCATTTCTTACTCCCTATTTCCTTTGGGGCTTGGTTATATATTTAGCCAATTTTTCACTCGACCATACCTTTGGGTGTATTGCGAAGCATCTGGAAGCTCCAAGTATAGGTTTTTCTGTTTCTGGTTGAAGATCTTGTTGAGTTTTGGGGGAGATTTATCGGTATCGCTTCCTACCCCGCCATTACTCTGATGTCATCTCTCTCTCTTTTCTTTTTTAAGGGGCCAAATATTTTCTTCTATGCCTGGGACCTCAACCGAAGTTAATCTGCCCCTGGCTATGAAACAGCCCTTGGGCCCATCCTTCTCCAGCCAGACAGTTCTGCTCTACTCCTGCGTGGTCTGTGCTGTGCTACCCTGGACTATTTCTCCCTGCTCTTGTGAGACATCTCTGGTGTTTTAACTCAGCGGGGGAGACACTGTTTTGTTTTCGGTCAAAAGGCAAGGTATACTCTCAGAGCCAGGGCATAGCTGGCTTATATTGACAGAAGTCTCTGCCTCTGGTCCCTGATTGGTTTGTCCTCATGCATATGAAGACTCTAAATTCTCACAATTTGATTGGTCCACAAGGTACTATCCTGGTTGGTCAGATAGAGCTGCTCTGTAGCCAGAGTTGTGCAGCTCTGATTGGATGGGGAAAGCCTCAGGTCTATGGGTGGAAATGGGATTCCAGGAACTATTTTATCAGGGCTGGTTTGAATGGCAGAAACATAGGGGAGGTAGGCATTTAATTCCGTGCAGATGCAGGTAATTCAGTGCAGGCTTCTCATTGATGTGCAGTTTGTATGAGCAACCCAGTGTATAAATGACTGCTAGGCTCTGTTTTTATCTATTTGTTTATTTATGTATATATATTTATGTATGTATGTATGTATTTACTTATTTATTTATTTATTTATTTTTATTTATTTTTAGCCCAGTTAGCCACCAGGAGCCCTTCTAGTAGGTTTCTTATTTTTCAAGCTTCACACTTGTGATTTGTGTGTGCTCATATAAATGTAAAATTAGGCATTTGAGGCCACCTAGGTAACAATTACATTGGTTACTATAGGGGCCTTCATTTTTTTACTTCAATATTGTTTCAAAAATTTGAAATTATAATCACAATATATAAAATAAACTAATGTCAAGGTTACATGGAATTCTTAGAGAACAATAACTATAATTCTATCACTTGAATAATAAACTATAAATTATATGCAAAAACTACAATAAATTATTAATTAAATTACTCTTAATTTTAATTTTACTTGCTCCTTTCAACTCTATAAGATAGGTAAAGTAAAATTATTTTTCTTATATGTATTAATGTAAACTCAGAGAGGCAAAGTGATTATTTTATTTTTTATATAAAATTTTTTTTTATTAATGTTAATGGGGTGACATCAATAAATCAGGGTACATATATTCAAAGAAAACATGTCCAGGTTATCTTGTCATTCAATTATGTTGCATACCCTTCACCTAAACTCAGATTGTCCTCCGTCATCCTCTATCTAGTTTTCTTTGTGCCCCTTCCACTCCCCCTTCCCCTCTACCTCCTTCCCTCCTGTGTCCCCCTCGCCCCCACCCCCAGTAACCACCACACTATTGTCCATGTCTCTTAGTCTCATTTTTATGTTCCACCAATGTATAGAATCATGTAGTTCTTGTTTTTTTCTGATTTACTTATTTCACTCCATATAATGTTATCAAGATCCCACCATTTTGTTGTAAATGATCCAATGTCATTATTTCTTATGGCAGAGTAGTATTCCATAGTGTATATGTGCCATATCTTCTTTATCCAGTCTTCTATTGAAGGGCTTTTTGGTTGTTTCCATGTCTTGGCCACTCTGAACAATGCTGCAATGAACATGGGGCTACATGTGTCTTTATGTATCAATGTTTCAGAGTTTGGGGGGTATATACCCAGTAGAGGGATTGCTGGGTCATAAGGTAATTCTATTTTCAGTTTTTTGAGGAACCACCATACTTTCTTCCATAATGGTTGTACTACTTTACATTCCTACCAACAGTGAATGAGGGTTCCTTTTTCTCCACAGCCTCTCCAACATTTGCTATTACCTGACTTGTTGACAATAACTAATCTAACAGGTGTGAGGTGGTATCTCATTGTAGTTTTGATTTGCATTTCTCTAATAATTAATGAAGATGAGCATCTTTTCATATATCTGTTGGCCATTTGTATTTCTTCCTGAGAGAAGTATCTGTTCATGTCCTCTTCCCATTTTTATTGGATTGTTTGTTTATTGTTGAGTTTTATGAGTTCTTTGTATATGTTGAATATTAGGCCCTTATCTGAGCTGTTGTTTGAAAATATCATTTCCCATTTAGTTGGCTGTCTGTTTATTTTGTTGTCAGTTTCTTTTGGTGAGCAAAAACTTTTTAGTCTGATGCAGTTACATTTATTTATCTTTGACTTCACTGTTCTTGCCTTTGGAGTCAAATTCATAAAATGCTCCTTAAAACCAAGGTCCATGAGTTCAGTACCTATGTCTTCTTTTATGTACTTTATTGTTTCAAATCTTATATTTAGGTCTTTGATCCAATTTGAATTAATTTTAGTACAAGGGAACAAGCTGTAGTTGAGTTTCATTCTTTTGCATATGACTTTCCAGTTTTCCCAGCACCATTTCTTGAAGGGGCTTTCTTTTCTCCATTGTGTGTTGTTGGCCCCTTTATCAAAAATTACTTGACCATATGTATGTGGTTTTATTTCTGGACTTTCTATTCAGTTCCATTGGTCTGAGTGTCTATTTTTCTGCCAATACCATGCTGTTTTGGCAGCATGGTATTGGCCCTATAATATAGTTTGAAGTCAGATAATGTAATGCCCCCAGCTTTATTCTTTTTCCTTAGGATTACTTTGGCTATTCGGGGTTTTATATAGTTCCATATAAATCTGATGATTTTTTGTTCAACTTCTTTAAAAAATGTCATAGGAATTTTGATGGGAATTGCATTAAATTTATAAATTGCTTTGGGTAATATAGCCATTTTGATTATATTTATTCTTCCTTTCAAAAAACAAGAAATATTTTTCCATCTCATTGTATCATTTTTGAATTCCTTTAACGATGCTTTGTAGTTTTCATTATATAGTTCCTTTACATTCTTTGTTATGTTTATTCCTAGGTATTTTATTTTTTTTGTTGCAATCACAAAGGGGATTATTTTTTTGAGTTTGTTTTCTAATATTTCATTGTTGGCATATAGAAAGGCTGTGGACTTTTGTATGTTAATTTTGTATCCTGCGACATTACTATATTGGTTTATTGTTTCTAGCAACCTTTTTGTGGAGTCTTTGGGGTTTTCCATGCATAGGATCATATCATCTGCAAAAAGTGATACCTTTATTTCATCTTTTATAATATGGATGCCTTTTATTTCTTTCTCTTGTCTGATTGCTTTGGCCAGAACTTCTTGCACAATGTTAAATAAGAGTAGAGAGAGTGGACAACCCTTTCTTCTTCCTTATTTAAGGTAGACAGTCCTCAGTTTTATGCCATTTAATATGATGTTGGCTGATGGTTTATCATATATGGCCTTTCTCATGTTGAGATATTTTCCTTCTATACCCATTTTGTTGAGGGTCTTAAACAGAGACTTGTGTTGTATTTTATTGAATGCCTTTTTTGCATCTATTGATAAGATAATGTGGTCTTTGTTTTTTGTTTTGTTGATATGGTATATTACGTTAACCATTTTACGTATGTTGAACCACCCTTGAGATTCTGGGATGAATCCCACTTTATCATGATGTATTATTTTTTTAAGGTGTTGTTTTATTCGATTTGCTAGTATTTTATTTAGTATTTTAGCATCTGTATTCATTAGAGATATTGGTCTGTAGTTTTCTTTTTTTGTGCCATCCTTGCCAGGTTTCGGTATGAGAGTTATGTTGGCCTCATAAAATGTGTTTGGAAGTATTGCTTCTTCTTCAATGTTTTGGAAGACTTTGAGTAGAATAGGAGCCAAGACTTCTTTGAATGTTTGATAGAATTCACAAATATAACCGTCTGGGCCTGGACTTTTATTTTTGGGGAGGTTTTAAATAGTTTTTTCTATTTCCTCCCTGCTAATTGGTCTGTTTAGGCTTTCTGCTTCTTCATGACTCAGTCTAGGAAGGTTGTATTCTAGGAATTTATCCATTTCTTCTAGATTGTTGAATTTGGTGGCATATAGTTTTTTGTAGTATTCTACAAAAATTCTTTGTATATCTTTGATGACTGTGGTGATTTTTCTTCTTTTATTTTGGATTTTGTTTATATTAGTCCATTCTCTTTTTTCCTTTGTGAGTCTTGCCAAGGGTTTGTCAATTTTGTTGATCTTTTCAAAGAACCAGCTCCTTGTTCTATTAATTTTTCTATAGTTTTTCTGTTCTCTATTTCATTTATTTCTGCTTTGATTGTTATTATTTCCTTTCTTCGGCTGGTTTTGGGTTGTCTTTGTTCTTCTTTTTCTAGTTCCTTAAGGTGTGAAGTTAAGTGGTTCACTTCGGCTCTCTCTTGTTTGTTCATATAGGCCTGAAGTGATATGAACTTCCCTCTTATTACTGCTTTTGCTGCATCCCAGAGATTCTGATATATCGTATTGTCATTTTCATATGTCTGTATATATCTTTTGATCTCTGCGCTTATTTCTTCTTTGACCCATTCATTTTTTAAAAATATGTTGTTTAGTTTCCACATTTTTGTGGGGTTTTTTTCCTCTTTTTTGCCGTTGAATTCTAGTTTAATTTATGATGAGAAAATATGCTTGGTACAATTTCAATTTTTCTGAATTTGCTGATGTTATTTTTGTGGCCCTACATATGTTCAATTCTTGAGAATGTTTGATGTACACTAGAGAAAAATGTGTACTCAGTCACTTTGGGATGAAGTGTCCTGTAGATGTCTATCATATCCAGGTGCTCTAGTGTTTTGTTTAAGTCCAATTTATCTTTATTGATTCTCTGTTTGAATGACTGATCTAGAGCCGTCAGCGGTGTATTGAGGTCTCCAAGTATGATTGTATTTTTGTCAGTTTCTGTTTTTAGGTCAATAAGTAGCTGTCTTATATATTTTGGTGCTCCTTGGTTTGGGGCATATATATTAAGGATTGTTATGTCTTCTTGATTCAGTGTCCCCTTAATCATTATGAAATGACCATTTTTGTCTCTGAGTACTTTTTCTGTCTTGTAGTCAGTATTTTAAATATGAGTATTGCTATACCTGCTTTTTTTTGGATGTTATTTGCTTGGAGTATTGTTTTCCAGCCTTTCACTTTGAATTTGTTTTTATCCTTGTTCCTTAGATGTGTTTCTTGTAGGCAGTGTACATTTGGATTTTCTTTTTTAATCCATTCTGCTACTCTTTGTCTTTTTATTGGTGAGTTTAATCCATTTACGTTTAGTGTAATTATTGATACTTGTGGGCTCCCTATTGCCATTTTATAATTTGCTTTCTGTTAGTTTTGTATCTTGTTTGATTCTTCTCTTTTGTTTTTCTATCATTTGTTTTTTTTTTTTTGTTTATATTTCATACTTCTTTCTTCTTTTGCTACCTTTTTTAAGTCATGTGCTTCTGGGGTGGTTTTTTTAAGGATGGTTACCATTAAGTAATGAAAAGGGTACCTACCGGCCCTGGCCAGTTGGCTCAGCAGTAGAGCATTGGCATGGCATGCGGGGGACCCGGGTTCGATTCCTGGCCAGGGCACATAAGAGAAGCACCCATTTGCTTCTCCACCTCCCCCTCCTTCCTCTCTGTCTCTCTCGTCTCCTCCCGCAGCCAAGGTTCCATTGGAGCAAAGATGTCCCAGGCGCTGGGGATGGTTCCTTGGCTTCTGCCCCAGGTACTAGAGGGGCTCTGGTCGCTGCAGAGCAACGCCACGAAGCGGCAGAGCATCGCCCCCTGGTGGGCAGAGCGTCGCCCCTGGTGGGCGTGCTGGGTGGATTCCAGTCGGGCGCATGCGGGAGTCTGTCTGACTGTCTCTCCCCGTTTCCAGGTTCAGAAAAATACAAAAAATACAAAAAAAAAAAAAGGGTACCTACCATATTCATTGTAGTACCCTATGTTGTGAGTGTTTCTGCACTTCATTGTCCTTTGCTATTGTTAATCTCCGTCCTCTCCCCTTTTTTTTGTTTTGTTGTCACAGTTTAAATTTGGTTTTATTGTGTTCTTGGTGGAGCTTTTACTTGTGGTTTTGTTTTGTTTTGTTCTTTGAATCTGGTTAGTAAACCCCCTTTTGTATTTCCTGGAGTGGGGGTTTTATGATGATAAATTTCTTCATCTTTTCTGTATTTGTGAATGTTTTTATTTCTCCTTTGTATTTGTATAGTATTCTTGGCTGAAAGTTCCTTTCTTTCAGGGCTTTAAATATTGGAGTCCACTCTCTTCTAGCTTGTAGAGTTTCTGCTGAAAAACTGATGATAATCTAATAGGCCTTTCTTTATATGTTGTATTCTTCTTTTCCCTGGCTGCCTTGAGAATTTTTTCTTTGTCATTGGTTTGTGCCAATTTCATTATGATGTGCCTTGGAATAGGTTTGTTGTGGTTAAGAAAACCCGGTGTTCTGTTTGATTCTTGAATTTGAGGCTTTAGTTCTTTCCACAGGCTTGGGAAATTTTTTTCTATTATTGGTTTGAATATATTCTGCATTCCATTTTCTCTCTTTTCCCTCTGATATACCTATTATTCTTATGTTATTCTTTTTGATGGTGTCAGACAATTCCTTTAGGGCTTTCTTATTTTTTTAAATCTTTAATTCTCTCTCTTCTCTTTGTGGTGCCTGAAGTTTCTTGTCTTCTATGTCACTAATCCTACCTTCTATCTGGCCTGTTCTTTTAGCTAAGCTTTTTATCTCGTTTTTCAGTTCATAAATTGAGTTTTTCATCTCTGTTTGACTTGTTTTTATTGTTTTAATTTTCTCAGTAATACATTCTTTGTGTTTGTTGAGTTGTTTTCTGAACTCCCTAAATTCCCTTTTGTGTTTTCTTGTATATCTCTGATTATTTTTAGGATTTTTATTTTAAATTATTTCATTTAGTTCCAAGGTTTCCAATATATTAAATTTTTTCCCCATAGATTTTTTTTACATCTATCTGTGCTACTTCCCTATCTTTTGTGTCCATGATATTCAATTTCCTTTTTCTTAATGGCATCTGAGGATGGTCTTGTTGATAGCACTAATGAGAATTAATAAAGAATAAAAAGTAAAAAAATGTAAAAAAAGTAAAAAAAAATTAAAAAGAAGCACAAAAATAAACCCCCAATAATAATTTATTATTTTCCCCCCTTTTCTTTCTTCTCTTCTCTTCCTCTCTTCTCCTCCTTAGGAAAATATCATGATGAATTTTGAATTGTATTATGCTAAATGGAACAAAAACTGCCTATAATGGAGGGCTTGAGTTGGTGGGAAGTGTTCAAGGGGAAAAAAAGGAAGTAGGGACCCACAAAATGTAAAAAAGGAAAAAATTTAGGTCAAGTATAAAATGATTTGCTTGTAAGTGATGGTCGACTAAGAGATATAATGAGAGGGATAAGAGGGAAACAGAAAAAAGGGAAAAAAATAACTTGTATTAGGTGGAGCAAAAACTAAATAGAATGGAGATCCTGGGTTGGGAGGAATGCTAATGAGTTAAAAAGCAAAGAAAAAAGCATCCAAATTGCCACACACACAAAAAAACTTGAGTCCCAAATTAAATAATTTGTTCGTGATTGAGGATTGAATGAGAGTAAAAGTAAAAGGAGAAAAGAAGAAACTAATAGAGAGGGAGAAATAAGAAAAAGGGGAAAAGAAAAAGAAGAAAAAAGAAAAAAATCAGAAAGAGAGAGTTAAGGGTTTTAGAGTGTAACCCTAATGGAGAGTAAGGAAGAAGAAAAGAAATAAAATGTAACACTTATGGGTAGTGTAGTTCAAGAAGAGGACAGAATAAGACGGGCAGAGAATAAAAGGACTAAGGTGGAGGAAATAGAAATAATAATAATAATGGCAAGAAGATGAAAGGAAAAAAAAATAGTGGAACAAGTTATAAAGTCTGTGGATTTTTCTTGATTTTGAGAGGTTAACTTCTTCTTCCCTTTTCTTTCCTCTCCCGCTTCCTGGTTGGAGACTCTGTACCCCAGGCTCTGCCCCTGTGGCACGCTTAGGTAGGAATTTGCAGTTGATGAGACTCTACGGTGATGTCATATATTAGGCTTCAGTCTCGTTGGTTGTCAAGGCTTGTTAGCGTTTGTAGGCTCTGACAATGAGAGAGTCCGTTTTCTCGGAGCCTCTCTCCTAGTCTCTCCTTCCTGAATTTTCAGCCTGATGATCCAGCTATGAGGCTGCCGCTGCCTCTGCCTGGGGAGTAAGAGGCTCAAAGAGAAGGCAAATCCCCACTTTATCCACACTCAATGCAGGGCTCTGGGTAAGGCTCTGGCAGTCAGAGCCGCCAGCGTAATCAGGCGGGGCTGGGAGCCAATTGCTCTCAAGGTGACTTTCTATGAGCCTCCAGGCCTGTTCAGCATGCCTAGCACTCTCTGGGACCACTCTCCCCAGGCTTTTTGCACTTTGTAACCTGTTTTGGCTGGGAACAAGATGCCTCAGTCACTGAAGGCTGTACAGGAGGTCTTAATATCTGCCAAGTCCCTCTCTTTAGCGTATATCCCTGAGTATGAAAGTTTTGCCAATCAGAAACTGCCCCTTCCCCTTTAGCAAGAGGCACTAAAAAATATCACGCCTCTTGTCTTAGATCGCTGAACTGAGAGAGATCTTGTCAATTAGAGCCACGTAGGTCAGTTGGGAGGTGAGCAGACTGTGCGTTAAGCTAATTTCAGCGATTGGATCCGCCGATCTGCTCCAGAAAGGACTGCAAGCTGCCCATGCGCCCCTCCCACGCTGATCTGCTCCAAGCAGTACTGCAAGCTGTCCGTGTACCCTCCCCCTGACTCTTGATTGTTAGCTTGAATGGCTGGGTGAGGCGCCCCACCTGCCTAGAGAAGCTTGGGCATAGGGAAGTTCACTTTGGTGCACTCCCCACACACCGCTGGCAGCTGCTGCTCTCGGCATGGGCATTAGCTCACGTGGGCTGATTTGCCGCAGGCAAACTCTTTCCTCGGCTTGAATGTCTGTGCTACAGCCTGGCTTCCTCCACACTTTTAGCCCCCCGGCTCTCAGTTCTAAGTGAAAGCAGCCTTTACTCAGGTTAGTGAGGAAGGCAGAGTGTTCCTTTGTCTGACTTATTTCCTTCAGGGTTGATTATATATTTAGTCAAATTTTTCACTCGATCCGACCTTCGCCTTCAGTGTGTGGAACCCCCAGATGCTCCAAGGATAGATTTTTCTGTCTCTGGTTGATGAACTTGTTGAAATTTGGGGAGATTTGTTGGTCGCGCTCCTCACGGCGCCATTTCTCTGATGTCACTTTTAAAGTGACATTTTAATCTTATGACCACTTCTGGTGGTCATGACAAGTACACATATGAGTCTCTTCACAAGTGCTGTTCCGGGAAAATCAGAGAAGCATCAAGAGGAAGCAAAAACTAAATTGGTATTCTATGTTGAATGCATGCCTTTCTGATAGGAAAGTATAATATATAAAAGAAAATATTTCAGGGTAGATCTTATCTATATAAATAATATAATATAAAAAGTGTACCACAATATAATAACATTAGAGATTTAATTATATAATTATTGTGTTTATTTTTTCTAGTAGCAATTAAAAACACTAAAATGAATTAAAGATATGCATAAAAAGTTTACTAACATTCTAAAAACTATAGTCTAAAAATTATCTTGATGTAATTGAGAAATATTTTATTAAAATTAAATTCTAAAAAGGTAAGGACTATTTCTGTTTTATTTATGTTTCTTGGTGCAGAGTGGCACAGAATAATTATTTGTTCAATGAATGAATGAATACTTAGCCTGGAAAAGATGAAATATTTGTCATTTATTTGAAGAAAAGATGTCTGATTTATTTTAGAAGATAGTCATAGAAATAATAACTGGAAGTTATATTGAGACAAATTCCAGCTTTCTTTATCTAAGAAGAATTTTTTATAGTATTAAGTGCTTTTCTGAAGCTTTTAAAAAGTATTTGGGATTACTCCATTGCAGGAGTCTCTTAATGTTAAATGCCTACATTTCAATTTAAGTACCACAAGCTTTTTGCTAACATAAGAATATTTTGCAGGTAAAGAATATGGCATATATATCTGGTATTTTCCTGCTTTAACTTGGATCATTATCAAAACTCCTAAAACAATTTTTATAACTTCAAGTGTAAGACTAAGTAATGGATTCTATTTCTGAATTGAAACATGTCACTTCAGGAATAGGCAAGAGTGAACTAGAACTTTCTGAACATAAATAATTCTCAAAAAACTCAATTTAAAAACATTGCAATTTCTCAGTTATTTGGGTATGTTTTTTCTGCAAGTCTTTATATTTTATAATGTGAAGTAGTCAAAAGGAAAAAAAGAACTATAACTAGAGGAATGCTTTAGATTTGGGTCAGAGAATAATTATGGATAACATGTATAGTAGACTTTGCTTATTGAGAGAAAAAATGTTTTGATGATGTAACAATAATTTTAGAACTTCTTTTTTTACATTTTACTTTTATATTGGTGAATCCATTATGATACAATCTTGACTCTATAATAATTTTTAGATGGGATATTTTTAGTGAAGAACTACATTCAGAAAAATGTAATATGCTTTAGGAATAGAATAGATACGTAGAGTAGCAAGTACACATATTTTTTTATTTGTTTTAAAATAAAAGAACCATTTTTTAAAATTTGTTTTGTTTTGTTTTTTTTTGATGGTTTAATATGCTTTAGGAATAAAATAGATATTTAGAGTACCAAGAACACATATTTTTTTGTTTTAAAATAAAAGAACTGTTTTTGTTTGTTTGTTTTAATTTTTATTTAGATGAGAGGAGGGGAAATAGTGAGACAGATTCTTGTGTGCACCCTGACTGAGATTCACCCCAACCTCCATCTGGGGCCATGCTGATGTGCTAAGAGGACCAACCAAGTGATCCTCAGCACTGGGGGCTATGCTTAAACCAATAGAGCCTCTGGCTGTGGAAGGGGGAGAGAAAGAGAAAGAGAAAGAGAAGAGGGAGAGGGAGAGGGAGGGGAAGAGAAGCAAATGGTTGCTTCTCCTGTGTGCCCTGACCAGGGATCAAACCCGCAATGTCCATATACCGGGATGACTATCCACCGAGCCACTGGCCAGGGCCTAGCTTATTTATAAAATACATATCAAGCCAAATTAATTTCTTGTCAAGAGTTAATTTTATATTTCAAATAATTTATTGAGGGCAAATGTATTTAATGCAAATTAAAAACTTGAAATTTAAGACAGACAATTTGCTTATGCTAACAAATATATACATTATTAAATTTTTTAACACATTAAAAATGTAAAGATTAAAGAACAGTAATTTATGCATGAAAAAATCCTGAAGATATGATTTTATAGAGCAACAAAAGTTTCACTCAAGGTGCAGAACAGTTTAGTTTTATGGTTAGTGTACTTCATAAATACAATATCTACCAAAGTGACTTGGTAAATATAAAGTGTGAACAAAATTCTTTTGAACTAATTCAAGTAAAATTTTATCATATTATAGCATATATTTCTCATTAGTATCTACTGGAACAACTATATTTCAAAATCATTACTTCAATATATAAAATTGGTTGAAGACTTAACTTGCTTATTTGAAAGAGGAGATTTTTGTTTTTCTATTTAGCATGCATTTCAGAAAAGGTACACCATCATCCCTTTCATAGACTAAGAAAGGTCTTCTGAGGCTGTCCAGACATAACAGAACAGAACTCGGAGTACTATGGTGGCTCAGGGAAGATACTATTATTAGAGAACTCATTTCTGTTTAGTTGTGTGATAAAATGTCAATCTCTTTAGTTTCTCCATCTAAAAAATGGATATGTCATGAATATTATCTTTCTTTGTGTATATGAATATAATTATAGAATACTTAAGAGCACTTTTTAAGTGTATAATGTTCTGCAAATGCTCAATAATTAAGAGAGCAGCCCATTTTAAAATATAAATCAAACATGCTAAGGAAGGAAGAATTCCAGGAAAAAATCAGGCAGTGTCACTGTGTCATAACTCTAGGTGGATTTTCTAACTGTAGTAATTAATGCACAGTAGCTTTCTTTATCAACGCCTCCATGAGATACAATGCCCATCCACAGGCAAGACACCAGATTATCCTATAGAGCTTTTTGACCTTGTCTAATGACAAGATCTCTAATTTAAAAAAATAATTCACACCTACTCAGTGTGAATCATGCTGGGGGTAGTGTGAAATACATGATGGTTTTCATGGAGCTTTCAGTTTAGCAAGGGAAGCAGATGATTAAATAAGTCTTAATATCTTGCAGTAAATTGGCACATGGCAGGGAAATTCAAGGCGATCAGAACACATAGTGGGGGCACTGGAGCTCTTTCAGTTTGGAGGTAGAGTTAGTTAGGAAGAGCTTCCCAAAGAAATACCCTGTGCTTAGCTCTCTGCTACTGAGTGGAAGTTTATGCTAGGAAAGAAGCAAAATCAAGGAGGTAATACTATCTATCAAAGAAAAACTTCATAAAATGTTTTTTCTTTTTTTCCTCTTCTTTTCCAAGTGAAAAAAGGAAGATAGCGACACAGACTTTCTGCAGATTTTTTTAGGTTTTGTAGCTAGATTTTAATAAACCCTTTGATAGTAAGGCCTTTCTTTATCTCTCTTTTTTCTTACTTTATCTTTCTCTTATTTACCCTCTTTCCTCCCATTTTTCTTCTTTCTTTCCTTTCTCTGTTACATATTTATTCAGTAAATATGTTAAGAATACACCAATGCACCATCACTCAAGGAGATTTGGATGTCAAAAAGGAGATGGCTTAAATTACAGAATTAAATAAAAAAAAAAGAACTATAAGAGTATATCCTGAAATCCATGGAGAGGAAATACAGTAAGATTTTAAAAGATGCCAGAATTAGGAACTAGAAAATACTCACTAAAATAGATACTTGATCTCTCTCTCTCTCAATCTCTCTCTCTATGAGAAAAAACCAGTTTTCTCTTCTTGTCTTCTCCATTTTCTATGTAAACATGTCTTATCTAGCTTTTCAGTACAAATGACACAAAAATGACAGCATTCCATTTTGTGAGCCACATGACCTTCTAGATTCAAGACCACTACTACCAGCTGACTCCTAGGCTTGTGTTTCAGAGTCCAAAGTCTTGATGGAAAGAATCTAATCTGCTTGGCTCACGGATTAGGTTTCCATTATTGTTTCAAACAAAGGAAGGGGAAGGATCACAGTTGGACAAACTTGGCAAGTGAAACCATCCTTCCAGCTAGAATCACTGCAATAGGGCTACAATTCATCAGATGAGAGAGCCTCCTAATACTATCTGCTATATTTTTTATGTATTAAGCACTTTGATAGGCATTATGAATACCAAAGGGTGACATTTAGGAAGACAAAACTTGAACTACAATAAAGGAATGAGATTCAAAAAGAAATAATGAGTATAAAACTTTAGTAAATGCAGCAATAAATTTAAATTATTATACATTAAATAAAAATATGTAATTTGAAGAGAATAAAAATAAAGTAAATATATATCTTTAGATTTATTGTATTTTAAAAATATTAACTATATGTATATATGTATACACACATATATGTCTCCTACCACAAGCTCTTTTTGGTACTAGATTGTAAGTACATGATAATGAAAAATATTATAAGAAGACTTTTTTCGATTAATATTATAGAAACAGGTAATTTAACAATGCATTATAATAAGCTATGTGAAAAGGTAGATTGATTATGGGAGCACATGAGAAACAACTATTTCTATCTTTGGAGTGTTGGAAAGTTTCAGGGAAACTACATAGAAGTTGAAACTAAAAGTTGAATAGGAATTTATTAGAGAAAGAAGAGGGTAAAAATTTCAGGCAAAGGAATTGCACTTGTGAAGTTCCTAAGAGTCTAGAGACTATGACTTGTTTAGGGAATTTAAAGAAGTTGATTATATCTTAAAGATTGATTGTGAAGAAGTCACCCGGGATATAGCTGGAAGGGAATTATGAGCAGGTTAGGGAGCGCCTGGCAAAATATGATAACATTTATATTAAGAACAATGTGGAGCCTGACCAGGCGGTGGCATAGTACATAGAGCATTAGACTGGGATGTGAACCCAGGTTCCAAGACTATACTTTCAGGGATCATTTCTATAGTTTTTGAACCCAGGTTCCAAACCCCGAAGTTGCCAACTTGAGTGTGGGTTCATCTGGTTTGAGCAAGGCTCACCAGCTTGAGCCCAAGGTCATTGGCTTGAGAAAGGAGTCACTCGGTCTGCTGTAGCCCCCCACTCAAGGCACATATGAGAAAGCAATCAATGAACAATAACCAAGGTACCACATAAAGAATTGATGCTCCTCAACTCTCTCCCTTCCTGCCTGTCTGCCCCTATCTGTTCTTCTTTCTATCTCTTTCTGTCACAAAAATAAATAAATAACTAAATAAATAAATAAAGAACAATGTGAAGCCCTCACAACATTTCAGTCAAGGGCACATCATAATCAGATTTGCCTTTCAGAAAGAAAATTCTGTTTATTGTGGCAAAATTTGGCCAAAAGAAGCATAATTTTTTAAAGCATTGCAATAATTCTGATGCATTGTGATTGAAGCTTATAAAATAAATTGGCAGTGAGAATGGAGAGAGGTACATGAAATCAAGAAATGTTTTGGAAGTAAAATCTATAGAATTTGCTAGTTGTAGAGACAAAGGAAGATAAAATAATCTAGCATGACTTTTAGCTTTTTTTTTTAAGGCTATTATCTGAACTGAGGTATTCACCAATGTAGAGATATAAGAAGAAGAAATGTAGGCTTGTGAGAAGAGGAAGACAATAATTTTAGTACTGAATAGATAAAATTTAAAGAACCCAAAGGGCATCCAGGTAGTTGTGTCCTTAGTTCTTGGCAAGTCAGTGTTTGCAACCAACATTTAATAACAACTTATTTTTAAGAAACAGTCAGTTCTTATAAGAATATATTAAATATCTTTTAACTTTCTAACTGTATGTAGCCTAACTATAGACCACCTTGGGTTGATTTTTCCTAAAACACATTTTTGATTATGCTACTCACCAGTTCAATATCTTTAACAGTTAATAAAGATTGTTGTTAAATTTAAATTGTTTATTCTGCTACTATTTTGTGCATAAAAAATACCCAAATTTTTAATGATGGTATTTTTCACTGAGTTAATTCACTTATTAAATACCTGCAATGTGCAATGCACTATTGAGATACAAAAGTAAATAAGGCAAGGTAATGATCTTTTATAGATTTTAAATCTATATAACATTCAGTTTAACTTTAGCTATAAATTGCAAGAGGTGAGGTAGGAATAATCAAAAGAGAGATTGAACCAGATTTAACTGCTTTGAGAATTACCAAGATTTAATTGAGTCTAAGAAACCCAGAAATGTTAGGGAATTCATAAGGGAATAAAGATTAACCATGTGAGTATTGAAAAAATACTAAAATGTGAAAAAATAGATTCTCATTAATCTAGTGATGAAAAGGTCATTCATTACATTTGTGAGGGCAATTTCAGGAGATTACTAAGGCCTAAGTCAATCATAAGAATATCATAGAGAGAAATGGAGACAGCAACCATAGTCTACATTCAATTGGCTTTTATATAAAGGGATGAGATTGATGGATAAACTTGAAACTAAAACTGTGACTCAGATGTGGGTAATCTGTCTGTATGTGTGTGTAAGTATGTCTAAGTGTATATACACTTATTATGGCAAGGACTATCGATTTTAAAAAGTATTTAATAATATGTACAAATAATTAGAAAAAAATTGACTGCATATTATTAAACCATTAGTAACAAAATGTCAATCCCTGCATGGTTAAGTTAAACCATGGAAGAAAGATTGAGAGAATTTATTATTCTAATGCTCTACTATAGTTTCTGCCAGGAAGCTTTTCAAAGAAGGGTGAGAATTGGAGTCAGGCAGAAGACTGAGAGCACTTTATTAGAAGAGATTTGGACAGTTTCTTTCTTTCTTTCTTTCTTTCTTTCTTTCTTTCTTTCTTTCTTTCTTTCTTTCTTTCTTTCTTTCTTTCTTTCTTTCTTTTTCTTTCTTTCTTTCGTCTTGCTTTTTTCTTTCTCTTTCTCTCTCTCTCAATCCTTTTCTTCCCTTCCCTTCCCTTCCATTCCCTTCCCTTCCCTTCCTTTCCCTTTTCTTTCCTTCCTTCCTTCCTGTGAGAAGAAGGGAGATAGTGAGGCAAACTCTTGCGCATGCTCCAACCAGGATCCACCCGGCAATCCCATCTGAGGATGATGCTCAAATTAACTGAACTACTTTTAGTGCCTGAGGCTGATGTGCTCAGACTAACTGATCTAGAGCTATCCTCAGTGCCCAGGGCCACACCTTAAACCAATCAAGTCACTAGTTGTGAGAAGGGAAGAGGTGGAGAAGGGAGGGGTGGGGAGAAGCAGATGGTCACTTCTTCTGTGTGCCCTGACTGGGAATCAAACCTGGAATGTTTGTAAGCTGGGCTGATGTTCTATCCACAATTGTCAGCCAGGGCCAGACAATTTCATAGATGTAGAAAGAAAAAGCAAAGTAATCAGGACTTGAGAGAACAAGATCCTGAATAAATGGCAGATACTATTCATCAGCTTTCTCTTGTCCACTATTCATCAACTTTCTCTTGAGGTACTTGAAGAATTCTTAAGTTCCACAGATAATAAGTAAGGAGAAAGCCTTTAAAAAGCAGAGAGGAGTTTGTGTCAAAATCAAAATTCTAAGAAGAAAAAAAAATAGATTGACAATTGCCAAGGAAGAAGTAATGGCCCTGATCCCTAGTAAATGACCCTTCTTCTTCTTTTTTTTTTAAATTTAGTGAGAGGAGGGGAGGCAGAGAGAGACTTCCACATGTGCCCCTACTGGGATCCTCCTGGCAAGCCCACTAGGGGGCAATACTTTGCCCATCTGGAGCCCTTGCTCCATTGCCATGAGAGCCATTTTTAGTGCCTGAGGTGGAGGCCATGGAGCCATCCTCAGCACTTGATGCCAACTTGCTCCAATTGAACCATGGCTGCAGGAGAAGAAGAGAAGAGAGAGAGAGAAAAAGAGAAGAAGTGAGAAGGAGAGGGGTGAAGTAGCAGATGGTCTTCTCCTGTGTGTCCTGACCAGAAATTAAATCTGGGAAATCCACATTCTGGGCAGATGCTCTACCACTGAACCAACTGACCAGGGCCTAAATGACCCTGCTTCTTAAATTTGAAGTGAAATATTCTAGTCACAGTTATGAATTAGAGATAGAGAATCAAACCTACAACAACTGCCAACTTAACCTTGAGTCAGACAAAGACAAGTGAAAAAATACTGTTAGCAGAGAGAAAAGAAGACATGCATTTCCACAGGAGTGAAATAAACCTGAGGAATGCTTTTGCAACAGTAATTAGAGAAATTGAAAACAATGGAATGGCATCATTAGTGCTGAAAGAAGACAGCTGTGTATGAGGAATTTTATAAATTGGTGAAACTATCCTTGAAAGGTGAAGATGCAATTAAATATCTCTTGACAAAAAAGGGGAAAATTTTTAAAACACAAACTAAATTGAAAAATACTAAGGGGCATTCTTTGAGGAAAATGATGGGAGATATCAATACAGTTATGTTTCAAGAAAAGTAGAGCTCCTGAAAGGTCAAACACAAGTCAATCTGAATGAATATGCACTGTACAAAACACTAGCAAAAGATGTCTTACGGAGTCTAAATTATACATGAAAACAAAATGTATTTCTTCAGTAACACGAAATAGAGAATAGGTACATGAAGTAAAAGTGTTCCGGGATCATAGGATTTTCTTTAATATAATAAAAGGCATAACTTATATTGGAAGATAATAAGTTAAAAGTTTAAAGATGTAACTTATATTGGAAAGCAATAAATTAAATATTACAATCTCTAAGACAGCCTTTCTTAATATTTTTGTCCTAGAGAAACACTTGAAATAATAATTTTTAGATCTCAGGTAAGTTCTGAATGGCAATTATCATATCTACCATTCATGGTACATTAGTATGATTAATAAGTTATAGATATAATGATCCAATATTAATTTTCAATGCTCCTTTTTTTAAGAGAAAATATATTTTTTTGTATTTTTGGGACCATAGTATTAAATTTCTCTTTTTGTGTAGTTTCTATTTCTCACAAATATATAAATCTAAGTCAGTAGTGTAGATAAAAAGAATTTTAATATTTCCTCTAAAATTATAACTTATTTTTATCTTATCTAAGAAAGTCTATCCAAAGTATAGCATACCTAATAAGATATGGTATATAGTATGTGGTATGTATAAGAATAGTTTTTTCTCTTATTTAAAAATTAAAATAAATATTTGTCAACATTTCCTTAAATATCAGATGGTCAAACTTAGCTTAACATTCTTAAAATTATTCCTTTTTCATACATTTTAAATATACGTAATTTATAAAATTATATATTATATAGACACAAATATATATATGACTGACTAGAGCCAGCAAGTGAAAGATACTGGAAGTTCTATGAGCACCAAATAGGATAAATACACAACAAAAAATCAGGCCCTTAGCTTCTTAAACTTAAATATACTTGAAGAAAAAGACACAAAAAATTGTTAGTAGAGAGAATAGGACATTGGCATGAGTTTCTCATAGGTATCACATTGTTTGGTCTTGTTTTTGTAGGGATTTCAATACCACAATCTGACAATTAAAAGCCTTTTAAATAAGCTTTTAATGTTATTTATATTTAATGTGATCAGTGATATGGTTGGATTTGAATTTATCTTATTTCTTTTTTATTTGTCCCATCATTTTTGGGGTTTTTTTTTTTTGGTTATTCCCTTGTATTGTGACTTTTTTGTATTAGTTAATTAATTATATATATATATATATATATATATATATATATATATATATATATATTTTTTTTTTTTTTTTTTTTTTTTTAAGTGAGAAGCGGGGAGGCAGAAAGACACCTGCATGCACCTGACTGGGATCCACCCGGCAAGCCCAAGGTGATGCTCCACCTATCTGGGACATTGCTCCATTGCAACCGGAGACATTCTAATGCCTGAAGCGGAGGCCATGGAGCCATCCTCAGCACCTGGGCCAACTTTCTCTGGTAGAAGTTTGGCAGCGGGAGGGGAAGAGAGAGATAGAGAGAAAGGAGAAGAGGAAGGGTGGAGAAGCAGATGGGTGCTTCTCCTGTGTGCCATGAATGGCAGGAAATCAAACCTGGGAATTCCATACGCCAAGCTGATGCTCTACCACTGAGCCAAACAGCCAGGGCCTCTACATACCTTTTTTTGGTGATTTTAATTAGATATAATTTATCTGCTTGGTATTTTAGCCTAGAAACTTTCTCTAGGCAATAAATTAGGGCAATAGTAGGGTTCATCTTCCCTTTCCACATCTTTTAGCATTTATTGTCCTTTTAGATCTGAATTTCAGTACTTTAATTGCCATTGCTTTATGTATTTTTTCTTTATTTTACTTTTTTAATGTGAGAAAATAAATCCAATCACTGTTACACAATCTTTATTAGACACAAAACTTTCCAGAATGCCTATTAATTCCTAGAGAGAAAAATGTAATGGAAATTTCATGAGTCCCAAAGTAAATTATCTTCTTGAAGGCAAATACACACAAAGCAAAATTATAACATTTTTTTTGTGGTGAACATGGATGCATATCAAGGGAAAATCCCTATAAATTTTACATGCATTCATGTATTTAAAAATGTAAACGTGATATTACTCAAAGAAAAGAAAATAGAAACCAAAGGAGAAAGATAGGACATAAAATTTGTGGCACAAATTTTACATCTTATTAATAGTAAATTTGAGAAATTTGAAATTGATTTGTTTTCAATCCTCTCTATGTATGTACTATACATCATCAGAAAAAAGAACAAATACAATGTTGTATGATGAAATTTTATAAAATAGTAGAAATGAATGGAGAATATTTATATGTAGCTATATGAATAATAATACTTTCAGAATTAAGTCATTGTGCATGTAAAATATACAAGTCAGAATCAGGAGGATTTAGAAACAGTGTAAAGTGGCTGATTAGTTGTAAACTTTGTGTGGTGATTAGATAATTCAAACCTGATGCTTTTATTTCCTCAAGAGTAAATGAGAAGTTTATCTAATAAACTGAATTGCAAGGATAGCAGAAATATGAAAACAGAAGTTGTGAAGTGTCTGTCTAGGACAGTGGGAAAGTGCATTTTCTATGGAATTGTAGAGTTTTCAGGTAGCACTGAATGACATATTTGTGTGATTATTTCCCATCTATATTCAACTGTTCATAGAGCAACTAATACTTGTTTTAACTAACTGTGAGGTGAGAGAGAAAGATGATGAGAGAGACAATAGAATAAGGGTGCTGAATCTTAGAAGGAACACAGAACTTGTAGGGTCAATTCATTTGAGCTTTCAGTTGTATAAAGTATTACAATGGGGAAAGTGACATTTGACTTCTGACATGGTAGACTTAAACTAATGAGTTGATCGTTTCTGTGGATGTTGATTTTATCATGACTCACAACAGAACCAGTGCTAAATATCTAGATAGTTAAGCAAATAAATATGGTTTTCAATAAATATGGTGACTTAGATGGGAGAAATGAGATTTGAGTGATTTAGGATATCACAGGTATTTCCAAGGATCTATATAGGATGTTGAAAGATAAAGGTGGACTATGTTTCAAAAGTTATAGGTAAAGGGTATAGACTAAGAGTCTGATGGGTGGCATGGATTAGACTCAGAGGACCCATGATGAATAGAAATAAATGTGTCAAGTAAGCAAGAAGGAAGATAATTGATATTACAACCCCCCACTTCTTACTTCAAAGCATGCAATTTTATTATGCAGATAAGGCAGAACTCTTAAGTTTAATCAACAGATTTTTGCAGGGAGTGACAGCGTAGATCCTCAACAATAAGCATGACTAGCAGTATTTTGTTGGTGCCAGCTTCTGTGCTCAGGGATTATTAAATTGACCAGCAAAGCTCTAGAAATCTATGGAAGGACCAGAAATTATATCAGAAAATAATTTAATGTCCTCTATGAGGGAAGAGTCAACTATTGGGTATCTTCCAGAGAAAAATGCTAGAGATAGGTTAGGTAGGTAATCCAGAAAAGATTAGACATTTACTAGAAGACTATTTCACACTGAATGAAATATGTTAATCATTTATCTCACCCAAGTTATGCATACAAACACACACACAAATAAGAAAATATGCCTTCTTTCTTTTTCTCTTTCTCTCCTCCTCCCTCTTTTATTACTCACTGTATTCTAGCTACTTAAATAACTACTGGTTCAGATTAGGTAAAATATGTGTTAATTAAATGAATATACACATGAATTCAATGTATGATATTGGAAACTTCACAAAGGAAAATAAGAATGATGAAAAAATGATTTTAAATACAAGGAAAATCAAGAGAATCATAAACTATTTTGTTCTACTCTATATAGACATATTTCTATACCTAGATGATTTTATGGATAAATTAAAATTTATACCTAAAAAGACTTTAAACCCACAGAGGCAAATTATATAAGAACAGAGAGAACACCATTACCTCCCAAAATATTACACCAACCTTTTTTTTTTTTTTTTAACCAATGAAGACTTCCAAAACTCAAAGTAATATACAATTCCTCTGCTTTTAAATTTTCCCAGAGTTAAGTATCTGAGTCTTCAAAATTCTTTAATAAAGCCAGCAAAACATTGATAATAAGAAGTGACAATAACAGCACAAAAGAAATATAATAGAATAATAAATATCAACAAAATATCCTTAATGCATTAGCAAACAGAATACAGCAACACATCAAACATACACTAAAACACAACTGAGATCCATAGCAGGAATGCAAAAATTGTTTAATATAAAAATTCAACTAACATAATTTATCATGTGAAAGAAGAATCATATTATCCTTCTCCATAGATGCTGAAAATTCATCCTCAATTGTTGATTAAAATAATTCTTTTTTTTTTTTTGTTTACGCGGCAGAGGCATAACTCCTCACTTCTCGTTGGTGAAGAGACTTTAATTTTTTTTAAATTTATTTTATTATTTATTTATTTATTCATTTTTTAGAGAGGAGAGGGAGAGACAGAGAGAGAGAGAGAGAGAGGGAGAGAGAGGAGAGACAGAGAGAGAGAGAAGGGGGGAGGAGCTGGAAGCATCAACTCCCATATGTGCCTTGACCAGGCAAGCCCAGGGTTTCGAACTGGCGACCTCAGCATTTCCAGGTCAACACTTTATCCACTGCACCACCACAGGTCAGGCTAAAATAATTCTTAAAGTGAGTAAATAGATAGTCTAGTCTAGTCTAGTCTAATCTAGTATAGTATACATTATAGTATAGTAAAATATATGCTGGAATCATGACTGTATGGTAGCATAAGAAACATTTCAATTGAATGTAGTTATCCCAATCACTCCTATTATTTAATATTATTTAAGGAGTACTAATTGAAACAATTGGAAAAAAGTATGTTAGAAGTCCATAAATGATAAAACAAACAAATGGGCACACTGGACTGTGATTCTAGGAGAGATTAGTTTTATTCTGGTTCAAGTGGTTGTGTTATCAAGAAAAAGGTACTTATTTTTTGAACCTAAATTTTTATTAATATAGTGAGGTGATTGGGAAAGAGAGGAGTGAGATACATTTCCTAAACAATAGAGTTTTTTTTACCCCCTTTTTTTAAGTAAACAGGCTGGATTTCCCTATCAGCCTCCCTCTTAACCCACTTGAAAACTAGCCTTAAACTAATACATAGCTTTATATTATGTTGACCGTTTGATATTTGTATCTTAATAAAAATGTCTCTCAAATAGTTGGTGGTGATAGTTGAAGTCAGCTGCTATTTAACATCAGTCTTCAGAAATTTTCTTGTCTATTTGTAGAGTCAAAATTGCAATCAGGCGCACATTCTCAGAAGGGGTAAACCACAAAGTACTGATTAAAGGAGAAAATTGCCTAGCCAGCTAAACCAGTTTGTTTAATTCTAATGGCAATAAATAGTATACAATCTACTTCTGAGAAGAGACTTTTATGGGGGACTATAAAAATTCAAGAAGACTTAGAAAAGAATGATTCTATTGGAAGTTAAGAAAAATGAAGATATTTTCAGTATGAATTGTGTAATATTTTATAAACTTTTATTTAAAAATAGAGTCATATACTTTAAATTTAATCAATGTGAGCATTTGGGGATTGGTATTCTCAAAACCTATATAGATGCTTTTAAATGTAAAATAAATAAATAGATAACCTAAATTTTGTTGACCTTCAAGAAGGGAGATTATTTTATAATTTAAGAGAAACACCTTATTTGTTGTTTTGTTAATTTCAATTTAAGAGAAACATCTTATTTGTTGTTTTGTTTTGCTTCCATATTGTGATTTATTTTGTGCTAAGAGAGAGCCAACAGTAAATCAAAATCAGACAATGGATGTAAAAAACATGGTTTTTCTACCTAAACACCACTAAAATGATGGCAAAAATACAAAAGTTTGTAAACCTATAAGACAAAAGAGAATGGATGGGGTTGAGGGAAACAGGAAATAGCAGATAATGGAGAACACATAATATTTAAATATATAGGTAAAATGATAAAAGACAACTCCCTAATCAAACTAGAAAATGTCTGAAATTTTAGTTCACATTTTGTGGTGAGGCTCAATCATGAAATAATCCAATTTGTCCCATTGGATTTTGTGATTGGCAGCAATAGCACATTGAAATAAGGGTTATAGTGGTGGTGGGAGGTAGAAACAAAGAATGTTGACACTTGGTAATGCGGTATATCTCCCTACTCCAAACAACTAATAGTATACTCCTTCCTCAACTTCAGCAGATTTCAGGATGTTGATTCTTTTGGGAAGACAAACCAGAAGGACTCTCATTTTAGAGAGTGGGTACACTGATGAACATGGTGGTGCTGTACTCAAGTCATGGGTTTATATTTCATGAGGTGGAGACTGGAAGATGTCTTTGCAGAAACTGGCAGAAACAAGAGAAAAACTATTCGTAACGAGTCCCTAATTTAGCAATTTTACACATTGAGGTCTTGCAGTTAATATGCCCTTCTAACCTAGGGCAAGATTCTCTTCAGCTTTATGGATACTAAATGGAGTAGCAAGACTACCAGATATTTGAGAACATCTCTTACATGAAAGATAGAATCACCCTGGCTGGTTGGTTAGCTCAGTGGTAGAATGTTTGCCTGGCATGTGGATGTCCCGGTTTGATTCCAGATCAGGGCACACAGGAGAAGTGCCCATCTGCTTCTTCACTCCTTCCCCTCTAGCTTCTTTCTCTCTCTCTATTTCCCTCCTGCAGCCCTGGCTCGACTGGAGGGAGTTGGACCCAAATGCTGAGGATGGCTTTAGGACTTCCAGCTCAGGCGCTAAAAGCTCAGTTGCTAAGCAACAGAGCAATGCCCCAAATGGTCAAAGCATCACCCCCTAGTGGGATTCCCAGGTTTATCCTGGTCAGGGCACATGCGGGAGCCTGTCTCTCTGCCTCCCCTCCTCTCACTGAAGATAAAAAAAAGTAACCAAAATAAGAACTCAGAGATGGCTGAGACAATTCAGGAGTTGAAAAAATATAAGCAATGCTCACGAATATAAGATCCATATATAAGACAATAATGCATTCTTGACTTAAAAACAGTATACAATATAAAAGAAATAATCAGTGAACAAGAAAGAACTCTTGAAAATTAAAAAGAAATTAAAAATATAAATATTTTAAATTTTTTTAAAAATAGAAATTAAAAATATAAATATATAAGGGGTAGAATATAAAGTTGAAGAAATCATCCAGGAAATAAAATAAGGGCCAATGAAATAAAATTAGAAGATACATTGCCATCTATTTATGAAGAAGATCATCACTACAAACCCACTTGTAAAAAATGGCCTTAATTGCCTGACCAGGCGGTGGCACAGTGGATAGAGAGTCGGACTGGGATGTGGAGGACCCAGGTTTGAGACCCTGAGGTCGCCAGCTCGAGTCCAGGCTCATCTAGTTTGGGGTCACCAGCTTGGACCCAAGGTCGCTGCCTGTAGCAAAAGGTTTCTCCATCTGCTGAAGGCCGGCAGTGAAGGCACATATGAGAAAGCAATCAATGAACAACTAAGGTGTTGCAACAAAAAACTAATGATTGATGCTTCTCATCTCTCTCCATTCCTGTCTGTCTGTCCCTGTCTATCCCTCTCTCTGACTCTCACTCTGTCTCTGTAAAAAAAAAAAAAAAAAAAAAAAAGCCTTAATTAAGAATAATTTTCAGTTGGTTACTGAGGTGGAAAAAACATCTTGACCCCCCACTATAAACCATACACCAAAATTAATTTGAGATGGACCATGGACCTAAAGCTGAGCAATAAAATATAATCATTTTGAGAAAAAGTTTAGATTATCTTTATAACTTTAATAGTAAAAGATTTCTTAAGTAGGGAACAAAAATCATTAACCTTTAAAAATTAAACTTTATTAAAATAACTGCTGTTTATTATTTTTTTAAGTGAGAAGAGGGAAAATAGATATATTTCTACATGTACATGACTGGGATCCACCTGGCAATCCCCTTCTGGAGCCAATGGTGCTTGAATCAACTGAACCACTGGCTGCAAGAGGGGAAGAGAGAGAAAAGGGGAGAAGGGAAGGGAAGAGAAGCAGATGGTCACTTCTCATGTGTGCTCTGACCGGGGGTCAAACCCAGGATGTCCACATACCAGGTTAACACTCTAATCACTGAACCAACCGGCCAGGGACTATTGTTCAATTGTTAATGTTTTCCACCAAAAGTCACATATAATGGAGTTTAGAGAAGCTTTATTCATGAATAACCCAAAACTAGAAATAACCTAAATGTTCAACAACAGTTAAATGGATAAATGGTTACTATATTCATATTATAAAGTGCAACAGTGAAATAAAGAAAACCATTTTGTTGTATGCAGTATTACTAATGAGTCTTACCAATATATAATTGAGTTAACAAATTTATACATGAAAGAATACACAATACATGATTCCATTTATTTGTTGTTCAAAACAAGCAAAATTAACCTATGATAAAAATCAGATTACTAGTTACCTTAAGGAGTGTTAAGAGATGGCAGGAGAAAGTCTTGGGTGTTGGGAATATTTTATATCTTGATTTGGGTTATGGTAAATGGGTGTATACATATGTGATATTTTATTTATATCTACATAAACTGTGTGCACTATACCTCATATAAGATGAGTCTGAATGACAATATTAGAAAATGAAATATAATTAAAGTATCCTTCTACGAGAGCTTTATGGATATCCTTAGAGCTGTTATTCATTATTTTGGTTCTTCCATTGGGGCTCTTGTGGGATTGCATCTTCTCACCCTGTTTTAGTTAGACATGGGCATGCTACTCTCTGTGACTGTTAAAATGTAAGTAGAAATGATACGAGTTACTTCTGGGTGAATATTTTGAGGAGTCAGTGTGACTTGCCATGTTGCCTTTCTTCTGCTGAGTTCCTGAGATCCTTGGGAGGGTGGAAACTCTGTCTCTCCAGCCTCCATGTAAGGACAATAAGGAGCTTAGCCCTTAGCTAGTCACTATTGAACCCATAGTGTCAGTGAAAAATAGACTTCTGAGGGCTTGACTGAGGGTGTTAACATGCAATACAATATACAGATGGTGCATTATATAATTGTATACCTGAAACCTCTATAATTGCACCCCAATCAATTCAGTAAAAAAATAGTAAAATAAAAAATAAACTCTGCTATATTAAACCACTTGATATAAATAATTTTGACTGATGCTAGTGCCCAACTTTCAGAAGGATAGAAAAGAGAAAAAAGAATAAAGATTGTCAAAGAAATCAGTCAAAAAATTTTTCCAGAATGGGTGGACTTGAATTTCTACAGTCGGAAAGCCCCTCCTGGTGCTGAGTGCAATGAATGAATAAAATAGTTCCACATAACCAGAGTAAGACCCTCCTAAAAATTTCAAAGTGGGGTACAAAAAAATCACTGATAAAGAAATAAGTATCAAAACCAATTTGGACTTCTTTTTAATTTTAAATTTTATTTAGAAAATTAAATTTAATAGGGTGATATTGATCAATAAGAGTACATATGTTTCAGGTGAACATTTCTTTAGCATTTGAACTGTTGATTATGTTATATACCCATCACCCTAAGTCAAATCATTTTCTAACTTGAACTTCTTAATATTTAACTCTGGAAACTAGAAGACAATGAAACTCTTTTAAATTCTATAAAAAAACATGCGTGATCTGTTTTTTATATCCTAGTCAATCTTCCACTCAATCTAAGAGAGTCAAAATGAGTTACCTCTGATGAGTTGGAAACAATAGTAGAAAGAGGTGAAAATGAATGGCTTAGTGGAATATTCTTTTCTATTATGAGCTTTAGTGAACTGTTAGATCAATTAAACGTTGTAACCACATTACTTTATTATTTATTGTATTTATAGTGATACACACTATAAAATTTTTAAAAAAGAAAATAGATTTTTAAACCTGTGATTACTATTTTCTATTGCATTTGAATGAGAATGGTAAGAAAGTTCTATTGTTTGTGCTAGTTGACTTACCAGAAGGTAATTTAAAGAAATGGCATTCTTAAATTGAGAGACAAAGGTCAAAGACAAGCAATGACTTAGCTGTTAAAACATACATCATGAAGCACAAATCCTTAACAGCATACAGTGGCAGTCCATGGGGAGTGAAAAGGAGTGTCTTTAGTTTGTATCTGTGACTTATTGCTATGGCATGACACTATTACATTTTGGTTTTAGCATTTTTAAAGAGGAAGTAATAGTTATGAGAGATGAAGAACTCAGAATTAAGTACGGTAGTTATACACAGAAGGGTAATTTGGTTTTGATGTATTGGCCTGAGCCTGTTAACTAATAATACCAAATTTTAAGTAGCATCTTACCAGTATGAAAAAGAGGTAGCATCATTATTAATGTCTAAACTATAGTGTGTTTCACACAGGATTATGGTAAAGGTCAAGCCATGTTTCTCTGAATTAAAAGCTATTCTGAGATATCACATTCCTAATCAACTCAGACCTAAAGGTGCATAGCTCAGTTATAATGAGGCACAATGAATTTAAATAAACTGTGAGATACTGTATTGTGATTTATATGTGCACTGTGGTATCCTTTTAACTCATTAACAATGAATGATACTATGTGTTTGCAACTGTTTTCTGCTGTATAACTAATTTTTAATCACAATATTTCTTAGTGAAAGTGCCTTACGCTCTCATTTCCTTCCTGTATGTGTAAGGTAAAAGGCAATGGATACCCCTGGCATGTACTCAAACATGAATAAGAGGAGAAAGAAACCAGCAAATTTTCACTCAGATACATTCCATGAATTAACAGTTTGTAACTGCTCACATGTTTAAGTTTCATAGTATGGAATTGCCATGGGAATTGAGAACAAGAGTTGAAGGCTATATGTAGGGTTCTGTGTTATACTTCAGATATCCTTGTGGAAGAATTTAAAAAAATCATTAAACATATTTGAGTATTTATTAAAAGACAAAATCAAAATGCCAAAATTTAGCCAGAAACTATTTTGCTTAATAATTCAGGAGTCTTGTTTACTATCTTCTGTCTTCATGTGTACACCAGTAATTTTTGTAAACAACACAGCCCTATAGCTTGCTCATATAGCAAGTTTACATAACTATGGGGCTTTAACTTTACTTTGTAAAACCGTTTTATTCATTTCTAGATTAAGAGCAACCTTATACATGTATGATAAAACATTTAAACATAATAAGGGAGAATTCTAGCATAGATAAAGTTCCTTTATAGATATTTCAATTATATCCACTTTTTGTGGAGATTGAAGGAGACTAGTTACAGATCCTGAGACATCTGTTTTTCTAATAAATCTATCCAGATATTAAATGTGCCTTAATTTATACAACCCACAGTTGAAATGCCTTCACTACTCTTGAAACTGAGTTAATTTTAACCAGGCTTTTGTATTGAAACAGGACTTCTCTCTTGGAGTTCAACTGCTTTTGTGTTCCATTAGCTGTTACATATCCACTCATTCTTTTTCTTGTGAGTTTTGCCTGGTATACACTTGGCCCTGTACATATTAATTCTAGAATAATGTATCAGATACCGCTAACTATTCCTCAATATCTATTCCCTTTTTTTTCCTTTTAGTAATAGGACTGAAGTTTTTCCTAGTTAAATTGCCATCCAACATCTAATCACATTTCTTAGTCTCCTTTGAAGTTAGGTATAATGGACTGAATTGTGTAGTATCAAAATTTGTATGTCGAAATTCTAACTCCTAGAACTTCATAATGTGACTATATTTGGAGATTGAATTTTTAGACAGGTAATTAAAGATGAATGAAGTCATTAGCATGGGACCTAATCCAATAAGACTGGTGTCTTTATAAGAAAAATATATTAAGACACAAACGTGCATAAAGCAGAGAACATGTGAAAACACCAGAGGAAGGTGGATATTTGTAAGACATGAGAGAGGCCTCAGAAGAAACCAACACTGCTGACACTTTGATCTTAACATTCTAGCTTCTAGAATAATGAGGGAAATACATTTGTTGTTTAAGGCACCCAGTCTGTGGTACTTTATGTCAGTTCTAAAACGAATACTGTGGAATGGCCATGTTATTGAGCTTGGGTTACTGGGGTATAATTGAAGTATTATGTGCAGTTTCAAGGTCATTTCCTTAAAAGACAAAGTGGAGTAAGCTGGATTGTCTCTTTTCCCTTCTCACAGGCTAGAACACAGAAATGGTGAGGATTCTGCTTGGTGTATTCAGATAAGAGCCACCCTTGGGGCATGGTGGAGCAATGAAGGAAGAAACCTGGCTTCCAAATGACCTGTGGAGAAGAGCCACTATAACTTTGCTCTTACCTTAACTAGTAAAACATATATGGAGAAGGTACCACACATAGAACCTCTACTCTGTTTCCACTTTAACTTATCATTTATTCTCTGCGAAAAAAAGATAAATTTAACTTGACTGAATGGTGGTAATTACATCTGCCTAGTCTTGCATTAACTGATTAACCCAATGGAAGTCTGTGATCTGCTTTGAAGTCTCTAGCTTCAAAAGATAACTCACATGAGACCTGTTCATATAAACCCAAGTTGCTCTTTAAAAATTCTTCTAAATTTTACTTATAATTTTTCTTCATTTGATGAAGTATCTTTGTGTAACTATAGGATTTTTTTAGTGTGTGTGTAATTATAGGATTTTGAGATTACCATAATTTTTCCTCAGATGCACTGCTGGGAGGGAAGAGCTTGAAGACCCTGGCATGTAGGTCCCGCTCCATGGAAGCGGGCAGAGGCAATCTAAATTGCTGTGGAGACTTTGAGATGCTTCCTTGCCCTGTAATCTGGTCAAGAAATAATGAATGAGATTGCAAAGGGTTTTAAAATTCCAAAATAAATATCTATTTTTAAAAATTTTGAAAAAAAATGCAAATTGCTCCTTTTTTGACTATCTGAACCCTGGAAAGTATTCTTTATTTGATAATTTCAGATTTAATTAACTGGGAATAGTTCTCAGTGAAGAAGGACAAATAAAATACTCTTGGTTTGAGTTATCACTTTAATAAAATGAGTTCCTTTCTTTCAATTAACATTCATTGAAGATCATTTATTTCAAATAAGAACTGAAGTCATTCTAGTTCTAAAACATCTCATAATTGAATGCCTCCCCTATCCCCAAGTTAACAAAGTAAGACAAGGAAAAAGATACAAACAAATATGTAGTACAAACCCAAAAAGATTGAGCTTCTGATATGATGTATGTTTTTATCCTATTAATTGCCATCAAGGTATAGTATATGCTGAACATTATAGTATATGGAAATAAAATTATGTGAAAGCTTTAGATTTTTTGGAATTAATATCTAAGGAGGGTATTTATTTTATAAGGACTTAGCCAGGTATTTTGTGGTTAAATGATTTCAAAGTCTACTAAACTCATGAAACATTATGTGTGCAACAAATACTTATTGAGCAAGTACTACATTCTGAGCAAGATGGCCTTAAGATTTCCCTTCAGTCTTTTGAAACTACACAGTTTTGTTCCTCAATGTATTGATAGATCCTTGACCTCCCTTTTCACTTTAGAAAACTTTCAATTGTAAATTCTGTCTCTGCCTCTTTGATATGTAACTCCTCCAGCCTCTTACCAGTTTTACGACCTAGGAATGTTTCTTTTTCAAGGACCTTGTAGCCATCTCTTTGACATATAATCATTAAGAAAGACCCATTCATTTATCTTTGCCTTCACTTCTCTTGCCATTGGAGTCAAGTTCATAAAATGTTCTTTAAAACCCAGGTCCATGATTTTAGTACCTATGTCTTCTTCTATGTACTTTATTGTTTCAGGTCTTATATTTAGGTCTTTGATCCATTTTGAATTAATTTTAGTACACGGGGACAGGCTGTAGTCGAGTTTCATTCTTTTGCATGTGGCTTTCCAGTTTTCCCAACACCATTTGTTGAAGAGGCTTTCTTTTCTCCATTGTGTGTTGTTGGCCCCTTTATCAAAGATTATTTGACCATATATATGTGGTTTTATTTCTGAGCTTTCTATTCTGTTCCATTGGTCTGAGTGTCTATTTTTCTGCCAATACCATGCTGTTTTGATTATCGTGGCCCTATAATATAGTTTAAAGTCAGGTATTGTAATGCCCCCAGCTTCATTCTTTTTCCTTAGGATTGTTTTGGCTATTCGGGGTTTTTTATAGTTCCATACAAATCTGATGATTTTTTGTTCCATTTCTTTAAAAAATCTCATAGGGATTTTGATGGGAATTGCATTAAATTTGTATATTGCTTTGGGTAATATGGCCATTTTGATTATATTTATTCTTCCTATCCAAGAACAAGGAATATTTTTCCATCTCATTGTATCTTTTTCGATTTCTCTTAACAATGCTTTGTAATTTTCATTATATAGGTCCTTTACGTTCTTTGTTATGTTTATTCCTAGGTATTTTATTTTTTTTGTTGCAATCGTGAAAGGACTACATCAGAATAAAAAGTTTTTGCTCAGCAAGAGAAACTGATATAAAAATAAACAGACAGCCAACTAAATGGGAAATGATATTTTCAAACAACAGCTCAGATAAGGGCCTAATATCCAAAATTTACAAAGAACTCATAAAACTCAACAACAAACAAACAAACAATCCAATAAAAAAATGGGAAGAGGACATGAACAGACACTTCTCCCAGGAAGAGATACAAATGGCCAACAGATATATGAAAAGATGCTCAGCTTCATTAGTTATTAGAGAAATGCAAATCAAAACTACAATGAGATACCACCTCACTCCTGTTAGATTAGCTATTATCAACAAGACGGGTAATAGCAAATGTTGGAGAGGCTGTGGAGAAAAAGGAACCCTCATTCACTGTTGGTGGGACTGTAAAGTAGTACAACCATTATGGAGGAAAGTATGGTGGTTCCTCAAAAAACTGCAAATAGAACTACCTTATGACCCAGCAATCCCTCTACTGGGTATATACCCCAAAACCTCAGAAACATTGATACGTGAAGACACATGTAGCCCCATGTTCATTGCAGCACTGTTCACAGTGGCCAAGACATGGAAACAACCAAAAAGCCCTTCAATAGAAGACTGGATAAAGAAGATGTGGCACATATACACTATGGAATACTACTCAGCCATAAGAAATGATGACATCAGATCATTTACAGCAAAATGGTGGGATCTTGATAACATTATAAGGAGTGAAATAAGTAAATCAGAAAAAAACAAGAACTACATGATTCCATACATTGGTGGAACATAAAAATGAGACTAAGAGACATGGACAAGAGTGTGGTGGTTACCAAGGGTGGGGGGAGGGAGGACATGGGAGGGAGGGAGGGAGAGAGTTAGGGGGAGGGGGAGGGGCACAGAGAACTAGATAGAGGGTGGCGGAGGACAGTCTGACTTTGGGCGAGGGGTTTGCAACATAATTTAATGACAAAATAACCTAGACATGTTTTATTTGAATATATGTACCCTGATTTATTAATGTCATCCCATTACCATTAATAAAAAATTTATTATAAAAAAAAAAAAAAAAAGAAAGAAAGCATCTCTATCTTCCAGTCTTAGTGTGAGTAGGAGCCTAAATTTGATGTGTCAATTATCAAACACAATGGCCTAATTATATTAACTATCCCTTCACACACACTAATTTTTCCTAGTATTTTTCTACTAACTTATTTCAGTACTTAAAACCTCTTTCAACTTCTGTTTCAGCAATGTTGACTTCAGTCTCTTACCCTTATTGCAGTAGTCTCAAAAAAAATCTTTCATATTTAACTGATCAAGTGCAATTTTTCTTTGAAAATTTCAAATTCTATGTTAGTGCGAAATGTAAGACGTGGTTGTAATAGGTGTTGTATTTACCTTCATAGAAATTACAAACTATTAAAGTTATAACAAGTCTTTGACTATAAAGATAACTTCAAGGAAAACTTCAACTACATTTTATATATTCATTTAATTCAATTTGAATTTCTTTACAAACATGGGCACTCGAGAGGTCCTCCAGATGGATAATGATTATCTGAAAGTTTCTGGATCAGAACCAATTCCAAATGTACATGCAAAGCCAGGTTTGCATTGAAGGTAAAGAGTGGTGTTATTTTAAGAATAATACATGTTATTTTACATAGAAATAACTTTACCAGGGTTACTGGATAATTGAAATGCCATATACAGACATATTGTACTTTGTATTGACAATTACCTTTCCTCTCATTTTCTTTTCAAATATAGTAAATAAATCACTGACATCTTAAGTATGAAATAAAGTATCATATAGTTCTCCATTGCAACATGAGGGAGTCAGCAGATTATAGGAACTTCGGAAAGTTGAACTAGTAGAATCTGTAGAACTAGTATGTGTTGTTGAGGTTATGTTAAATAATTCACATAAATAGATGCTCATAAAAATCAAATTTATTACCATTATTTGTAAAAATAACAAAGGACAAAGGTAAACAAATTTTTGACTGATTTGGGGACAGTACTAAAATTTTCAAAATTACACACAATTAAGTGTACTATTTATCTTGATTTTTGCTTTGGTATATACAGTTCTTAATATATATTTATTAAAACAAATATGTTTTGGCTTCTCCTAATATAGCTACTAGGTATTTTCCTTTCTCTTTCTTTCCTCTTTTGCCCCTGGTCTCTATCCATCCTTTCTTCAAAAGAAAAAATATTTTTGTATATGTGTTCATATGTACATTTATTTTATTTCAGCTTTATTGAAGGGCAGTTGATAAATAAAACTATAATATATTTAAAGTGTACAACATGATCATTTGATAATACATATCATGAAAACAGTCTCATAATTTACTAAATTAACACATCAATCACCTCAAATATTTACATTAAAAAATTTTTGGTAAGAATAAGTTAAGCTCCAGTCTTTTAGCAAAATTCTATTATACAATACAACATTATAAACCATAGTCACTGTGCTACATATTAGACCCTCAGACCTATTCACCTTATTACTATAAGTTCATATCCTTTTACCAACTACTCCCTACTTCCCCATTCCCAGGTTCTGGCAATTACCATTCTATTCTCTTTTCTTTCAATCCAACTCTTTTTTTTTTTATTCCGTGTATAAGTGATACCATACAGTATTTGTCTTTCTCTGTCTGGTGCATTTTATGTAGAATAATGCTTTCTCAGTTCATTCATATTTTTGTTATTATTTTTTTTTAATTTATTTTTCTAAAGCTGGAAACGGGGAGAGACAGTCAGACGGACTCCCGCATGCGCCCGACCGGGATCCACCCGGCACGCCCACCAGGGGGTGACGCTCTGCCCACCAGGGGGCGATGCTCTGCCCCTCCGGGGGTCTATCGCGAACAAAGCCACTCTAGCGCCTGGGACAGAGGCCAAGGAGCCATCCCCAGCGCCCGGGCAATCTTTGCTCCAATGGAGCCTCGCTGCGGGAGGTGAAGAGAGAGACAGAGAGGAAGGAGAGGGGGAGGGGTGGAGAAGCAGATGGGTGCTTCTCCTGTGTGCTCTGGCCGGGAATCGAACCCGGGACTTCTGCACGCCAGGCCGATGCTCTACCACTGAGCCAACTGGCCAGGGCCTCATTCATATTTTTGTAAATGGTAGAATTTACTTCCTTTTTAGAATTGAATTAATTTTTTGAGGAACCACTATACTTTTTTCCATAATGGTTGTACTAATTTGCATCTCACCAACAGTGAATGAAGGTTCCTTTTTCTCCAGAGCCTCTCCAACACTTGTTATTACTGTTAGATTCAGGGAGTACTGACATGCTGGGGCTGCCAAGAGTGTACAAGGTCCCTGTGACGCTGAGAACAAAGAGTTCAGCAACATCCTGCACTGAGTCAGAGACCCTTATCAGAAGTTTATGTTTGAAATTCTCCACTGAGTAATACCCCCCACCCTGTAATTGCGCACGACCTCCCTAGCCAATAACTAACAGCCACATCAGCTTCTGTATGATGCTTGCTCATCCTAGATAACCACCTTATAAAAAGGAGCCATTTTAGAAGCTCGTGGCTGCAGTGCTCCAGTCTCTTCGGAGGCGTGGGTTGCCTGCAGTCCCTGCGCAGGTTTGGGGGGCTGCAGTGCTCCAGTCTCTTCGGAGGCGTGGGTTGCCTGCAGTCCCTGCGCAGGTTTGGGGGACTGCAGTGCTCCAGTCTCTTCGGAGACGTGGGTTGCCTGCAGTCCCTGCGCAGGTTTGGTGGGTGCAGTGCTCCAGTCTCTTCGGAGGCGTGGGTTGCCTGCAGTCCCTGCAGGTTTGGGGGGCTGCAGTGTTCCCCTGTGTGGGTTACCTGCATCCCTGTGCAGGTTTGGGGGGCTGCAGTGCTCCCTTGCATGGGTTGCCTGCAGTCCCTGTGCAGGTCTGCAATAAAACTTATAAAATTCACTTTGTGTCTGCTGTGGCCTATCTCGCCAGGATGTAACAATTACCAGTCTTGTTGATAATAGCCAATCTAACAGGTGTGAGGTGGTATCTCATTGTAGTTTTGATTTGTATTTCTTGAATAGCTAGTGAAGGTGAGCAACTTTTCATATATTTGTTGGCCATTTATTTGTATGTCCTTTTGGGAGAAGTGTCTGTTCATGTCCTCTCCCCATTTTTTAATTGGATTGTTTGCTTGTTTGTTGCTGAGCTTTGTGTGTTCTTTATATATCTTGGATATTAACCCCTTATCAGAGTTGTTGTTTGCAAATACCACCTCTCATTTAGTTGGCTGTCTTTTTGTTTTGCTGTCAGTTTCTTTTGCTGTGCAAAAGCTTTTTAGTTTAATGTAGTCCCATTCATTTATTATTGCCTTTACTTCCCTTGCCTTTGGGATCAAGTTGATAAATTGTCCTCTTCAACCAAGGTCCATAAGTTTAGTACCTATGTTTTCTTCTATGTAAATTACTGTTTGAGATCATATATTTAGGTCTTTGATCCATTTTGAATTAACTTTTGTTCAGGGGGACAAACTGTAGTCAAGTTTCATTCTTTTGCATGTGGCTTTTCAATTTTCCCAGCACCATTAATTTAAGAGGCTTTCTTTTCTCCATTGTGTGTTTTTGGCTCCTTTGTTGAAGATGATTTGTCCATATATATGTGGTTTTCTAACTGGGCTATAGATTCTGTTCTATTAGTCTGTATATCTGTTTTTCTGCCAATACCATGCTATTTTGATTATCATGGCTCTATAGTATAATTTGAAGTCAGATAGTGTGTGATATCTTTAGCTGCCTTCTATTTCCTCAGGATTGCTTTGGCTATTTGGGCTTTTTTTATGGTTCCGTAAAAACCTGGTAATTTTTTGTTCTATTTTTAAAAAAATGACATTGGAAAAGAGAACAGAGGGAAAGGGGATGATAGGAAGGGATAAAGCTGAAGGGAAGGGGGAGGGCGCTATGGAGAGAGGGGCAAAGGAGATGTTGAAGGGGATATGGGGGAGGGGGGATGCGTTTGGGGCAACAGTAGAATCTATATAACACAATAAATTAAAATCAATTAAAAATTATGTGTGAAAAAATTATATTGGGATTTTGATGGGGATTGCATTAAATTTACATATTGTTTTGGTTTTTATGGCCATTTTTTTATAAATAAATTTTTATTAATGTTAATGGGGTGACATCAATAAAGCAGGGTACATATATTCAAAGAAAAATGTCCAGGTTATCTTGTCATTCAATTATGTTGCATACCCATCACCCAAAGTCAGATTGTCCTCCGTCACCCTCTATCTAGTTTTCTTTGTGCCCCTCCCCTTCCCCTTCCCCTCTCCTCCTTCTCTCCTGCACCCCCTCCACCCCCAGTAACCACCACACTCTTGTCCATGTCCTTAGTCTCGTCTTTATGTCCCACCAATGCATGAAATCATGTAGTTCTTGGTTTTTTCTGATTTACTAATTTCACTCTGTATAATGTTATCAAGATCCCACCATTTTGTTGTAAATGATCCGATGTCATCATTTCTTATGGCTGAGTAGTATTCCATAGTGTATATGTGCCACATCTTCTTTATCCAGTCTTCTATTGAGGGGCTTTTTGGTTGTTTCCATGTGTTGGCCACTGTGAACAATGCTGCAATGAACATGGGGCTGCATGTGTCTTTACGTATCAATGTTTCTGAGTTTTGGGGGTATATACCCAGTAGAGGGATTGCTGGGTCATAAGGTAGTTCTATTTTCAGTTTTTTGAGGAACCACCATACTTTCTTCCATAATGGTTGTATTACTTTACATCCCACCAACAGTGAATGAGGGTTCTTTTTTCTCCACAGCCTCTCCAGCATTTGCTATTTATTACCTGTCTTGTTGATAATAGCTAATCTAACAGGTATGAGGTGGTATCTCATTGTAGTTTTGATTTGTATTTCTCTAATAACTAATGAAGATGAGCATCTTTTTATATATCTGTTGGCCATTTGTATTTCTTCCTGGGAGAAGTGTCTGTTCATGTCCTCTTCCCATTTTTTTATTGGATTGTTTGTTTGTTTGTTGTTGAGTTTTATGAGTTCTTTGTAAATTTTGGATATTAGGCCCTTATCTGAGCTGTTGTTTGAAAATATCATTTCCCATTTAGTTGGCTGTATGTTTATTTTGTTGTCAGTTTCTCTTGCTGAGCAAAGACTTCTTAGTCTGATGTAGTCTCTTTCGTTTATCTTTGCCTTCACTTCTCGTGCCTTTGGTGTCAAATTCATAAAATGCTCTTTAAAACCCAGGTTCATGAGTTTAGTACCTATGTTTTCTTCTATGTACTTTATTGTTTCAGGTCTTATATTTAGGTCTTTGATCAATTTTGAATTAATTTTAGTACAAGGGGACAAGCTGTAGTCGAGTTTCATTCTTTTGCATGTGGCTTTCCAGTTTTCCCAGTACTGTTATTTAAAGAGGCTTTTTTTTCTCCATTGTGTGTTGTTGGCCCCTTTATCAAAAATTACTTGACCATATATATGTGGTTTTATTTCTGGACTTTCTATTCGGTTCAATTGGTCTGAGTGTCTATTTTTCTGCCAAGACCATGCTGTTTTGGTTGTCGTGGCCCTATAATATAGTTTGAAGATAGGTATTGTAATGCCCCCAGCTTCATTCTTTTTCCTTAGGATTGCTTTGGCTAATCAGGGTTCTTTATAGTTCCATATAAATCTGATGATTTTTTGTTCCATTTTTTTAAAGAACGACATAGGAATTTTGATGGGAATTGCATTAAATTTATAGATTGCTTTGGGTAATATGGCCATTTTGATTATATTTATTCTTCCTATCCACAAACAAGGAATATTTTTCCATCTCATTGTATCTTTTTCAATTTCCCTTAACAATGCTTTGTAGTTTTTGTTATATAGGTCCTTTACATTCTTTGTTATGTTTATTACTAGGTATTTTGTTGTTATTGTTGCAATCGTGAAGGGGATTATTTTTTTGAGTTCATTTTCTAATATTTCATTGTTGGCATATAGAAAGGCTATGAACTTTTGTATGTTAATTTTGTATCCTGTAACCTTACTGTATTGGTTTATTGTTTCTAGTAATCTTTTTGTGGAGTCTTTGGGGTTTTCGATGTATAGGATCATATCATCTGCGAAAAGTGATACCTTTACTTCATCTTTTCCAATATGGATGCCTTTTATTTCTTTCTCTTGTCTGATTGCTCTGGCCAGAACTTATAACACCACGTTAAATAACAGTGGAGAGAGTGGACAACCCTGTCTTGTTCCTGATTTAAGGGCGGAAAGTCCTCAGTTTTATCCCATTTAATATGATGTTGGCTGATGGTTTATCATATATGGCCATTATCATGTAGAGATATTTTCTTCTATACCCGTTTTGTTGAATGTCTTAAACATAAAGTTGTGTTGTATTTTATCGAATGCCTTTTCTGCATCTATTAATAAGATCATGTGGTTTTTGTTCTTTGTTTTGTTGATATGGTGTATTACGTTAACAGTTTTACATATGTTGAACCATCTTTGAGATTCTGGGATGAATCCTACTTGATTATGATGTATTATTTTTTTAATATGTTGCTGTATTCGATTTGCTAGTATTTTGTTTAGTATTTTAGCATCTGTATTCATTAGAGATATTGGTCTGTAGTTTTCTTTTTTTGTGCCATTCTTGCCAGGTTTTGGTATGAGGGTTATGTTGGCCTCATAAAATGGGTTTGGAAGTATTGCTTCTTCTTCAATTTTTTGGAAGACTTTGAGTAGAATAGGAACCAAGTCTTCTTTGAATGTTTGATAGAATTTACAAATATAACCATCTGGGCCTGGACTTTTATTTTTGGAGAGGTTTTTAATAGTTTTTTCTATTTCCTCCTTGCTAATCAGTCTGTTTAGGCTTTTTGCTTCTTCATGACTCAGTCTAGGAAGGTTGTATTGTTCTAGGAATTTATCCATTTCTTCTAGATTGTTTTTGGTGGCATATAGTTTTTCATAGTATTCTACAATAATTCTTTCTATATCTATGATGTCTGTGGTGATTTCTCTTCATTCATTTTGGATTTTGTTTATATGAGTCCTTTCTCTTTTTTCCTTGGTGCATCTTGCCAAGGGTTTGTCTATTTTGTTGATCTTTTCAAAGAACCAGCTCCTTGTTTTATTAATTTTTTCTATAGTTTATCTGTTCTCTATTTCATTTATTTCTACTCTGATTTTTATTATTTCCTTTCTTTGGCTGGTTTTGGGTTGTCTTTGTTCTTCCTTTTCTAGTTCCTTAAGGTGTGAAGTTAAGTGGTTCACTTGGGCTCTCTCTTGTTTGTTCATATAGGCCTGAAGTGATATGAACTTCTCTCTTATTACTGCTTTTGCTGCATCCCAGAGATTCTGATATTCCATATTGTCATTTTCATTTGTCTGTATATATCTTTTGATCTATGTGCTTATTTCTTCTTTGACCCATTCATTTTTTAAAAGTATGTTGTTTCCACATTTTTGTGGGTTTTTTCCCTCTTTTTTGCAGTTGAATTCTAGTTTCAAGGCTTTCTGATCAGAAAATATGCTTGGTACAATTTCAATTTTTCTGAATTTGCTGATGTTATTTTTGTGGCCCAACATATGTTCAATTCTTAAGAATGTTCCGTGTACTCTAGAGAAAAATGTATACTCTGTCGCTTTGGGATGAAGTGTCCTGTAGATGTCTATCATATCCAGGTGCTCTAGTCTTTTGTTTAAGGCCAATATATCTTTATTGATTCTCTGTTTGGATGACCAATCTAGAGCCGTCAGTGGTGTATTGAGGTTTCCAAGTATGATTGTATTTTTGTCAGTTTTTGTTTTTAGGTCAATAAGTAGTTGTCTTATATATTTTGGTGCTCCTTGGTTTGGGGCATATATATTAAGGACTGTTATGTCTTCTGGATTCAGTGTCCCCTGAATCATTGTGAAATGACCATTTTGTCTCTGAGTACTTTTGCTGTCTTGTAGTCAGCATTATTAGATGAGTATTGCTACACCTGCTTTTTTTTGGATGTTATTTGCTTGGAGTATTGTTTTCCAGCCTTTCACTTTGAATTTGTTTTAATCCTTGTTCCTTAGATGTGTTTCTTGTAGGCAGTGTACATTTGGATTATCTTTTTTAATCCATTCTGCTACTCTGTGTCTTTTTATGGGTGAGATTAATCCATTTACGTTTAGTGTGATTATTGACACTTATGGATTCCCTATTGCGATTTTATAAATTGCTTTCTGTTAGTTTTATATCTTGTTTGATTCTTCTCTTTTGTTTTTCTATCATTTGTTTTTCTTTGTTTGTATTCCATACTTCTTTCTTCTGTTGCTACCTTTTTTAAGCATGTGCCTCTGTGGTGGTTTTTTCAAGGGTGGTTACTGTTAATTAATGAAAAGGGTACCTACCATATTCATTGTAGTACCCTATCTTGTGAGTTTCTCTGCACTTCATCATCCTTTGCTACTGTTAATCTCCATTCTCTCCCCTTTTTTTTGCTTTTGTTGTCACAGTTTAAATTTGGTTTTATTGTGTTCTTGGTGGAGCTTTTACTTGTGGTTTTGTTTTGTTTTGTCCTTTGGATCTGGTTGGAAAACCCCCTTTAGTATGTCCTGGAGTGGGGGTTTTCTGATGATAATATCCCTCATCGTTTCTGTATTTGTGAATGTTTTTATTTCTTCTTCATACTTGAAGGATAACTTTGATGGGTATAATATTCTTGGCTGAAAGTTCCTCTCTTTCAGGGCTTTTAATATTGGGGTCCACTCTCTTCTAGCTTGTAGAGTTTCTGCTGAAAAATCTGATGATAATCTAATAGGCCTTTCTTTATATGTAGTATTCTTCTTTTCCCTGGCTGCCTTGAGAATTTTTTTTTTGTCATTGGTTTGTGCCATTTTCACTATGATGTCCCTTGGAGTAGGTTTATTGTTGTTAAGAAAACTCGGTGTTCTGTTTGCTTTTTGAATTTGAGGCTTTAGTTCTTTCCACAGGCTTGGGAAGTTCTTGTCTCTAATTGGTTTGAATATATTCTCCGTTCCATTTTCTCTCTCTTCTCCCTCTGATATACCTATTATTCTTATGTTATTCTTTTTGATGGAGTCAGACAATTCCTGTAGGGTTTTCTCATTTTTTTAAATTTTTGATTCTCTCTCTTCTTCTCTCTGTTGTTCCTCAAGTTGTTTGTCTTCTATGTCACTAATCCTACCTTCTGTCTGGCCTGTCGTATTAGCTAAGCTTGTTACCTCATTTTTTAGTTCATGAATTGAGTTTTTCATGTCTGTTTGATTTGTTTTTATAGTTTCAATTTCCTTGGTAATATATTCTTTGTGATCATTGAGTTATTTTCTGAGTTCCCTAAATTGTGTTTCTGTGTTTTCTTGTATATCTCTGAGTATTTTTAGGATTTCTATTTTAAATTCTGTGTCATTTAGCTCCAAGGTTTCCAATATATTAAATTTTTTCTCCATAGATTTTTCCACATTTATCTTTGTTACTTCTCTATCTTTTGTATCCATGATACTTTATTCCATTTTCCTTAATGGCATCTGGAGTAGTCTTGTAGATAGGGCTAATGAGAATTAATAAAAAATAAAAAGTAAAAAATAAAATGAAAAAAAATTTGGAAAAAAAACACAAAATACAAAAAAACCCGATAATAATTTATAATTTCCCTCCCCTTTTCTTTCTTCTCTTCCTTCCTCCTTAGGAAAATATCATGAGAAACTGTGTATTATGTTATGCTAAATGGAACAAAAACTGCCTATAATGGAGGGCCTGAGTTGGGGATAACAGTTCAAGGGGTATGGCCATTTTAACTATGTTGATTTTTCCAATCCAAGAACTTGGAATATTTTTCCATTTTATTGTATCTTTTTCAATTTCCTTCAATAATTTTTGTAATATTTAGTATATATGTCCTTCACTTTCTTTTTTATGTTTATTTCTAAGTATTTTATTTTATTTATTTTTTTGTTGCAATTGTTAAAGAAATTGTTTTTTTGGGTTTATTTTCTGGATTTTCATCATTGGCATGTAGGAAAACAATAGACTTTTGTATATTGATTGTTTATACTGTGACTTTATTGATTTATTGTTTCTATTAGTCTTTTTGTGGAGTCTTGGGTTTTTTATATACAGGAACATGTCATCTGTAAAAATTAAAACTTTTACTTCCTCTTTTCCAATATGAATGCTTTTTATTTCTTTCTTTTGTTGCATGCTCTGGCTAAAAACTTTCAGTATTATGTTGAATAAAAGTAGAGAGAATGGGTTTCTTAAAAAATTAAGAACAGAACTACCATCTGACCCAGCAATCTCTCTACTGGGTATCTACCCCCAAAACTCAAAAACATTTGTATGTAAAAACACATGCAGCCCCATGTTCATTGCAGCATTATTCATAGTGGCCAAGACATGGAAACAACCAAAGTGTCCCTTGAAAGAGGATTGAATAAAGATGTGGTACATATATACAATGAAATATTGCTCAGGTATAAGAAATGATGACATAGTGACATTTACAACAACATGAATGGACCTTAAGAACATTATGCTGAGTGAAATAAATAAATCAGGAAAAATTAAGAACTGTATGATTTCACACATAAGTGGGATATAAAACTGAGACTTATAGACATAGATAAAAGTGAAGTGGTTATCAGGGTGAAGGGGATGTTGGGGTGGGGATGTAGCAGAGGGGGTGAAGGGAAGGGTGTAAAGAGAGACTAATAAAAGGTGATGAAAAAGACTTGACTTTGGGTGATGGGTATACCACATAATCAATAGTTCAAATAATATAAGATGTTTTCCTGAAACCTATGTACTCTTATAGATCAATGTCACCCTGTTAAATTTAATTTTCTATGTAAAATTTTTAAAAAATGATAGAAATGAATTAAATTATATTTCATTGTGTGTGTACCATGTTTTTTTTAAATTCATGTATCCATTTATGGACTTCTAGGTTGTATCTATACGTTGGCTATTGTGAATAATGCTGTAGTGAACCTGGGGTACAGAGAGCTCTTCAAGATAATGATTGCTTTTTCTTTAGATGTATATCTAGACGTGAGATTGCTTGATCATATATAGTTCTATTTTTAATTTTTTAATAACCTCCATACAAACCAGAAATTAATTACTTTTAAAGATCTGAAGAAATAACATCTGATAAGAGCATTAGCCTAAGGAGCTTGCATTTGCTGTATGTCAATCTGGAATGCTCTGTTCATAAGCCTTCATATAAACTACCTTCTTTTCTTCATTCATGTCTCAGCCCACATCACCTTTTTTGTGAGGCTTTATCAAGTCACCAAAGATAAAGAAGCTGCCTAACAGCCTGCTACTATCACAGGTAGAGTTTGTCCCACCAGTCTATTTTATATTCTTCATAGCATTTATTGCTATCTAGAATTATTCTTTCATTAATTGATTTACTTCTTTAATAACTCTCCCATTAGGAAATAAGCTCCATGAAATAATGGATATTGTCTGCATTGTTCAGTGTTATATTTTAAGTTTCTAAATTATAACTGATTCATTGTATACTCTCAATAATAAAGGAAACTTCATATTAAATTCATTTTTGCTGAATATATGTATATATTCATCTCTCCTCTCTTTTTCCATGAATTAATTAAATATCAACTGACTTCCATGTTTTATTGTTGGTTTGTTTTTTACAGAGACAGAGAGAGAGTCAGAGAGAGGGATAGATAGGGACAGACAGACAGGAACGGAGAGAGATGACAAGCATCAATCATCAGTTTTTCGTTGCAATACCTTAGTTGTTCATTAATTTTTTTCTCATTTGTGCCTTGACTGCAGGCCTTTGGCAGACCGAGTAACCCCTTGCTCGAGCCAGTGACCTTGGGTCCAAGCTGGTGAGCTTTTGCTCAAACTAGATGAGCCCATGCTCAAGCTGGCGACTTCAGGATCTCGAACCTGGGTCTTCTGCATCCCAGTCTGATGCTCTATCCACTGCGCCATCGCCCAGTCTTGCACGTTTTATATTTTCACTAAAATTACTCTTATTTTTTTAAATTAAATCTTCTAATTATAGCTAAGGAATAAATGTTTGCAGTTGTGTTTATTTTTCATTTTGTATTTGTATCCTAGACCATTGTGAAAAAATATAAGAACAAGAATGTGTTTTATTATGAACAACTTATTTCAAAAATATGAAGGTTATATAAGGAACAAGGCTTTATCAAAACTTAATTTCTAAGATGGAATGGAGTTGACAAGTTCAATCACCAACTCATATATGCAATGTAAAAAGATTAGGCCCCATGAGAGGTCCTTCAAAGATATACTTTCTGGTTTTATTTACTACAATCACACTCATTCTCTTTGCTTTGTTCTGTAGGTTTCTTAATATATCATTTGGTTCTACATGTTTCTTTCTCCTGATATTTCTTTTATACTGTCAGATCCTGCCATGTCCATTCAAATCTAAAATTGTCTCAAACTATCTAAGTCACAACAAATCTGCTGTGTGAGTAAAATCTTTATGGAGAGTTGTGAGGTTTCCAAGGCACATGCATAATAGAAATTCAATATCACTTCATTTGTGTGCAGGCGTAACTACCAATAGCTGCATTTCACAGAAACCCACAAATTGTGCTATGAAAAGAATGATTATGAGAGAGTGCCGGACCTGTGTATGGAAGCCTGGTAATGATTCTACAGATATCTGTGTATGTCACCTAGGCTGATGTGATAGGAAAGGGGGGCATTCCCAAATTCACAATTGTATTAGAAGCTTCTAATATTCATTCTGTTTTTTAAATAGCACATATGTCTTAGTAGAAAAATTAAATTCAAGTAGGAAAAAATGGCAATCTAAACAAATGTCTTAAACGTGGAGAATTGCTCATTAGTTTCTTTTCTTTATCTTTTCTTTTTTTGTATTTTTATGAGGTGAGAAGTGGGGAGGCAGAGAGACAGATGCTCGCATGCGCCCAACTGGGATCCACCTGGCAAGCACACTAGGAGGCGATGCTCTTCCTATCTGGGACATTGCTCCACTGTGACCATAGCCATTCGAGCACCTGAGGCGGAGGCCATGGAGACATCCTTAGCACCTTGGCCAACTTTTTTCCAATAGAGACTTGGCTGCAAGAGAATGAGATAGAGAGAAGGGAGAGGGGGAAGGGTGGAGAAGCAGATGAGTGCTTCTCCTGTGTGCCCTGGCTGGGAATCAAACCGGGGACTTCCACATGCTGGGCTGACACTCTACCACTGAGCTAACTTGCCAGGGCTTGGCATTAGATTCTTTAACTTTAGTACCAAAAAGCACTTAGGAAAAAAAAAAGGCTTGTAAATACAAAATTAAATATGTTCTTTTTTATGTTTACAGTATTAATAAAAAGTAATTTTTTAGGACAAAATTTAAAATATGAAAAAGGAATTCTGTGTTTTTATGTGCAATGAAAGTAAGACAGTGTTCAAATTGGATTTAAGAATATATATATTTTAGTAAGTGAGAGGCAGGGAGGCAGAGAGACAGACTCCTGCATGCACCCTGACTGCGATCCAACTAGCAAGCCACTACCAGGTGATGCTCTGCCCATCTGGGGCCATTTCTCTGATGCTCAGCAACCAAGTAATTCTTAGTGCCTGAGGTGAGGCCATGAAGCCATCCTCAGCACCTGGGGCCAACTTTGCTCGAATCTTTCGAGCCATGGCAGCTGGAGGAGGACAGTAAAAGGGAGGTGGGAGGGATAGAGAAACAGATGGATGCTTCTCCTATGTGGCCTAATGGGGAATCTAACCCGGGACTTCCACATGCTCTCTACTGCTGAGCTAACCAGCCAGGGCCTGAAATAAATATTAAAACACTTGTTTCCTTTCTTCTTAAGAGAATTTGGTTATGAAAAGTTTTACTAAAAATAACAAGGGGAAAGGTTAAAATTAAAGAGGCTTAAAATTTAGGGACTATTTAAACCAACCTGTGATTAACTTTACCATATGCAGGCTCTGACCTCAAGAATGTGAATAATATAAAATTTATTTTTCTATCAATACTTTTCATTTGGAGGATATTTGTTCAACTGTCATTTTTACCTAATACTTACATTATCAAATACTTTAACATCTAAAATCTAAATTTAATATTTTAGCTAATAACTTATAAATGAAAATAATGGTCTATTAAAAGTTCTTGGTAGGTTCATATATCATTTTCTAAAAAGTTAACTGAACAACTAAAATAAACCTTATATAATTTACAATTATTAAAATCAAGTTAAAACTCAGGAGTCTAAAGTCATTTTAATTTAGCATAAAATGTCTATATAATTCTCAATTTTAATAACTAGAAAACCTTTAGATAACTCTGATGCAATTATTATTTTTTATAACCTTTAATGAAAAGGTAACTTATAATAATATATGGTTATAAAGAAATAGTCAATTAGAATCTTTGTTAGGTTAAATATTCAGATAAACTTTTTCCACTGATTACTTTGAAATAGATACCAATTCTATGAGTTCTGAGCCATATAGAGTTAAGATAATTTTAGACAGAAATGTGTACAATATAGATGTTATTTTTCTTTATTAAAATATGGTAAAAGGGTATGAACTTTGAGCTATAAGTTGAATAAGGTCTGGGAAACTACTATCAAATATGGTGGGTACTATGTATTATATAATTGAATTATATAATTGAAATTTGCTACTGTAGTAGATTGTAAACAGTCTCATACATGGAAAAGAAATAAATATGTGAGACGTGTTTGTTTTAATTATCCCCCTAAAACCATGATTAACAGAGTATAAATGACTACCTAAGAAAACTGCTTCTATTGTGTTAAACTGATCTCTTCCTAGTATTTAAAATTACAAATTCTGGAAGTGTAGAAAAGTTTTTTTTCCCCAAAGCAAAGAATGCTACCAACAAATTTAATCCATTTGATGTAAATGAATCAAAGGGAGAGAAAATGCTATTTTGTCTGTCTGAATTAGGTAGGTCTTTACAAATTTTGAAGCAAATCTGAAACACAAGAAAAAGGTTTTAAATACTGATTAAACACACAAAAAAATGTAATCCCAAAAAATACTGTTGAAATAACCTTTTACCAAAAAAGGGAAGAAAAATTTATGTGCCATATTATCATTTATCTTTAAAAAATATGTCAGCTATCAATATGATTCTAAATATATATGAAGATAATGGTTTATCATGCACAATACTTTACTTAGTAGTACTTCTGAACATCTATGGAATTATGATTTTTAATATTTGTGAAGATCCAAATGATAATCACAGATGTCACTTACTTGAACAACCATAGATTTCCAAACTTTGAAAGGTGATATTGTATGGTGTTTATGAATGTTTATTTTTAGTCAGAATTTGGATTCAAAGCCTTCTCAGCCACTTTTTAGTTGTGGGGACTTAGGAAGATGAATTGTGTCTTACTTACCTTTTCTGTAAAACAGAGACAATAATAGTACCTACTTTATAGTATTCTTGTGAGGAAAAGTTAATACATTAAACTCCTATGTCAAGGTTTGGCACATAGTAAGTGCTCAGTAAATTTTTGTTAGTTATATATAATAGTTTGGATATGTTATCTTGACTTTTCCTAATAGTTCTAGGAGAAAATATTTGTTATAATTGTTTTATAGATAAAGACATGAAAGCTAAGAAATTATATGCAACTTGCCTCACGTCATACAGCCAGTAATAGAGTTAAAAACTCCCAAGTTCATGCTCTTTCCACTGTATTGTACTGTTTCCAAAGGTAATAAAAAACAAATTATTTTTCAAATTACTAGAAAATTTAAATAATAATGTAAACAACAGCCATGATGTGGGTGTCTGAGAACTATATTAACTCAATTTACACACCCACAATAATAATGTTATAAAAAAAAAGACATTGAGCTATGTTCTCTCTATTCCCTCTTTGCTGTGGGTTTTTATCATAAATGGGTGCTGGATTTTGTTAAATGCTTTGTCTGCATATATTTAAATGATCATATGATTTTATCTATTATTTCCTTTATGTGATATATCACATTAATTGATTTGCAGATATTGAACCAATATCTTGCAAGATATTGCATTCCAAGAATAAATCCCATTTCATCATAGTATATAATCTATTTAATGTATGTATTGTTGGATTTAGGTTACTAATATTTGAGGATCTTTGTATCTATGTTTATGAGGAATATATATAAATATAATTATATGTATAATATTTTTTATATATATATATATATATATATATATATATATATATATATATATATATATATATATAAATGTCTGCCTAGTTTTGGAATCAAAGTAATGCTGGCCTTGTAAAATTAGCTTGGAAGCCTTTTCTCTACTTAAATTTTTTTGAAACAGTTTGAGAGGATAAGTGTTATTTCTTTTTTGAATGTTTGGTAAAATTCATCTATGAAGCTCTCTGGTCCAGGACTTTTTTTTGTTGTGAGGATCATTTTTTTATTACTGCTTTAATTTCATTGGATATTAATAATACCTTATTGGATGTATCATTGGCAAATCTCTTTTCAATCAGTTGACAGTCTTACAGGAACTTCCTTTTAAGTAGCCAACTTTTTTTTGCTGCTTTCAACATTCTCTCTTTGATTTTAACCTTTGGCATTTTACTTATGATGTGTTTTGGTCTGGACCTCTTTGGATTTAACTTGTTTGATCCTCTTTATGCATCCTGGACTTGTATGTCTATTTCCTTTGCTAGGTTATAGGAAGTTTTCCATCAGTATTTCTTCAAATAGTTCTCAATCCTATGCTTGCTTTCTTCTTCTAACCCTTAGGATGCAAATGTTCTCATATTTGATGTTGTCCCAGAAGTCCTTTAGAGTATCCTCATTTATTCTACTTTATTTTTCTAAAGAATTTTATTTAGAAAATTAAATTTAATGGGGTAACATTGGTCAATTAGAGTACATAGGTTTCAGGTAAATATTTCTATAGCATTTGAACTGTTGATTGTGTTGTGTGCTCTCTTAATTTTTTTATACTCTTTTTTCATTTTTGCAACTCTGATTGGGTATTTTCTGCTACCTTGTCTTTCAGATTACTGATTCAATCCCTGCTTCATTTAATCTTCTATTGATTCCTTCTAGTGTATTCTTTATTTCAATTATTCTATTCTTTATTTCTGACTGGTATTTTTTTATGATTTCTATGTCCTTTTTATGTTTACTATCTTTTTGTTGAAGTTCTTGGTGAGGTCATTGAGCATCCTTATAATCAGTGTTTGGGACTACATCTTCTTGCCTTCATTTTTAGTGCTTTTTCTCCTGTTTTATTTTTATTTTTTTTAATTTAAGACATATTTCTTTGTTTCCCCATTTTGGTTGTCTCTCTGTATATGCTTCTCAGTATTAGACAGATCTGCTACATTTCTCAATCTTGGCAAAGTGCCCTTATGTAATAGGTGTTCTATGGGGTCCAGTGGCTCAGTATCCCTGATCATCCAAACTGGGTATTCCAGAAATGTCCCATGTGTCAGTTGTGTGTGTCCTCCTGTTGTAGTTTAGCCTTGATTGCTGTTGGCATGTCAGTGAGTGGGATTATCTCTCAGTCTGAATGGCAGTGAGGACTGGCTATGACCACAGTATACAAGATGTAGGATTTGCCCCAGGGAGGGGTCTTGTACCTAACGAGACTTCCTTTTGGATGTGCTGCTTGTGGAGCTAATTGGATTATGTTCTATTGTTGTCTGAAGCTGGCCACCAAATATGTTGGTTCTGGGGCCTCTTGGGAGGGACTCTGGCATAGCTCAATGTTAGATACTGCCTGTGACTGACTGTTAGAAAATTCAAAGTGGTCCCCAGTGATAGCTGCCTATCCTATGCCAGTTGCCTCCAGTATCTTGCCTGGGGCAGGTCAGCCTCTAAAAGAAAATTAGGCAGAATGCAAGTTGGGTGAGGCAGGAAATCATCAAGAAGTCATTAGGGTAGAGCTAGTGAGTTCACCAGGCTAATGCAGGGTTAGATTTGGCCATGTGGGAAGAGGGCTCAACACAGGGACAATGGTGGCTGTCCCTCCAGCTCTCATTCTTTAGCCATAAAAGTTAGTTTCTCCCTGATGTCTCAGGTATTAGATAAGATGGGTGAGGGGGTGGCTCAGGGAGGCATCAGTGTGTTGTGTAGATTCAGATTTAGCTAATGGGTAAGGGCTCAACATGGGAAAGTTGGTGTCTCTCAGGCACATGGGAAAAGGACTCAACAGAATGACATTGGCAGCCCTCCCTCCAACACTTGCACCAAAGTTACACAATTCTGTCTCTTCCTGTATGTCTCTAGCGTCCCTGGAGCCACTGTCCTTCTGCCAGAGCTCAAGATGAGTGCCTGTGAGGTAAGCTTTGTGCATTGGCCCATTAAAAGAACACTTGGAATTTCAGCAGCTTTAGGTCTTCCTAGGAGGGATGGAATCCTCACTGATTTTCACAGTCATGTTATTTGGGTTTTTCATTCTATCACTGTTGCTCCAGGCTGGGGACTCTAGCATAGAGGTCAGGCCTCTTGCTCCTCAGGGGTAACCTCTGCAACTGAAATATCCTGCCTGATTTTCAACAGCCACATGTGGGTGTGGGACCAGTCCTGTATTTTGTCTCCACCCTTCCTATGTCTTGATATGGCTTATTTATATCCTTAGTTATATAACTTCTGTTTGGCTAGGCTTCAGATAGTCATTCAGATTAATTGTTCTATAATTTAGTTGTAATTTTGATGTGTTTATGGGAGGTGGTGAGTACAGTGTCCACTTACTATGCCTTTTTGACCTTATTACTTTAGTCTATACTGTAAATTTTTTTGGATTAATACTCTTAAAATATATTTGAAATTTAGTAAATTTACAATACAAACACACTAGCCAAAATATAATACAGAAAGATAGATATAATTATTATATTTAATAAAATTGGAAAGGTGAGTATAGTCTGAGATATTTTGTGAAGTCATAATATGTATTCCTATTAAACAATTATATGTATATATAATTAACATTATCAGTATCCCAGTTATTTTTTCTCCCTTATGATACAAAGCTATCAAGCAACTTATATTTTCATATTATTATAATTTTATTTATTTATTTATTTATTTATTTGGTGAGAGGAAGGGAGATTTTGAGGCAGAGTCTCAGATGTACCCTGACTACGATCCATCTGGCAATGTTGTCTGGGAACAATGTTTAAGAATCAAGCAATTTTTAGTGCCTGAGGCCCATGATCATACTATCTGAGCTATCCTCAATGTGCAGGGCTGACACTCAAACCAACTGAGCCACTGCCTGTGGGAGGGAAAAAAGGCTGAAAGGGAGGGTGGAGAAGCAGATGGATGCTTCTCCTGTGTGCCTTGCCTGACCCAAGACCTTTGTATAACAGTCCAACACTCTAGCCACTGAACCACTCACCAGGTCTTTTAAAAATATTATTGATGTCAACTTTTCTTCCTTAGAGTAGAGAATGGACACTACTTTTGTTTGTTTAGTAACCCTTCTGGCAAAAAGGATCATCTCTTTCTTTTGATGGATTGAACTGATTCCATATTATATAGATGAGTTGACCCATCCCTGGCTTCAGATTGGCATGCTACTCAGACCTGTGCAATGAGCACATATTGCATTTCTCTAGTTTCCACTTTGATTGGTTGAGGACTGAGTATGTGATAAAATTCTGACAGTCAAAATTCTAGGACTTTTGCTAGAAATTTTAGAGTGCTATAATGTTCAGTAGAGCCACTGTTGACCATCTTTGCCATTACACAGGAAGAATTTGGTTGTCAACCAATAATCTGGTTGACAGGAAAATGTCCAATAAGAGGGTGGTTTTGAGGACACTAATTTTAGATAGGGGACTTTTAGTTATGCAAATCGATAACTTCTCTTTATTCTTTAAGCTAGTTGAATTAGATGCTCTTATCTGAAAACAAAGTTTTGAATAAGAAGAAGGGAAAGTTTGAAAGTTTAAATGAACTTTACTAATGCACACTTAAAGGAAAAGCTTGCATTTCCAATTGTAAAGTTAACCTTGACGTTTTACTTTAATTTTTTTAATCTGTAACTTTTGTCTTAATGTTATCATACCAATAACTTTTAAATTAAATGTAACAAATGTTATTGATATTCTTTTACTCTCGCTCCTTCTTACTCTCTCTCTCTCCATACATCAAATTTAGAAGGTTAATTCCCTTGAATAATAAAAGTTATCTTACACCTTTCATTTTTATAATGTTAGAATGTTAACAATGGATACATTCAGGAGATTAAAAGCTCTGTAAAAATATTTTTTTTATCACATTTTTAAACTTGAACTTTTATTGGTAATTTTAGACTGCTGCCTGATTGTCTAATAAAGCATTATTTTGCCAAAACACTGTGCATGATAGCAAATCTCAGGCTAGTTTCACCTATTGAGACAGTTAATTACTCACCATTTAAATCTGCTTTTTGCAGACTCAGAAATTTACAAATAAGCTGAGCTGTATTAAATAACATGCAATGATGACGCCTGAACTATTTGCATTCACAGTTTGATATTAAAGTGTTTCAAGAGCTTTCTAATTGTAATATTATATTCTTGATATTTATTGTCTGCTTTGAAAATATTTTACTTAGAAGTATCAGATTTTGTCTCTCAGTCTCCCAAGTCATACCTGCTGGAAAAAGTCATTTCATGTTTTCTCTTGTAATTAGAGATATTTAATCTATAGAGTTAAATGCAGGTGTACTCCACTTTTAAAATATTAAAATTATATATCAGTATTTAATTACAAAAAATTAATTTACAATGTATTGTTTAAATTCCAATAAAATTCCTTAAGAATTTACTGAAATGTCAAGTTTTTAGAAAGATTAAATATTTTATGATAATACCATATTTTTCTCTATATGCACATAATAATTTTACCTGTTCTTGTGAAAAACTATAGATCAAAAGGGAAGTTTCATTTTCTTTAGAAGTATTGCTTCTTCTTCAATTGTTTGGAAGACTTTGATAAGGATAGGAAACAATTTTTTGAATATTTGGTAGAATTCACTAGTATATCCATCTGGCCCCGGACATTTATTTTAGGGAAGGTTTTCGATACTTGTTTCTATTTCCTCCCTGCTTATGGGTCTATTAGGCTTGTGAAGTAGTTTGTGATTCAGTGTAGGAAGATTGTATTGTTCTAGCAGTTTATTCATTTCTTCTATTTTGTTGAATTTGGTGGCATATAATTTTTTATAGTATTCTGTGATAATCCTTTGTATAGCTATGATATCTGTGGTAATTTCTCCTCTTTCATTTTGGATTTTGTTTATATGAGTCTTTTTCTTTTTTTCTTTAGTGAGTCTTGCCAGGGCTTTGTCAATTTTATTGATCTTTTCAAAGAACCAGCTCTTTCTTTTATTAATTTTTTCCATAGTTTTTCTGTTCTTTATTTCATTTATTTCTGCTCTAATTTTTATTATTTCCTTTCTTCTGCTGGTTTTGGTTTGCCTTTTTTTTTCTTGTTCCTTAAGATATGATCTTAAGTTTCCAGATCTTCACTATTGTGAACAATGCTGCCATAAACATGGGGGTGCATTTCTCCTTTTGGAACAGTTCTATGGTGTTCTTAGGGTATATTCCTAAAAGTGGGATAGCTGGGTCAAAAGGCATTTTGATTTTTAATTTTTTGAGGAATCTCCATACTGTTTTCCACAGTGACTACACCAGTCTGCATTCCCACCAGCAGTGCAGGAGGGTTCCCTTTTCTCCACATCCTCGCCAGCACTTACTCTGTGCTGTTTTGTTGATGAGTGCCATTCTGACTGGTGTGAGGTGATATCTGATTGTAGTTTTAATTTGCATTTCTCTAATGATTAGTGATGTTGAGCATTTTTTCATCTGCCTATTGGCCATCTGTATGTCCTCTTGGAGAAGTGTCTATTCATTCCGTTTTTCCATTTTTTGATTGGATTGTTTTTCTTTCTGGTGTTGAGATTTACAAGTTCTTTATAAATTTTGGTTATTATTGTCAAATATGTTCTCCCATTGTATAGTTTGTCTTTTTATTCTGTTCTTCTTGTCTTTGGCTGTGCAAAAGCTTTTTAGTTTGATATAGTCCCATTTGTTTATCCTGTCTTTTATTTCCCTTGCCCATGGAGATAAATCAGCAAATATATTGCTGCGAGAGATGTCGGAGAGCTTACTGCCTATGTTTTCTTCTAAGATGCTTATGGTTTCACGGCTTACATTTAAGTCTTTTATCCATTTTGAGTTTATTTTTGTGAATGGTGTAAGTTGGTGGTCTAGTTTTATTTTTTTTGCAGGTAGCCGTCAGTAGACAAGTGTATTAAAAAGCTATGGTACATATATATTATATATTATGGAATACTACTCAGCCATAAGAAATGATGACATTGATTATTTACAATAACATGGATGGACCTTGATAACATTATATGGAGTGAAATAAGTAAATCAGAAAAAACTAAGAACTATATGAATCCATACATAGATGGTACATAGAAATGAGACTCAGATACATGGATGAGAATGTGATGGTAACAAGGGGTGGGATGGGGGGTGGGCAAGGGGCGAGGAAGGAGAGAGAAGGGGTGGGGGTGGGGAGGGGCACAAAGAAAACCAGATAGAAGATGACAGAAGACAATTTGACTTTGGGTGAGGGGAATGCAACAATCAAATATCAAAATAATCTGGAGATGTTTTCTCTGACCATATGTGCCCTGATTTATCAATGTCACTGCATTAAAATTAATAAAAATAAGATAAAAAAAGATGTGATCTTAAGTTGTTTACTTGGGCTCTCTCTTGCTTTTTCATATAAGCATGTAATGATATGAACTTCCTTCTTATTACTGCTTTTGCTGCATCCCAGAGATTCTGATATATTGTGTTGTCATTTTCATTTGTCTGTTTATATCTTTTGATCTCTGCTTTTATTTCTCCTTGACCCATTCATTTTTTAAAAGTATGTTGTTTAATTTCCACGTTTTTGTGGGTGTGTTTACTTCTTTTTTACAGTTGAATTCTAATTTCAAAGCCTTATGGTTTAAGAATATACTTGGTATAATTTCAATCTTTCTGAATTTGTTGGTGTTGGTTTTGTGGCCCAGCATATGGTCTATTCTTGAGAATGTTTCATATACACTGGGGAAAAATGTATACTCTGATGTTTTAGGATGAAATGTCTTGTAGATGTCTATTAAGTCTATTTGTTCTAGTGTTTCATTTAAGGCTGATACTTCTTTATTGATTTTCTGTTTGGATGAATGACCTCAATGGTGTATTGGGGTCTCCATTATTATATTTTTTTCGGTTTACACTTTTAGATCAGTTAGTAGTTGTCTTATATATTTTGGTTCTCCTTGGCTTGGTGCATATATATTATGGAGTGTTATGTCTTCTTGATACACCATCCCTTTTATCATTATGAAATGTCCATCCTGGTCTCTGGTTCCTTTGTTGTCTTGTAGTCAACATTGTCAGATATGAGTATAGCTACTCCTGCTTTTCTTTGGATATTATTTGCTTGGAGAATCATTTTCCAACCTTTCACTTTGAATCTATTTTTATCCTTGTAGCTTAGATGTATCTCTTGAAGGCAGCATATTGTTGGGTTTTGCTTCTTGATCCAATCTGCTACTCTGTGCCTCTGTATTGGTGAGTTTAATCCATTCACATTTAGTGTAATTATTGACACTTGAGAATTTCCTATTGCCATTTTCTATATTGCTTTCTGATAGCTTTTTGTCTTGTATGTTTCTTCTTTTTTGTTTTTCTGTCATGTGTTTTTGTTTGGTGGTGTTCCATACTTCTATCTTCTGTTTCTTCTTTGTTTAAGGTATGTGTTTCAGTATTAGCATTTTCAGGGGTGGTTACATTAAGTTATTAGAAGAAAAATTGATATTATTAGAGTCTATCATCTCATGAGTGCTTCTGCACTCCATCCTCCTATGTTACTGCTGATCTTTATTCTCTCTCCTTTTATGCTATTGTTGTCACATTTATCCTTGTTTTTGTTAAAATTTTTTTACTTGTAATTTTGTCTTGTTTTGTTCTTTGTATCTGGTTGGATAATCCCCTTTAGTATTTCCTGTAGTGGGAATTTTCTGGTGATAAATTTTCTCAGCTTATCTATGTCTGTAAATATTTTCATTTCTCCTTCATATCTGAAGGATAACTTTGATGGATATAGTATTCTTGGTTGATAGTTCCTCTCTTTCAGTACTTTAAATGTTGGGGCCTGCTCTCTTCTGGCTTTTTGAGTTTCTGCTGAGAAATCTGATGATAGCTTAGTGGGCCTTTATTTATGTTATATCCTTATTCTCCCTTGCTGCCTTGAGCATTCTTTCTTTGTCATTAATTTGTGATAATTTCATTACGATGTGCCTTGGGGTAGGTCTGTTTGGGTTGAGGTAACTCGGTGTTCTGTTTGCATCTTGGACTCGAGGCTCTAACTCTTTCTACAGGCTTGGAAAGTTCTCATTGATTATTTGTTTCAATTTGTTCTCCATTGTCTTTTCCCTCTCTTCCTCTTCTAATATACCCATTATTCTTATATTGCTCTTCCTGATGGAGTCAGAATATTCTTGTAGGGCTTTCTTATTTTTTTTAAATTCATGAGTCTCTCTCTTCTTCTCTCTGTAGTATCATTAGTTGCCTATCTTCAATGTCACTGATTCTCTCCTCTGTCTGGCTTGTTCTATTGGCTAAACTTGTTACTTCATTTTTCAGTTCATGTATTGAGTTTTTCATCTCTGTTTGGTTATTTTTATAGTTTCAATTTTCTTGGTAAAGTGCTCTTTTTGTTCATTAAGTTGTTTTTTGAGCTCACTAAATTTTCTTTCAGTGTTTTCCTGTATTTATTGAGTATTCTTAGAGCTTCAATTTTGAATTCTCTGTTATTAAGCTCCAAGGTTTTTATGTAATTGAGATTTTTTTCCTGGGGATTTTTCATTATCTATCTGAGCTACATCTCTGTCTTGTATATCTATATTTGATTTTTTTTCTTTGATGGCATTTGTGGGTGATATTGTTAATAATCCCAATAAGAGTTAATTATTGTTTTTTCTGACATGGGGCACTGCACTACAAGATTTGCCTCTGCAAGATTCTTGGGTGATTTGTTAAGGCTTAGCTGTTGCCTTTGTAAGGATGAAGGCAGAGTCGTCGCATTGATAGGAGGGGCTCATTGCTAGGGCTTTGCAACTTTATGATACCTGCACTGGTTGATCAGGAGGCTTCCATGGCCCTTTCTCACATCCCCACAGAGCAGGGGATCTTGTCTCTGGCTGTCCCCGCCTCTCACAGGACAGAGCAACCTGGAGACCTAGTGGAGGGGGGTCCACCTCCACTGCTGTTTTCACAGTAAAGGGAGCAATGAGGAACTGGGAGGTTGGGTGACAGAGTCTAGCCTCTCCTCTGATATCACTCTAAGCTCTCCAAGCACAGCAAGCCCTGGGCTGGACTGGGGGTGCACATAACAAGCCGGTGTCCATGAGTTTCAGAAGCAGCTGTGGCAGAGATCGCAGATCAGGGGCTTCCCGTCCACACATGCAAAACTTCTTCCAGCAAGCCAGTGCCCGAGCTTCAGAGCCAGTGGTTTGAAGACCCATATTGAATGCGTCTGGTGTCACAGGGCTAAATTGTGTGAGTCAGGTGGGCAGATAAGGTATGCCCCAGTTCCCTGTGGCTGATCTCCACAAGCTATTCACCTGCAGTTCTTGGGAGCTTGCCACTGGCTTTGTGTGTGCCCCATGCCTGTAATAGCTCAGCCCTGCATTCATGTGTGCAGCAGATGCTTGAAAGCAGCCCTGCCTGCTCCCCATCCTTGGTCATCACCCCTTGCTCTGCTCCTTCCCCCCAGATTCTCTTCCCAGCAGCTCCCTGGGTCTGAGACAAAGCCTGTGCAAACAGTGCTTCCCTTCCTCAGGTCCATGAGAAAAGAGAAAGACTCAGTTCTCTGGTATTAATTTTTTTTCTGTGCTTTGGCCTGTCTTCATGTGCGATCATACCTATGTCTATCTGGTGTGTGTATATTTCATGTTTATCTGGGTGTTTTTCTCTGCATATAATTGTAGAATTTGTTGAAATTTCAAGGGGAGAGATGAAGAGTATCTCTCATGATGCCATTTCTCTGACCTTGTTTTATTTAATATTCAAACAGAATTTATTGAATATTGATTGTGAACCAAGAATTTCTCTAAGCATTGTATCATCTCTAAAGAAACTCACAGTGTAGACAAAGATATAGAGAAATAATGACAGTATCTATGGCATTTCTGTGTATGTGAAGAAAAAGAAATTATAATATGATCCTCCAAGACAATAAAAATATAGTTCAAGAAAGAACACACACAAACTGTAAATGATAAAATTAATGGCACAGGACAAACTTAAATACTATTATATATTTTTGGAAATGCTATAGAGAACCAGAGAAAGTTGATATTACTGTATTTCCCTATGTATAAGATGATCCCATGTATAAGACACACCTTGATTTGGGGGTTTGAAATTTGAAAAAAAAAATGTATTACAGCCCTGGCTGGTTGGCTCAGCAGTAGAGCATTGGCCTGGCATGTGGAAGTCCTGGGTTTGATTTCCAGTCAGGGCACACAGGAGAAGTGCCCATCTGCTTCTTCACCTTTCCCCTTCTCCTTCCTCTCTATCTTTCTCTTCCCTTCCTGCAGCCAAGGCTCCATTAGAGCAAAGTTGGCCTGGGCACTGAGGACAGCTCCATGGCCTTCACCTCAAGTGCTAGAATGGTTCCAGCTGCAACGAAGCCAAGCACCAGATTGGCAGAGCATCGCCCCCTAGTGGCCATGCTGGGTGGATCCCAGTCAGGCACATGTGGGAGTCTGACTGCCTCCCTGCTTCTAACTTGGGAAAAATACAAAAAAATGTATTGCATAAAGTTATTGAACTCAAGTTTTATTCATAATAAAATTAATACAACTTCTCATCACTGTCAAAACTCCCCACCATTAGCTTGTTTTTATCTGTGTCTGATGATGAATCGCTGTCTTTATCAATGAGCACAGCCTGATCAGGCAGTGGCGCAGTGGATAGAGTGGCAGACTAGGATGTGAGGGCCCAGGTTCGAGACACCAAGTTTGCCAGCTTGAGCGCGGGCTCATCTGGTTTGAGCAAAGCTCACCAGCTTAAGCCCAAAGTAGCTGTATCGAGCAAGGCGTCACTCAGTCTGTTGTAGCCTCCTGGTCAAGGCACATATGACAAAGCAATCAATAAACAACTAAGGTTCTGCAACAGAGTGATGCTTCTTTCTCTCTCCTTTCCTGTCTGTCTGCCCCTGTCTGTCTCTCTCTGACTCTCTCTGTCTCTGTCACAACCCCCCCAACCCCCCCAAAACAACAAACAATGAGTGCAAAAACAAGCGTGAAAAAGTGGGAAATGCAAGTAAAAATCCTACAATCACTGTATAAGATGAATCCAGTTTTTAGACCCCAAATTTTTTGAAAAATAATAGTATGTCTTAAAGATGGGGAAATATGGTACATTCAATTGAGGGAGAACATCACTAATAAAATTTAGATATGCAGGTAGCAAGTGGCATAATATTCCAAATCAGAACACAGGTGTATTAAAAACCTCAGAGATGTGGGAAACCAGAAGGGATATTTAAGCAAAAGTAGTTTTACTTGATTGGTGCATAAAATAGTTGGCAACTAGAATGTAAAGTTGGAGTGTTTCTGAGATTAGAAGTTATAGAAAGAGAGTAGTATGTCAGAAAATTAATCTGGTAGTAAGTTATACAAATAAAAATAGAGAGAAATTGCCTAGAGAGAGATTATTTTCTTTGAAGGTTGTTATGGAAATATTAAGGGGTGATAGTAAGAAGCAAGACAGGGTACTGTGAAAGGAATACAGCAGTTAATTTTAGGGAATCATTACTGTGATATTACTGTTTGTGTAGTTTTCTGCCTTACTAAATATAAAAGAAAAATAGTAGAAATTACATTAAAAATCATTGCCAATATTACCTAGTTTAGTATGTTAGAGAATGGTGGTTATAAACCTATGGCTAGAATTAACATCATGTTCTTTAAAAGTTTCACAACTACCAACTATAATTTTAGGTTAGATGATCTTTATGTACACATACCATTTTTTGCTATGAGAAGCTGTGATATGGATAGATCTAGCCAAAAGCACTAGAATAAATATGACACCAATGGACAATAGAAAATGATGTCAGTTTACATGTAGAATTATATAGTTGGTTTATTATATTAACTAAAAAATTATATTTAAAAATATACTAGAAATGTTACTATTTCTTTAATGATAGTGTAAGTACAATGATTTTGCCGATATATAATTACAAATTAATGAAATATGAACAAATTATACATTAATGTAGTCCTTAAAACTGTCACTAGAAAATATTTTTTAGCCTAGTTTGCAATATAATTTTTTACTGAATAGTATGATAATTGTATAATTGTTATTGAAGAGTTGTTTCATTTTGAAGCATGAAAGAGTTAAATCCTTAAAAATATTCTGCGTTAAAATTTCATACATATTCTGATCATAAAAGAGTACTTTCCAACAAAACTTAAGGAATTCCTCTTGGGGCCTTTTTATACCCAAAGCAAAATTATTTTTCTCATTTGAATTTTTTTCTAATCTTTTTTAACTATTGAAAAACTTACCTAATGACTTCAATTTAAAAATGGTGACTTCCTATTGGGTTTTAATAACAACGTCAGATTTAGAATATTTCTTGGTTTCTTAAAAGAAGACAAAGGTTAATGAATCCTGTAAGAGCTAAGTAAATGAGTTTTCCTAATTTTTATGTTAAGTAGAGAATTTCTGAACTGTGTAATATATATAGCTGTATAGATAAACTTATATAGCTATATAGATTATAGCTATAGTGAGTGTGTGAGTGTGTGTGTATCCTTGAAAACCCACATGTGTCTGGAACTACTCTATACAATGAAGCAAGTAAAGCTGTATGGGGTGAATATATAGCTAGCTTTATGTTTATGTGACTCATACTGCATACATTTATTTCAACATGTGATTATTTAAATTTAAATTTCCACTTTGAAGATTTTTTCTTTTAAAAATATGTAATAAAACCTAGTGCCAAGAAAAATGTATTTCTACAGTTTTAAAGTTTACAATATCAAATAACCTCCAAAATGTTGGAAAATGTTAAATATTCGGGATAAATTTTGTCTTTGACATTGGATCCAGTTATCAACTGTTATATTCAAACTAAAATAGAGCTTCATACTATCGAATATGCTGTTTGTGAAAAATTGCAGTCAAGTCCTGGTTTCTTTATTGGGTTTAACTCTTTGAGTGAGCTATAATTAGATTATGAACATAAATTAGACTCTGCCATTACACCAGCATCCCCTAAGCAAGTTGAAAAGTGCAGAAACAACAGAAATGCCCTGGCCCTGGATGTAGAGTAAGAATGCAGTGAAGGAGCAGTGAAGGGAAAAGGCAAAGATCCCACCCCCCCCCACCACCACCACCAAGCAAACAGAGGTCTGAGTGTATTGTAAGGGGTTGGGTGGGGAACATTATTTGACAATGAGAGGAATCAGTTGTAGCGCTCAACATGCAGACTTACTATGGACAACTGGGAGTTCCTGCAATATGCCAAATTTTGTTCTATATGCCTAGAGAATTGTGGTGAACAAAGATGACAAAGGAGGGCTTAAGTCTAATTGAAGGTCAAATATAAAGATAAATTTCACATCTAATAGGAACAGGAAAAGTCACCTTTTTCGCTTATGTACTATGATGTGACCAGAGCTCACTCCTCCCAACAACCATATGAAACAACTACACTGACCCCAATAGATTTGAAAAAAGCCCAGAAAATTTAAGTAAATTGCCCAAAGTCATGTAATTAGTAAGTGATAGACTTGAATTTAAGCATATTAGTCAGATTCAAAAAGGTGAATTTCTTTTTTTTATTGCAGTACATGACTCTAGAAGTTTGTGGAATATTTTGAACATATGTAGTTCAGCAAAATCACTGGGCAAATGGACACTAGAGTGTCAATCTTTTTGTAATACTGAGCTTTGCCACTTAGATCTGTGACCTTAGATATGTTACTTAAAATTGTTAACCTTAGTAGGCTAATCATATATCTGTCTCGACAGATTAATGTGAGAATAAATATAATATATCTAAAACATTTAACACAGTGACTGAGACATACTAAATTTTAAAATAGGCAATCTTTTATTATCATGATCACCAATATTAGTATGATATGTTATTATTCTTTCCTGATGAGAAAAATATTTTGTCCTTTGAATTTGTAACTAGAATTAAGGACCATGGCTTCTAAAGCTAAAAAACAATGTAAATATAGATTTAAAGATAAAAAAAATTGGGAGATGCAAGATATATAAAAACAATACTACTGATTTCAATGTTATTTTTAAAATTTAACTGAAATTGTCATCACATACATGGATCACCTTGGTGTTTCTCAAAATCAAATATTAAATTAGATGTATATTTTCTATTATTGAATTATTTTCATGTGAGAAAAAACAAGTACATTAATAATGGCATCATTAAAGACATAGAAGATATAACCAAAAAGATATGAGTTATTTATAATATTTGTGTTCATACATTTGTGCCATATACATTCCTCTTTTCTATTGAAATTGCATATTAAGCTTATAATTATACACAAGATAGGCAATTAAGTGCTCACTTAAAATGAGCAATTATAAACTTTTCTGCATGTAGTCGTTCCTAAGTAATGCAGTGCACTTGCAGTAATATCTACTATATTGTGTGTTTTTTTTCTGCTGTTCAGCAAAGGAATAGAGTGGGGAAATAATTTCACACTGCATATAATGCATCTGATATGAAGGGAACTTGAAAATTATTTAGTTACAGATTTCTCTGACCAGGCTTGCAAAGTAGCATATATTATGTTAATGGGCAAGCATTTGAAAATGAATTTGAATATTAAATGCACTAAGTTTGGGTTCTGACATGAAGGAAGACATAGTTGATACACAATCTGCAAACAGGTTCTTGTTAACTCTTTCATTGCTATGGCTCACAATCATGCTTTGTGCTTAAAATTATACAGTCTTATAATTTTTTCATCACTGAAATTCCATAATATTGAAACTATTATACAAATAAAGTTCTATTATAGTATTAGATTTTTCAGCCATATTCTATGTTCAGTTGTGTTCCATGTTGTTCAGTAAAAAATAGTTGCTTATTCATTGAAAGTTGTAAGTAGAAAAGAAATGAGCAACATCAATCACTGTATTAATGGCATACTATATTTTCTAGATTTCATTTGTAAAGTAACACATTCAAGTTGGCATATATTGGAATGTATGCTACCAAGTCACTATTATATATTCAACTGAAATACCCTGTCTTCAAGTCCAAGCAGAGATCACAAATTTACTACTACTAAATTCATAGTGTTTAAATTTACAGAAAATGAATAGTAAATAATAAGCCTTTCTATTACAACATATTTTTATTGAAAGACCAAAGCATTACAGTACACCGGATGGTTTAGGTCATTTATTTTGTTTTTGCTCTGGGTCATTTTACAAAAGCACTTTTGCTCTCTAGCGTTAAAATGAGAGCCACTCTACTCCCCAGATATTACCCAGCAGCACTTGGGAGCTCTTAATGATTAATACCATCACCGTCCAGCCACAAACCTTTCTGCCGCAGATAATGCCAGCCAGCAAGTGCGCTTGACACTTTTAATGTATAATTAAGTAGGAAAAGTCAGCACTCAGTATGCAAATTTTTCAAAATGATAAATGATGCCATACAGCAGTAGGGATTGATTTGGTGTAAATGAAACTAATTAAGGAAATGTCAAACATAATTAATAAAACAGGTTTAAGCTGCAAAACATTGTCAATTGAATGAATGAGGAGGCATTGGCTCCCATTGTTTCTGCTTTATTTAGGGCTTGTGTTTAGCTTGTACTCTGTTCCTAAATGCACTTTCGCTACCTCACACCCTCCACTACCAATTCCCAGAGAGGGGGAAAATAAATTTGCTTGTCTCTCTACTGACTGCAGAAATTAATTGCAGAAATCTTGTCCCATCCAAGTGTTACATTCACTCACAGGACATTAACATAACTAATTTGAAAGAGCCCAAATGACTGCATAATAGAGCACTGTCAGTGTGCCTGACAGTCTTTGGTCATACCAAATTAGCTTGGTTTTCTAATTGAAATTTTTTTCCTTGGACTCTTTTCATAATTTTTTCCTCAGCTATTCATTTTTGATAAGAACAAAGGTTTTATAATTTACAAAAGAGTGCTTGACCTATAATTACTAGGAGGAAATTAGGGGAGGTAGAAAAGTCAGATTTAGTCCTCGTAATGATGCTAGAGACTTTGCTCCCTCTAGGGAGCCCGAAGAATAATGGAATCTTCTATTTTTACGGGAGACCTGTGCACTGGTGCTGACTCTCACTGTGAATCCACTTTACTTTGCAGATCACTTGCTTAACACTAAAAGTGCCAGCAGAATGGCAGGCCATTACTCCAATGTCATTCCAACCAGTGCTATTTCTACATGCCCTTCCTGCTCAAAGAGTGAATTGAAGAACATCTGCCAGTCCTTTTATTGTGCCTTTACAAATCTTCTATATAGAGTTTTATGCAACTTAATTTGTAAATCATTTGGGTAAATAAGGGTGGGAGGGGATAAATTCAAGAGTAGGACATTTATTTATTTATTTTATTATTATTATTATTATTATTATTATTATTATTATTTTTTGTATTTTTCTGAAGCTGGAAACGGGGATAGACAGAGAGACTTCCGCATGCACCCGACAGGGATCCACCCGGCACACCCACCAGGGGCCGATGCTCTGCCCCTCTGGGGCGTCACTCTGCTGCGACCAGAGCCACTCCAATGCCTGGGGCAGAGGCCAAGGAGCCATCCCCAGTGCCCGGACCATCCTTGCTCCAATGGAGCCTCGGTTGTGGGAGGGCAAGAGAGAGACAGAGAGGAAGGAGAGGGGGAGGGGTGGAGAAGCAGATGGGCGCTTCTCCTGTGTGCCCTGGCTGGGAATCGAACCCAGGACTTCTGCACGCCAGGCCGACGCTCTACCACTGAGCCAACCAGCCAGGGCAAGAGTAGGACATTTAAAGAATGCTAAAATGATATATCAGAACACAAATTCAGTGGTTCTGTATTTTAAATTCATGTCACCTGCATGATATGGATGCAATCTTATCATACATGATATAGTTTTCAAAGCTCTGCTAAGACTATATTCTTAACAATCTTTCTGAAAGGAACAGTTTTCCTTTTAAGTATGTCATACAATGACTCAACATATAAGAATGGGATGTCCATTTTCTTACATTTTAAATTATAAGTTATAAACTCAATATGGCATTTCAGATTAATTGGGAAAAATGGATATAACTGAAGGTATAGATTGCACAGAAGGCAGATGGGATATATATATATATATATACATACATACTATTCTTAATCCATTAAGTTTCTGCTGAGTAGATATACAAGTGCAGAGGAATAGTTTTATTTGTTTGAAGTCTTGCTTCTAGAAGACACTCAATTTTAATGACTTCTTTAATTTGGTTCTAGATATACAAGGAAAGTTTATTTATATCCTGTATAAGATGCTAAAGATTCTTGATTTTGAACTTTCTAAGTCTTTTGGGGCTCATTTTAGGTGCTATCCAATATATTCTCTTGAGCTGTTGAATATTACACTCATAGTACTCTATTCATTTCATAGCATTGATTGATTGCGTTGTTCTTCACCAAGATACATGTCTTGGGCTCTTTTGATCTTTGTTTTATCATCTGTGTTGTGAGCAACTGAAAGGCAAGATGAGTTGTCATTTTATATGTCATCTTGAAATAGAATGGGTTTGAAATAAATCAGTATGGTTCAGAATAAATCATTTGTTTCATCTCTTGTCTAAGAAGGACATAAATAAATACCTCATATTTATTATATCCAACATGTATATCTGTAATTTTGGATGACTTTTTGGATGTAAAGTGCATATTTCATAATTCTAATTTCCCTGCAAATTGCAAAATATTAGTTAAGAAATTTATTGTCTCATAAAATTAAAAAATCTGGGGTCAGTTTTTCAGAAGACAGTCTGTAAACATAGCTAAGTAAAGTAGCTTAAATAATGTCATCAGGACCAGGTATTTCTCTTTTTAATTCTCCTCAATTTCTTGGTCTGCTTACCAATGTGTTGATTTAATCTCTATCTTGTGGGTCTCAGTAGCTCTGTGATTAAGATGATATAAATCATAAAAGTTCAGTGCAATGAGAGATAGTCATTTTCTAGGAACTTAAAAAATGTCTCAGGATTGCCTGACCAGGCAGTGGTGCAATGGATAGAGTGTCAGACTGGGATGTAGAAGACCCAGGTTTGAGACCTCGAGGTTGCCAACTTGAGCCCGGGCTCATCTGGTTTGAGCAAAAGCTCACCAGCTTGGACCCAAGGTTGTTGGCTTGAGCAAGGGGTTACTCTGTCTGCTGAAAGCCCACGGTCAAGGCACATATGAGAAAGCAATCAATGAACAACTAAGGTGTCACAACGAAAAACTGATGATTGATGTTTCTCACCTCTATCCGTTCCTGTCTGTCTGTCCCTATCTATCCCTTTCTTTGACTCTCTCTCTGTTTCTGTAAAAAAAAAAAAAGACTCAGAATTAGTTGTGGTTGAACTATGAAGAGGAATGTACTCATCCTAGAATCTATCACTAACACCAGGCACAGAGAACTCTTTGAAGGTCCAGTCTTAAACTTTATACCTACCTTAAACAGCCCCATGCAAAACCAAGTTAACTAAAGTAAGGGAGAGAGGTTCCCCAAGAAATTTTTGGTGTATTTTTCAAAGGAAAGAAAAACAGAAAACATTAGCAAAAGCAATAGAAAGATACTTCAAGAGTATATATACATTAAAATACCCTATATTCACTACTAGAAATTATTGACTTAATAAAAAAATGAGGAAATGTAAGTTTTTGGGAGCAAAAAGATTGTTTTATGCTTATGATTAATTCCTTTACTGGAGGTTATAAACAAAAACCTCTAAATTTTTAATGCTATGATACTTATAACTAAACAAAGGAAAACATGGTTTTGTATATTTTGTTTTGAAAATTTAGGTTTGCAGAAGAGGTGCAAAGATGCTACAGAGAATTCACTAGACCCTTCACAAATCTTCCAATGTATAGTTAGGAAAACTAAGAAATTAACATTGGTACAATGATATTAACTTAGACTTCATGTGGTTTTTACCATTTCTTTCATGGTTTTATCATTCCCTGCATTTAATACAGGATGCCATGTTACATTTAGTCATCATGTTTCTACAGTCCGGTCTACTCTGTGACAGTCTTTTTCTGTCTTTCATGACCTTGACACTTTGGAAAAGTCCTGGTCAGTATTTTATAGCCATTTGGATTTATCTGATGTCTTTTGAGATTATATATTTTTGGAAATTGTATCACAGAGACAATATGCCTTTTTCACTTCATCATATCATAGTACTTAAAATCAACATGATTTTTTGCTGATGATGCCAAACATGATCATTTGGTTAAAGTGTTGTCTGCCAAGTTTCAACATTGTAAAATTATTATTTTTTTCATATTCTCTGTGTTATAATGAGTCATTAAATCCAGGTCACATTTAAAGGGAGGAGAATTAATCTTTCCTTCAGAGAGGAGTATCAAACAATTTGAAAACATATGTTGAAACTACCATACTAGCACAAATATTTTGGGAGGATAGCTACAGTCCAAATAATTATCCTGTTTCTCCTTAACATTTTGCTCACTAATAATTTTGGCATTTCTCAATGAATATTGCCTATTGCAATGATCACTGTGTGATCTAATGGTAATTTTATATTTTCCTCATTCATTCTATATTATTTTTAAGTATTCTGTATGAAAGGTTTAGTCTTTTTTTCCATATATCTATTTATTCAAATATTTATTTATATCAGTCTGATAAATAAAGTATACTTAGAGGAATCATATTAACTTTATTTGAAGACTATATAGCTACAGTGATCAAGACAGTGTGACATTGGTAAAGGGACACTTTGATAAAAGAGACAGGAAAAGAAATAAATCTCAGTCTAAACCTCTAATCTTACACAAAGAGTCACACAAAATGGATCATGGATCTATATACAAAACATAAAACAATAAATCTTTTAGAAAAAAGTAGAAGGGAAACTCCTATGTGGCTTGGGAGTAGATGAAGTTGTAAATTTGACACACTGAAAGCAGAGTCCATAAAAGAAAAGTATAAATTAGACTTTATCATAATTAAAAACTTGCTATATGAAAGATACTGTAAGAAAATGAAGAGAACTACAGATTGGGTAAAAATACTTGAAAATTTTATATCAATAAATGAAATGTATTTAGAATATGTGAAGAACACTCAAAATTCAACAATCAGGAAATAATCCATTTAAAAATCGGTCAGGCCTGACCGTGCGGTGGCACAGTGGACAGAGCGTCGGACTGGGATACGGAAGACCCAGGTTCGAGACCTTGAGGTCGCCAGCTTGAGCAAAGGCTCATCTGGTTTGAGCAAAAGCTCACCAGCTTGAGCCCAAGGTCGCTGGCTTGAGCAAGGGGTTACTCGGTCTGCTGAAGGCCCGCGGTCAAGGCACATATGAGAAAGTAATCAATGAACAATTAAGGAGTTGCAATGCGCAACAAAAAACTAATGATTGATGCTTCTCATTTCTCCGTTCCTGTCTGTCTGTCCTTGTCTATCCCTCTCTCTCTGACTCTCTCTGTATCTGTAGAAAAAAAAAGAAAGAAAGAAAAAATCGGTCAGAAAGCTTGAACACACACTTGCAAAAAAAGATACAATGATGGTAAAAGTATGATAATATGTTCAATCTCATTAGCCATTAAAGAAAGGCAAATTAAAATAAGATACTCACCACAACTCTTATAATGTCTAAATTTAATGTTATATTGAGTTGTACACTTAAAATCTATATGGTTTGGCAGACCATTTCATCCTAATAAATTAAAAATAAATTTAAAAATATATATTTATAGAACAAGTACTCATACACTTTCAGTCATTGTAAGAAATAGAAGTAATATATATATATATTAGTTTCTCTGTGAAGTCTTCTGTTTAACACTATAACAAAATTCTGGGCATTATTAAGAAGGATACTAACAATAAAATAAATGCTTTTTTATGCCTTTTTCCTTAAAATTTTTCAATAAATTTTGAAAAACTTAAAAACTTCTGACTATATTAAAGGCTGGCAAACATTCAGAGTAAGTGGAGATAATATATTGCTGGTGGGAATGCAAAATGTTACACCCACTCTAAAAATATTGGGCAGTGTTATATAAAGTTACATGTAACACTGTATTTCTCAGCAATCCCAATGCTGGGTATAAAGACTAGAGAGTTGAAAACCAATATCTACACAGGTACCTGTGGAAAAATGTTTCTAGCGGCTTTATTCATATTTGCAAACATAAAACAAAAAACAACTCAAAAGAACCTAAATGTCCTTCAGTGGGTGACCATTCACTCACAAGCAAACTGTGCCTATTCATGCAGTTAAATACTAATTATTGACAAAAAAAGAACAAACTGTTGATATGCAATAGTAGTGCCCCCTTATCCGGAAGAGATATCTTCCTAGACCCTGAGTGGATGCCTGAAACCAGATAGTACCAAACCCTATGCATACTAAATGATAAACTTTGTTAAGCACGGTAAGAGATTAACAGCAATTATTAATACTAAAACAGAACAGAATAATAGCCTGTAATAAAAGTTATATGAAGGTGGGTTCTCTCTGTCTCTCTCAAAATATCTTGCTGTACTGTATTCACCCTTCTTTGTCTTGAGATGATGTGAGCTGATAAAATACCAAACCTATTCCTGATCTGTGTAACCATCCATTTCTTGCAGTAAATGTCGTGGTGTCACTCATTTTGGGGATCCATTGTTGAAGTCTTTGTATAGGCTCGATCCTTTCTGGTGCAACAGATTGCTGTCAGTCAGAACATGCTTTCTGTTCATTTCTTCTATCCTGAAATTTAATGCCTTTTCCATCTGAGCTAAGCATTTATAAGCACCATGGCTGTAACTTTTTCAGTCTGAGGTGTGACAGCAAAACTGGCACAAATTTCCTTTTTCTTCTCCATAATTTCACAGATAGAAGACTTGTTCTTACGGTATAGATCATAGCAACCTCGGCATAAGATTATTTTCTTTCTTTACTCTGAGAACTGTCTCCTTTTCATTTACTTTACAGCTTCCTTTTGGCCTATTTGAGTTGCAAGCATCTCTACTCTTTTATTTTGGGACTGTTATTAATTAAAATAAGGGTTACTTGAACACAAGCACTATGTTACCAAAACAGTTGATCTGATAACTGAGGCACCTACTAAGTGATCGATGGGTGGATAGTGTATAGTGTGAATACACTGGACACAGGATTGAGTCACATCCTGGGCAGAATGGCATGGAACAGTGTGAAATTTCATCATGCAATGTAACAGTTATGAATTGTTTATTTCTGGAATTGTTTATTTAATATTTTTGGACCTTGGCTGAGGGCAGGTAGCTGAAATCAGGGACAATGAAACTGCTAAATGTGAAAGCATGGATTAAGGGGGACTACTGAATATGCAACAACTCAGGTGAATCACAGAGGTATTAGGCTGAATGAAAAAGCCAGTTCCTGAAGGATATATACTGTGTGATTGCATTTGTATGATATTTCAAAAAGAAATAATTAGAATTTTAGAAATCAGTGGTTGCAGATGTAGGCTCAAAGAAGGAGGCGACTATAAAAGGACAGCACAAGTGATTCTGTGTTGTGATAAAACTGCTCTGTATCATTATTGTGGCAGTTACACAAGTCTATGCATATGTTAACATTTATTGAATTGTTTATCAAGTGAAAAAAGTTAACAGTATTGTATAAAAGTTAAAAAATAAAATCAACATATACTCAAGGATAGTAATCTTATTCTTTGTTAAAACCCAGTACTACTGTTATTTATTGTTTTTTTCAAACTGCTGCAGCTATGATGACTGAGACCTGTCTCAGAGCTCCAATGTAAATATGATTTAAATGGTGTTGTTTTATGAAGATTTTATCAGTGAGATTCTAACCTTAACTGAAAGGTCAAGAAAGGGCAATTAATTGTATAATTGTTCACTAAAAAATGATTAAACTTCTGATGATTCAATTTTATTAGACATAGTATCTGATTGGTCTACATTAGTTTCTAATAGATTACTTTCTTTGATAGACAATCTTGCTTTGTAATAATTCATATTTTCCATTTTAAAGTTACAGACGTGTTGATTTGTACAATTTTCTTTCCTTAGCCTCATAAAAATTTATTGTTTTAACTGATTTTTCCCCAAATAGTGCACTGAGGAGGTAGATGCTTATTTGAAGTCCAAAGAGAAATATTACTGACAATTAATTCACATTTTTTGATTAATTTATCAAAAGCAGAAAATATCTTTGTGCTTTCTCCCAGGAATTCATACCAATATTTTAAAGCATAATTAAGGAATAAATAATGCATTTTGTTAGCATTAATTTTGGTAAGTAAATCCTATTTCCTTAGTAAGTAGCATGCTTAATGACATACCTACTAAACAATTATGCTGCAAAGTAATTTTTATAAGTAAAACATTTAACATAATTTGACATATAATTATTTAACACAGTATTTAAAAAGAGTAATAAAACTTCCATGTACTCTTGGGACACCATCTTTTTAAAATAATGTAAACAATTTTTAGTATAATAAAAATGCATTTCAGACTTGCAAATAGATTTCTATTGCCCTTCTTAAAACATGTAAGCTAATCCTTGTAAATACCTATCATTTTTCCTAAGACAAAAAAATATTTATGTATGAAGGACTGTGGTGTATGTTTTAAAATGCTGGCCCTTTTAAGGTGGACTTGCATGGCTTAGATGCCAATATCATTTAGAAAGATTATAATTTGTGGGAATTAAACATTGTTTGGTTGTTAGAGGCTATGGACAAAATAAACAAGCACACAAACAGAGAAATAGTTTAATTGATACTGATAATAAAAACGTATTGACCGCGAGGTAGGCAGAAAATCTCAGGGACAGAAGCTCCATTTTCTATACAGTTTTGAATGTGTTTTAATATTGTGATGCTTTGATGATACATTATGATCAATAGTAGTAACAAATCAAAATAATATCAGCATTACCTGACTCACTTTTTACTCTTCCTCTCCTCCCTAGTATTACCAGCTTGATACAAAGAGGGATTGTTTACTGCTGTGTGGGAGTCATTTCTCCTAATGATTTGGTATGAATATAAACCTCACATATCAATTTATTGGGCTTTTCAATCCAATCCTCCCAATTTTGAAATAAAGCTCAAGAAATGAGTTTCTGTACTTGCCTCAAGGAAATTCCTCTCTTTTTTCCCCCCAGGTCGGAGAAAGTGCCAATGCAGTGCCCAGCTGCCAATTATGCAGTGGAGTTCTCCACATTTGGGGAGATTGCCGAGGTCAGCACAGCAGAGTGCAGTGGGAAAACCCGAGCCTGAGAAAACCACCTTTGTGATCGTGGTGTCTTTCCTGCTCGATGAGTGTTCAATGAAAAGCTTTTAACCTGGCATAGATCTTATTACAGATTTTAGAGTCTTGTAGCAGTTTTGTTTGGGGCTGTGATAAATGAGAGAAAACTGAAAGTAGCTTAGGGACCAACACATAATATTGTTTCCGAGAAATCTCAGACCTGTCCCAGAATGAAGACCTTCCTGAGCAGCTGCTCCTCTACGCAAGGGTGATCCCTCTGGAGTAGTCTCACTTCAAGTGTCCCATTTTCTACTGAGGAAATGACTTAATTTATAACTTTTCATCTGTGTATCACTGTTCCACATAGATTTGCCAATAATGGAGGCTCCTGGAGCTTTCTCAAAGTGGCAGAGGATTGAGAGCCACAGTCCAGACTGATATTGACACTAGAGATCAGACACACAGGAATAAAACGTTTGTATAATCAGGTCATAAAAAATATTCATTACATTTCTTCCAAACTGGAATAAGGCAACAGAATCAATTTATTTCCTTCCTTCATCATCAACAAGCACTTAGTGAGAGACAAGTGCTCATGTATTTGGTAATACACAGTAGGTACCAGCACCACAGGAAGCACACTAGGCAAATACATAAAGGAATGTTAGGAATTAACGGGGCAAGCACTTTCTGGTCTTTTTGATTCTCAGAGGCCAGAGCATAGTAATTGATTTCCTAGAATCACTGAGTCAAACATGAGATACAAGGATGAATAAAATATAGTTTTGACCTCAAGTCGACCGACAAAGCATTGTAAAGGGACAAGATTTCTATGTCAAATGTAAATATAAAAATAAAATTTTAGAAAAAAGTGAGAATGAACTAATTTTGTTAAAATTAAACATATTCTTTTATAAAAGACTCATATCAACGCTGTGAGAGGGAAGTGGCATATCCATTTAGCAAAAAGAGCAAAATCTTTCAGTAGATCATTCAGTCACACTACTAGTATTTAGCAGATGTAAGATCCTCCTCCACCCTTCAGCTCTTAAACCTACCTATTCCATTATATCTACCAAAAACAAAGATACAATTGACAATGGGCAGGGCACCAAACTCTTCATGTGAAAATGCAGCTACACTCAAGAAAGATTTTTCATTAAAAAATGTTTCAAAGGTTAAATAGGAGTTTAAGACACTGACAAGATGAGCACTTGAAAGGTTCAGAGGAGTGTTCACATATTTTATATCATTCCAGAATATTTTCTTTGTATGTTTTAAAATATTTAGAGAATGAATCCATAATTGAATTTTTATGCAAATAAAAACCAAATAGTTTAGTATATAAAAAATAAGCTGGCCCTGGCCGGTTGGCTCAGTGGTAGAGCGTCAGCCTGGCGTGCAGGAGTCCTGGGTTTGATTCCTGGCCAGGGCACACAGGAGAGGTGCCCATCTGCTTCTCCACCCCTCCCCCTCTCCTTCCTCTCTGTCTCTCTCCTCCCCTCCCGCAGCCGAGGCTCCATTGGAGCAAGGTTGGCCCGGACACTGAGGATGGCTCTGTGGCCTCTGCCTCAGGTGCTAGAATGGCTCTGGTTGCAACAGAGCGATATCCCAGATGGGCAGAGCATTGCCCCCTGGTGGGCATGCTGGGTGGATCCCGGTCGGGCGCATGCGGGAGTCTGTCTGACTGCCTCCTGTTTCCAACTTCAAAAAAATGCAAAAAAAAAAAAAAAAAGAATGATACTTCTATACTATTAATAAAGCATTTGAATTTCAAGAGAATGAAAATGTACAGGAAAAAAATGAAAAGTAAAAAATTGGCTAGGGGTATATTTTAGTGTGTGTGCATACATATATAAAATTATATACTTCAAATATACATAGAAATCTGTAATGAACTAATAAATATCTAGTTGTAATACAAATGTGTAAAATATATTGTATTTCTATATTCTAGTAAATAACAACAGCTTAAAAATATAATTCTGTAAAAAGAGAAATACATCAGAGTAAGATATAGATAAATATTTAGAGTTAAAGTTAAATTTTATTATGTACAGAAACTTTATATAAAAACTACATATTCCTTTTGTTGGAAGACTTAAATAAAAATTTGAATAATTGGATGTATAGAATATATCCCTGCAATGTACTAGTTTTAATTACTACTAAATATATAAGTTCTAGAAATGCATATAAATTATTTCAATTTTAATAATTATACCAAAATTTGAACTTGGTGTTATAATTCTTCATAAAAAGTAAACTAGAAGAATGTTTATAAAATAATATGTAGGATTATTAAATAATAAAAAAATTTCTTTCCCCACCGACATTAGAAGTATTGTATAGTGTCAGTATATAAAATACTACACAATTTAGCAACATGTACATTGAATGGAATAGAAGGTCAAGATCTGACATATCAATAATTATACACCAACTCTTGTTATATACTAACGTAAACCTTCTATGGGATAAATTTAAAACAATTATCATATAAAATTATGTAAGAATGTTTGGAACAGTTGTGGAAAATGTTATTTCTCTCTTACTCTCTTAATTTAAAATACATATCAGGTGCATTAAATAGTTAAAATGACAATTTAAAAAATTAGGAATGGAGTAGAATAATTAAAAGTTCTGTGGTGCAATAACTTTTTTTCAGAATTAATAGGGGAAATTATGATGAAATATGTGTGCATATTGATCTTTGGGAAAGAATAGAAATAAAACCTAAACAAAATGATAATATTGTTATATGTTATAGATATTTTTCTCAATATGATATAATGTATATTCAGATGCATAAGAAAGATTCAAGTTTCCAAATAAATTAGTGGACAAACAATATGGTATTTTTTAAAGTGGAAATAAATTTTTTTAATTAAGTGATAGGTGGGGAGGCCGAGACTGACTCTTACATGTGGCTCAACCACCCAGCAAGCCTGGTGATGCTCTGCCTGTCTGGGTTGCTGCTCTGTTGGGTGGCAACGAAGCTATTTTAGTGCCTGAGGCAAGGCCATGGAGCCATCCTCAGCACCTGGGGCCAACTTTGCTCCAATGGAGCCTTGGATGCAGGAGGGGAAGAGAGAGAGACACGCACACACCGAGCGAGAGGGAAAGGGGGAGGGGTGGAGAAGCAGATGGTTGTTTCTCCTTTATGCCCTGACCAGGAATCAAACCTATGACTTCCATATGCTGGGTCGCTGCTCCAACAGTAAGACAAGCAGCCAAGGCTATAAACTTGTTAAATGAGGTAAATATTGGCATCTCTAATTATCCAAGAAATATAAAATCTTAAGATATTGCTTTAAACGGTTAAATTAACAAACAAGAACTAAAATATACAACTCTAGAATACTGCAGAGATGTTGCCATAATCATTCATTACTGCTAACTTAGTAATTTAGCAGAGACTTTCTTAAAATCAATATGGCAGAAAAATTAAGTTGCTTTAGACTCAAATGTTAAATTTTCTTTTTTAAAATATTTTTTTTACATGAGAAGCAGGGAGGCAGAGAGACAGACTCCTGTATATACCCTGACCAGGATCTACCTGGCAAACTCCCATGGGGTAATACTCTGCACATCTGGGGCCATTGCTCCATTGCTTGGCAACTGAGCTATTATAGCACCTGAGGCAAGGCCATGGAGCCATCCTCAACACCCAGAGCCAACTTGCTCCAACTGAGCCATGGCTGTGGGAGGAGAAGAGAGAGATAGAGAGAGAGAAGGTAGAAAAGAAGGGGTGGAGAGGCAGATGGCCATTTCTCCTGTGTGCCCTGACTAGAAATTGAACCTAGGACATCCACACACCAGGCTGATGCTCTACCACTGAGCCAAATGGTGAAGGCCAATACTAAAATTTCATTCCTAATTCTATCCCAAATAAAGGCAGTTTCCTTGCAGAAGACAATAATGTTGGGTTAAAATAGAAGGCAGCAAGAAATTAAGAAGACCAAATATAAAATGATTACTGTATTTTTCGCTCCATAAGACACACTTTTTCCCCCAAAAAGTGGAGGGGGGAATGCCAGTGCATCTTATGGAATAAAAAATACAGTATTTTATTAAATATTTTAACACACCATTTGGTTCAGACTATTTTTTTTATTATTTTTCTTCTTAAAACCCTAGGTGTGTCTTATGGTCAGATGCATCTTATGAAGCAAAAAATACGGTAACTCCATTAAAGAAGCCATTAGCATGGAGCAAGAGTGGCTGTTGAAGACAGAACACTGTGGACATCACTCATTCATGGAGTTGCCAGGACTCAATGGCAAGAAACACACACAAACAGAAGCCAAAATATCCTCAAATATGTTCACTGTAGCTTTAATAATCATTGTAAATTATGAATTAAAGTATTCAATACTAAAATATTTTACTAAATTATAGTATAATCAAATAGAATGTGCATAAATGCAATATATGTATATATGCTTGTGTATATATATCCATTACTATAAACATGAAGAAAATGTAGAAAAGCTAAAATGTTCATGACATATCCTATGTGTAAAACAGTATAAAATACATTTAATTAATGTTGCAAATATATAAACATTTTGTATCACCAATTATTGACAGTGGATAGTAATAAGTTAATTGTATAAACTAATCAACATTAATTCATTGGCTTGTTAATATGTTCAAATTACAAGATAATAAATTCTTTGACCCAGAATTCTGCTTTTCTGCTTACTTAAATTATCTGCTAAATACTAGACTTTATATCCTGAATATACACAAAAGTAATGTGTTGACTTAAACTGAACAAAAAATTTAAAAAAATAATGATTAACCTGAAAATTATAATAACAATTTTGGGTATTAAACTAAATGGTATGTATTTTAATCAGTGGGTTTTTCTCTATACTCAAATGTTATACCTGAATATTAGTGCTTTGAATCCAAATATAGTACAAGGCTATTTTCATTAAGATGATAGTGAATTTTAAAGAAGTTAGAAACATGATTTCTTAACTGCCAAATAATCCCATTGATCCATTTATTTACCCATTCTTACTATAAATATTTCTTGAGTCTCTAGTATGTGATTGAAACTGCCTCTGCCATTAGTGAGCTTCCACTTCAGAGAAGAAAGGTGGGTGCCACAGACTCATTGGTGCCTGCCAGAGTTTCTGGGAACCATTCTGCTGGTTTGGTGTGCCTATCCCCAATGCCACACTAGAACTCTGCTGTAGTGACCTCATCTATAACTTTGCCTAAAGTTTTCCTCTGGGGATACTGGAGTCCTTTTGCCTGGAGATGCCCAGGAATGAAGCTTCTGCCTCTCTATTGTCTCGAGGCAGCTTGTGTGCAAAGGCTGACTGATGCTGTGTGTTAAACTGTGAGAACCTTACTTCGAAGCAGGATATACTCTGTGGGACAATTTGTGTTTCAAAGGTCCCCTGTGTGATGAGGCTGAAGTTAAACTTCACCCTGACTACACCTTTGCTTAACTTCCTTTCCTTCCCTGTCCTGTTCCCTCACTCCCATACAGGTTTCTTCTGAGAGCCCCCTCTTAATAAGATACTTGTCTCGTGAATCCCATGTCAGGCTCTGCTTATAGAGAATCCAATCTATGATAATGATTAAATAATTAATTACAATTATATATTATATGTGGAATGAATATTGAAAAGTTAGAAAGCTCTGGATACACAATGTAGGAGTTTTATCTTAGATTAGAGAATCAGGGTTTTTTTTCCCTGAGGAAAGAACATTTAAATTGAGACCTCCATCTTTTATCTATCCTGTTTTATAATAGCATGGCATACACTTGTGAAGTGTTTGCAATGGCGGAGATCTGTATTCTTTGATCATGAACACCAAGAAAATAATCGGCCCCTCTCATGATTGAGCCCCTTTTCTCTTTAGCTTCAAACTGTAAACACACTGGTCATTGATAAAAGTGAAACCATTACACAGAGTGACAAGTTAGTCATGATACTCGTCTGCACATTAAGAATTGTCTTAGTAAACATCCGTGAGACTCGACTGTTGAGCATGACATCAACCTATACATGTATACACATGTACATGTAATTCTCCAGATGTGCATGTTTATAATTAGCATGCTCATTTTGGTAATGAAACCTGGCCAGTAGAATTTGGGTGGTAACCAAAATGATACTATATTTAGTGCAGTTCTATTATGGGTCTCTATATTTAGAGCAGTTCTATTATGGGCCATATTTCTGTAAACCAAATTTTTGAGTTAAAATTCATATTGTAAAACAGAGAGGTAGACTCTTGTTTCTCATTTATATAATGTATGTCCTATTTAAGTCACAGATGTTAAGTGGAAGTGCACCAGTCATTATGATCTTGGAGGAGAGAGGCGGTACAACTTTAAAGAAAAAAGCCACCTGTACAGCAGTTACAATGACAAGGAATAAGAAGGTAAGCAATTCTAATTAATTTAATTATTTATGTACCAAATACTAGAAAGCACAATTATGTATAATTTTTAGTGGTTCATTTCATGTCTCAAACACATTAAATGTTATTGATCAAAGTTAGATAATAATAAAGCCAATGATTCCTGTCTTTCAATGTTTGTAAGACAAAGTCAATTTAACAAATGTAATTATATTTGAAATAATTCTGTAAAAGATATATAATATAGTTTATCTATTAAAAGACACATTTATTTAAAAAAATTTTATGTCTGTAAAGAAAAATAGTTAAAAATATCAAAAGACTTACTGAAGATAGTATAGGGACACTATGGCCATTGTAAGGATCATAGATATATCCAAGTTCTCATATTCAAACATTATTTTAAACAGTAGAATTTATAACATTTTAGGAAATAAAACGTTTTTAATATTAATCTAAGACAATATATTCAGCATCCAAATATATGATGTTTTCAAGATATTTGGAAAAAGTTTTTTAAATATTAATAGTTTTGTTGGTATAATTATATCATAATCTTTAATTGATCTTCATTTTATAGACTTTTGAATTTTTTAAGTATACTAGACAAATAATAGTATATTATATGGCAGAATTAGAAACTTTTTTTACCTTTGATAGAGGATTAAAGAAGATGTGATACTTATATACAATGGAATACTACTCAGACATGAGAAATGATGATATATTACCATTTATGACAATATACTAACTGAAATAAGTAAACCAGAAAAAGCTAAAAACTATATGATTTCACACACAGGTGAGATATAAAACTGATACTCATAGACTGAAGTAAAAGTGAAGTGGTTCCTAGGGCAAGGGGGCTGTGGAGAGGAGAACAGGGGGAGAGGAGTAAAGAGGGACAAATATATAGTGACGGAAAATGATTTGACTTTGGGTAATGGGTACATAATGTAGTAACAGTTCAAATGCTATAGAAATGTTTACTTGAAACCAATGTGCTCTTATCAATCAATGTTACCCAATTACATTTCCTTTTCTAAATAAAAACAATTTTTATAATATTTTCCTTTTTTGAGACTTAACAGTCTATAAAATTTATATCATTATTATTAAGAGCAAAAATCATAACAAAAATATATTCCAGCTCAGTTAGAGCATCATCTAATATGCCAAGGTTGTAGGATTAATCCCTGGTCAAGAATCAACCAATGAATGCATAAATAAGTGTAACAACAAAATCAATGTTTTTTTCTTTCTCCCTTCCTCTTTCTCTCTAAAATCAATAATAATAATAATAATAATAATAATAATGCATTTAAAAATATTTACAAGAGAAAATAAGGGCAGGAAAATACTTGCACTAAATAATGATTTAAATGCCATTATAAGTGAAAATTATGGTAGGTGTTAAATATGCAATTATTCTACTAAACCTTTTTATTTATTTTTCTTTTTAAAATCAGCTCTGCTTAAAGCTCTGTTATCCTTCAACAAATTGTAAAACGGAAGGGCTCTTGGGCCCGCAGTTCTTTGAAGGGAATAGATTAACCCAATGTTAAACTTAGACCTGCAGTAAATTAATCACTTAGAGTTTATGCGTTTTTATTTAGGACATGATCATTCTGGAGATTGGAATTGTTTATATGGAATGGTATATTAAAGTCAGAATCTAGGTAAGAAAGTAGTGAGTTACATGGAAAACATAAATGCCAAGCACAGTTAATAACGTAAAAAATTCAGAATGTAAGTTTAGGTTAAATGTAGACATGTAGCTGAGACAGCTATATTATTAATATTATATTATCGTCTGATGAGTAAATCATGTGATTCCTATCAATTAAGAAACTTTATGTCCAAGAAACTAATAACTGATCAAAGCAGGCATTCAATATAGTTGAGGAAATGGGACTGTATAAAATTAATGAATGTAATGTTAAAATATAAGTGCATGATATTGTTATAGACAATAATGTACTCAGTTTTATAGCATCGCTAGTTAGAAAAGGAATCTATTAATTCAAATTTTCATGTTAGTACAGTGATCCCTTGTCTATTGCAAATGTTAGTTTCCAGAACCCCCCACAATAGGTGAAAATCTGCAAAGTAGCGACTTTATATTTATTTTATTATTTATATATATTTTAAGGCTTTATAAACCCTCCCTACACTCTTATAAACACTTCCTATGCTCTTAAACACTTTCTATGCTCTTAAACCTACATAATTTTAACAACATATAAAATTCTATACAGGTACCAATAAATACTAATATGTTTTAATTAATATTTTTATATTTTTATAATTTTCAATTTTTAGGCAAAAAATGCTTATTTTGCCACAAAAAATATCTAAATAAGTATATAAAAATACATAAATACTGCAAAATCCGATGGTATAGCAAAAAATCCATGATACAAAATTAAGTATATACAATTGAAAAATCCACGATACAGTGAGACTGTGAAAAGTGAACCACAATATGGTGAGGGACGACTGTATTTAATATTTTCCAAATAGCATAAATATGTAGCATTACCCCAGCTTAAGAAATAAAACAGTCCCCCCTGCCCTTTGAAGCGTAATGTGTTCTCTTCCTTGAGATCAAGTTCTCTTTTCATGCTGAGATTACTATTGTCTTGAAATTTGTGCTTAAATAGCCTCTCGCTTTTCTTTTATGGGCTTATGATATATTATATGTGTACTCCATCATTTGAGTGTGCCAGAAATTATTCATTCTCTTGCCTATAGATATTTAGATTGTTTATAGTTTTCCATTATTTTGAAAAATGTTGTTTATATTCAGTTATATTTTTTGGAATTTTAGATAAAATTTTATGTGTAAAATTGTTCTTTAATTTTGTAATAGGACTTAATTTTGTATTAAGGAGATGCAACCTCAGAATGAATTTGAGAATCTTTTTGCTTTTCCCATTTGTATAAGATTAAAATTATCTGTCTTTTAAGTGTTAGGTAAAACTTCCCTATGAGATTATATGTGACTTTTTTTCTTTTTTTTTTAAAGTTAAAAAGGGGGAGATAGAGAGACAGACTCCTATATGCACCCTGACCAGGATCCATTCAGCAACCCCTGTCTAGAGCCAATGCTCTGTCCCTCTGAGGCCAAGCTTGCACTGATCTATTTTTAGTGCTTGAGGCCAACGCTCCACAGAGCCATTCTCAGCACCTGGGGCCAACATGCTCAAATCAATTGAACCACCAATTGTGTCAGGAGAAGAGAGAGAGAGAAAGAAGGGGGAGAGGGAAGGGAGGCAAAGCAGATGGTCACTTCTCCTGTATATCCTGACTGGGAATCGAACCCAGGACTTTCACATGCTGGGTTGATGTTCTACCACTAAGCCAACTAGCCAGGGTCATGAGTGTCTTTTTTTGTAGAAAAACTTTGAATTACAAATTATTTTCTTTTAGTTTATAGAACTTTTAAGATTTTATTTCAGATCAAATATGGTAACATAACTTAGTAATCTATTTTTGCATATTTTCAGATATATTGACATAGTTATTCAGTCATTTATTATATAAAAATCTCTAATGCATAGGTAATTATATGTATTTATTCCTAATATTATTTGTTACCTTTTGTTTTATTCTTCTTGGTCTGTCTTGCTAGAGGATTTTCAATATTGGTAGTGAAGTATTTATATAGGACCAATTTTTTACTTTATTTAACCTCTATTGTATTTATTTTATATTAATCTGTGACATTAGTTTTACTAATTTCCTATTTCTGCTTTCCTTAGGTATTTTATGGTATTCTTTTACAAATTTCTTGTTGTAGATACTTAGTTTATCAACTTTAGCCATACATATAGGGTTGCATAATAAATTTTCTTTCTTGTTATGGATTTTTCAATTTATTCTTACAGTTATTCTTTTTTTTCACATTAGGAATCATTTATTTATTGATTTGATAGTTAACATGAAATCATACAAATAAAATTTGTATAAACACAAATCCACATCGAATCATAGCAGAGATAGCAAAAAAACAAATTAAAAACAAATAAAAGTAATTGGTGGCTATTTGCAGTTGGACACAGTTGTGTCTTATACATGAGACAGTATTTTACAAAATAATTATCTTAGAGCAACAAAGACCAATCTTCAGTGTCATCCTGCAACATCGGTTACTTCAGCAATCTCTTCCTGTTTTCTCCAACGTCCTCCATTAGTATGGCTAATAGTTGTTTTGGTGATTGCCACACGCTGGAGATGCCTTGCTGTAAGCACTGTGCTGGCCACTGTTGTCAACATATCCCTATCCCTATCCATAGTTCCCATTGTTATACCCGGTAGAATCAGAGATGCCACAACTACTATACTTTTGATCACCACCATGGGCACTATTGTAATCTCCATATCCTTGATCACAATAGTTATTAAACCTTTAGTTCCAGTTTTGGCCCTAACCTCTGCATGACCCCTAATACCATCTCATCTACCAGTAGCAGCCCCCTTTCCTTCTTTTTGTTGTTGCTGCTGCTGCCTATATACCTCTCTGAGTGGGACAGCTTTGAGGGCACACTCCCCAGAACCAATTTGATGATATCTACTTCCTAACAGTTTTTTTCTACTGGCTCATCTCTTTATGTGATGAAATAAAAACCTCTTCTTCCATTTGTTTTTGTATCAATGAGAAGTTCAATATTTTCAGTCTCTTCAAAGGTTCCAAAATATTTTAAAATTTGTTCTGTAGAAGTATCTGAGCTCAATTCATCCACAAAATTGAGCTTTTCTTCCCATTCAAAGCTTTGGTCTTTTTTGTGTCTATCAATTTGCCATCCAGTTTGGATTACTTCAGTTCCACAATGTTGTTAACACTGAAAGTATCTTTGAAAACTATAAATCCAAATCCTCTTGATCTTTCGGTGACTGCATCTATTTTAATTGTGCAGTCTACAACTTCCCCAAATTGAGGCAAATACCCTTGCTTGCATCCCAGCTTGAGCCTCCAATAAACATTTTACCATCATCCTGCTGGTTCTTGCTTGCATTGATCTTGGATCCCTCTCTGAGTAACTTTATGTTGTTGTACTTGTTTGGTCCTCCATGGTGGTGGAGTTGTTGGCATAGGGCAGTTCAAGTCCTAGAACATCAAGGGCAGAGCGTTGTATGGAGGTCTATAGTCATTCATTTTTGCTTTATATATTTTAAATTTTTTTTAAAATTTTTTGTTTACAGCTTACATACAATATTAGTTTTAGGTAATAAAATAATTAGATATTACATAACTTATTAAGTGATCATCCTGATAAGTCTTGTACCCATCTGACACCATCCATGGTTATTAGAATATTGACTATATTCCCTGTGTTGTACTTTATGTCCTTCCTTCTGACTATTCTGCAACAACAAATTTGTGCTTCTTAATCCTTCTAACTTTTTCACCCACCCTTGCATCTCCCTCCCATCTGACAACCATCAAAATGTTCTCTGTATTTATGATTCTGTTTCTGATCTGCTTGCTTTTTTATTTTTACATTCAATTGTCAATAGATATGTATTTATTGCCAATTTATTGTTCATATTTTTTATCTTTTCTTTCTTCTTCTTCTTAAAGAAGACCCTTTAACATTTCACATAATACTGGTTTGGTCATGATAAACTCCTTTAGCTTTTTCTTGTTTGGGAAGCTCTTATATGTTTTGTTGGGTAGAGTAATCTTGGTTGTACATCTTTACTTTTTGAATATTTCTTGCCACTACCTTCTGGCCTGCAAAGTTTCTGTTGAGAAACCAGCTGACAATCTTATGGGAGCTCTCTTGTATTCCTTATATTCTAAATCACTGATTTGTTTCTCAGCTTGATGTATTCTACTATTGATTCCCTACAAATTTTTCTTCATTTCAGTCAGTGTTTCTGTCATTTCTGACTTTTTTATAGTTTTATGTCTTTTTTTTGCTTATTATTTCATTGTTAAAGTTCTCATTAAGTTCCTTAAGCATCCTTATAACCATGGTTTTAAACTCTATAACTAGTAGTTTGTTTGCCTTCATTTCATTTAGTTCTTTTTCTGGAGATTTCTCCTGTTGTTTTATTTGGGACATGTTTCTTTGTCTCTACTCTTTTAGCTGCTTCCCTGTGTTTGTTTCTATGTATTAGGTAGGACTTCTAAGTCTCCAAGGCTTGGTAGAGTGGACTTGTATAGTAGGTATCCTGTAGGGCCCACTGGCACAGTCTCCTGTCACCTGAGCAGGGCATTCCAGTTGCACCCCTGTGTGGGCTGTGTGCACTGTAGTTGAGCTTTGTTTGGTGTAGGCATCACTGAGAGGCTGATCAGCTTTGAGGACTGGCTATGACTACAGTGGAGGAGCTGCTGTGCAAGAGTCGACCTAATGGGCAGGACTTGTTTAAGTGGGGCTTAGGTGCTCACCGAGTTCACCCCTTGAATTTGTTGCTCATGGAGGTGGTAGAGCTATACTCTGGCATGGTCTGAAGCTGTCCACCAGGTGCATTGGCTTTGGGAAATCCCAGGAGATGCAAAGCCAGCTACTAGCTATGCTCTGTCTTAGGCCACTGGGCACAAGCTACATCATGATGTGTAAGTGGCTGCTACTTGTGCTGGATTTGGAGGTGCCCAGGAGTGGCCAAGCTGTCCACCAAGGCCAGCTGTCACTAGTGTGAGGCCTGGAGTCACTTAGCAAGATGTATGGGGTACACAGAGGCCAGATGCTACTTGTTTGAGAGATTTTAGGAAAGTCTGAAACAAAAGACAAGAGGAGCTCTTTGTATGGAAAAGCCACTGAAACAGCTTGGCTGTATCCACTCCTTGGATGGGGCAGGGTATCAGGGAATCACCATGGTGAGGGGAACAATGTGAGCCAGGTAGATGGAAACTCAGCTATGGTGCCTGCCTGCTAGCTCTTTTGGGAGAGTAGCCTGGTTTTAGAAAAGAAACAATGGCCTCTGCCAGCACTTTTGTCTGGCAGAAAGCTGCCCCCACCCATGTCTTGTCCTGATGCCAACAATCCAGTCCCTCCACCCCTTGTCCCTGGTCCCTTTCAAAGAAATGAGTCCAAGAATGTACAAGAGTGGGCCCTTTAAGAGGAGCTGTGTGAGACTCCTGCAGCTCTCTTCTCACTCAGCCATAATCACCACTGGTTTTTACATCTAAAAGTTATGAGGACTTCTCTTCTGGCACTGGAACCCTAGGCTGTGGGCCTGATGTTGGACTGGGACCCCAAACTCCTCAGGAGGTACCACTGTAGCCAAGTGTTGGGCAATGAGTTTGTAAAATATGATTTTGAAGTTTGCTCACTTTTGCTGTTAAAAAAGGCCACTGCCCAGGTGAAACTGCTAATTACTTTCCTGCTTGGGAAGAGGCTTTGTTATGCTAATGTGTGCAGGAGGAGGGGTTTTCACACCAAAAAGTTTAAGAAGAAGAAGGAGGTCATTTATTTTTTGGAGAGTGAGAGAAGAAGAAAGAAGCCAAGAGAGCAGGTTGCTGAAAGAGGAGCCAGTTTTGAAGAGCAAGAAGTCATGTTGGCAGATGGGAACCAGAAGGGCGAGGGACTTTGTAAACTCTGCTGAGACTGGTGGGGGCCTTTGATTCTAGGGAAAACCAGAAAAGATTCTCCTGGTTGTGGAACCGGAGAATGTATGAGTGGGTTTTGGAGCCCTCTGTATGTTTGTGTTTACTCGCTGACTGGTTGCATGGCTAGAATAAAGGAATGGCCCATCAGTTTTTGGCTCCGTAGTTTCTTTACCATCTGTCTGAATCTAATGTGAACCTGCACCTGCATGGCCGTGACGGCCACAGCTAGTAGCTATACACCAAGATATCTCTCACAATTTTTATCTGCCACACATAGGTGTGGAACCAGCTCCTTCTATGACCTTATACCTCCTACCAGTCTCAGTGTGGCTTCTTCTTTAATTCACTAGTACAGTGGAACCTTGAGATACAAGCAGACCTACATACAATTTTTTTTTTTTAAGATACAAGCTGCAACTTGGTCTGAATTTTTGTTCGAGATCTGAGCATAATTCTGAGATATGAGTAGTGATTTGGGAAGCTGCTGCTAGCTGGCGCGTTGGCGCATGGGTTGTACTGACCAGCAGCACAACACCAGTATCCCATTCTCTCTCACGTGTTACCCGCAGAATCAAGTCAAATCTTGTGTGCTGTACTCGTTCTTGCATCATTTTTGCATATTTTACTAACTTTTATGTGTGCTATCATGGGGCTGAAGAAAGTGAGTGTAAAGGACAGTGGTGAAAAGAGGAAGAAAATGATGTTGATGGAGGTAAAACAGGAAATAATAAAAAAACATGAGTGTGGTGTACGAGTGATTGAACTGGCAAGGCTGTATGATCGCAATACATCTACAATTTGTACCATCCTTAAACAAAAGGATGCCATCAAAGGTGCAAATCCAGTGAAAGAAACTATAGTTCAGTCCCAATTAAGGACAAATGTCCATGAAGAAATGGAAAAGCTTCTGCTGGTGTGGGTGAAAGAGAAAGAGCTGGCAGGAGATACAGTGACAGAGACTGTAATGTGCGAAAAGGCACGTATTATTTATGGTGACTTGAAGAAGAAAGAACCATCAACCTCAAAAGAGGCAGCAGAAGATACGTTTAAGGCAAGTCACAACTAGTTTGAAAATTTCAAGAAGAGATCCGGCATCCACTCGGTGGTGAGGCATGGTGAAGCTGCGAGTGCTGACGATAAGGCAGCTGACGAGTACATCACATGATTTTCTATGCTTCTCGCAAAGGAGGCTACATCCCCCAACAAGTGTTCAACTGTGACAAAACAGGATTGTTTTGGAAAAAAATGCCCCAGAGGACTTTCATCACTGCAGAGGAGAAGAAGCTGCCAGGCCATAAACCCATGAAGGACCTTCTGACCCTTGCATTGTGTGCAAATGCTAGTGGAGACTGTAAAGTAAAGCCACTGCTAGTGTATCATTCCGAAAATCCTTGAGCCTTTAAGACAAGATTCTTATAGAAAAACTACAGGTTATGTGGTGCACCAATGCTAGGGCATGGGTTACACGGCAGCTTTTTATTGAATGGGTAAATATCATCTTTGGTCTTGCAGTGAAGAAATCTTCAAGAAAATAAACTCGCAATGAAAGCATTACTAATCCTTGAAAATGCTCCAGCCCACCCACCTGGTCTTGAAGATGACATTCTCGATGAGTTCAAATTTGTGAAAGTCCTCTACCTCCCACCCAACACGACTTCAATCTTGCAACCTATGGATCAGCAGGTCATTTCCAACTTTAAAAAGCTTTACAGAAAGCACTTGTTCCACCGCTGCTTTGAGGTGACTGAGAATACAAATCCAACCCTTCAAGAGTTTTGGAAAGATCACTACAACATTGTGATATGTTTACGCATTAATGACTTGGCATGGCAAGAGGTTACAGGAAGAACCTTGTACTCAGCATGGAAAAAGTTATGGCCTAATGGTGTTGCAGACAGGGACTTTGAAGGATTCAAACCAGAGACGGAGACCAAGGTAGAAGCGTTGGAGGAGATTGTGTCCCTTGGAAAGTCGATGGGTCTGGAGGTAGATAAGCATGACGTAAACGAGCTCGTCGAGGAACATGAGGAGGAACTCTCAACTGAGGAGTTGAAGGAGCTACAGATGATGCAACATACTGAGCTTCTGCAAGAGATTAGTAGTGAGTGAAATTAAAGACATGCTGGAATGTGGGAGAAGCTTTCAAGTTTCATTGAAAAGAAACACCCAGATAAGTTTCAACTGGTCATGCTTCAGCACTTTTTAATGACACTTGTTTGTCACATTTCCATAACATTTTAAAAGGCAGGAAAAAGCAAACCTCTTTGGATAGATTTTTAGTCAAAAGTCTTGCAGGTGAAAGTGCCGAAAGTGCAGCCAAAAAGGCAAAAACAGGTGATGATTAAATGGAAAACAGGTAATGTTAAGCTTAGGTTAAGTTTAAAGTTAAGAAAGTGCATTTTTTTACAATTAAGTTTTTGTGGTTTCATTTTAAGTAAAGAAAGTGCAGTTTTAGTTTTGTTTAAAGAAAATGCAGTTTTAGTTAATATTTAGTGTTCAGAAAGTGCAGTTTTAGTTTATGTGTCTACAGTGCCTGCATCCCTTCCTCCCTCCCTCCTCCTCCACAGTTCACCTCAGTTAGCCACACTCATCTGACTCCAAGGTAAGAATACAGTACTAAATAACACTTTTTTCTTTTATTTCATATATTTTGTTATGCATTTGGCAAAGTATATATGTTTGTTTCTTAATTAAAAACATGTCTTTTTTTAATAATTTAGGATAGTTTGGGAATGTTTCACAGGGCTGGAATGGATTAAATCTATTTCAGTTATTTTAAATGGGAGAAATTTGTTTGATAAAAGAGGTGACTGACTTACGAGCTCAGTTATAGAATGAATTAAACTCATATCTCAAGGTACCACTGTAGTAGGAATTCCATTCAGCCAGATTTCCAGCAGTTCTGAATGATGGTTGTTCTGTAGTTTAGTTGTAACTTTGATGTGGTTGTGGGAGGATTCGAGTACCATGTTTACCTATGCCTCCATCTTGACAGGAAGTTTGCTTTACATATTTTGGAGCTATGTTTTTAGGTATACACAAATTTGGATCATTATAACTCATTGGTGAATTAAACCATAATATCAATATATATAGTTTCTGTATATATATTGTATATATCAATATATATAGTTTCAATATCTCTACTAATTATTTTGCCTTAAAGTTTATATTGTCTGAAATTAAATGGTTATTTAAGTTATTTGTGTTTATAATTTTTTTTTGGTTTATTACTTCCCTCATTATTTTATTTTCTACTTTTCATCACCATGGTTACTAATATTTCTTCTTTGCTTTTACTTTTATTAGCATGTATTTTATTGCAAATTTACCCCTGGGCTATATGTTTTTGTTCTTCAGTATCTTCTTGGATATCTTTTTTGGTGGGACAACCTCCTCTTCTGGTTTAGGAAATATCTGCTCTTTTTTAGTAAAGAACATCTCAGTGTGGCATGGAGAGCTCATGTGTGAGCTGAGCTGCCCAGGAGCTATGTAAATTCTGTGCACAGCTTGAGAGCTTTGTTCACCTGGATGGCTCAAAGACCAGTGGATCTACATCTAAATCCTTAAGCTCAGATTTATTTTCAGCATTTTTAAGGATGTGCATAAAGATTTCAGCATTCCTTTTGGACCACTGACCCTGTGTCCAGCCCCAGGCTTTGCCTGAGCACATTACCACCTCCACCATTGTAACAATGGAGTGGTCCACATTGCTCCTGTAAAATGATATCCTTTAAATACTTGATAGCTTTTTGGATATGTATACCCTTGAAGGTGTGGGCAGTTTTATGAGTGTTCTTAAAGTAAACACAAAGATTTGAACGTCTTGATTTGCATGATTTTGTGGTGTTTTGTAGATCAAATGAATAGTGAATCATTTTTAGAGGTCACCCCTGGCTACTTTGGGAAGTATTTCTTAAAGACAGCATATAGTATGATTTTTAAAATATCCAGTCTAGCTCTTAAATGTGAGTTCAGAATGCTTTAGCTCTAATCATCCTCTCTCTCATCTTACATAGTATTATTGTCCAGGATTTTTGCACTATTTTGATTTTTTTTCACTTCAAGTTAAGACATTCTTTATGCCACCAACATTATTTTAGACTTACCCATATGTTTATCATTTCTTCTAGGTTGACTTTCTTTTTCCCTAAAGTCTATCTTCAATGTTCTTTTAGTGAGCATCTCATTCTAGTAAGCTCTCTCAGTTTTTGTTTATCTAAAACTGTTCTTCTTTTTACTGTTTTTGAAAGATAATTTTTTAGAGTACATAGTTCTATTCTGATTTATTTTATCACTAAAATATAATATTCCACTGACTTATGGCTTTTGCTATTGTTGCTAGTCAGATTTAAATTTCTTTCTGATGGGTAAATTTTTTTTTAACTTTTAAAGTATTCTTTTTCTCTATTGCATTATACATTTGAGTCTATGTATTGGCATATTATTATTATTTACCCTGTGTGAGAATTACTGTCTTTTATGTATCTGGATTTCCTCTTTCTGGATAATTCTTACTGCTTTTCCAACATTTTATGTATTCTCTTTTTCCAGATTTTCTTTTCTCCCAAAATTCTTTGATAAACTTTGAAACATCTCTTTCTTTTCTTCATGTCTCATCACCTCTCTCTCAGCTAAATTTTCTCAATGCCTTATTTTCTATAATTTATTTACATCTATCTTATAATTGATTATTTTCTATTGACCTAAATTTTATGGGCTATTAACATAAAATTAAATAAAATTCATCCATCCTCCAACCATCTAACTATAATGTATCTAATGAGGCATCACCAAAAATAGGGGGAAAAAATCAGAAAGTATAGTGGTTCTAAATTCTCAACTTCGTTTGGGGTCAATCTGAAGTTCTTATCCTGAGAAAATATATTTATTTATCCACAGAGTATTTTCTTACTCAGGTTTGTTGTTCTTTTGCTAAGATACTAAGTTTTAATCATTTTATTTGAATTTTAGTCTCATCCTAAATATTAGTTTTTTAATTATTTTAACGGCTTGCTGAAAATAAAGGTTCTACTACTAATAATCTTTCATATGAATAAGAGATTTTTTACCCAAAGTACAAATTATTTAACTGAGGACACTATGCAGATAAGCAAAAGATAATGTTCCAAGTTCCTTGCTAGCCGCCTTTTTTGTATTTCTTTGGTATAGCCAACTTCAGATAGGCTTTTAGATTCAAGGGAGCAGTCAAGGAAGGTAATTGCATGCTAATGTTTCCTACAGTCTTATCCTGGGAACATTCCAAATACCTTTTCAAGTTTTGTTTTTTTTCTATCATTTTGATAGAACTGAAATGCTCCCACTGAAGATGGCACTTACACACTAGCTCCTCGTTTAAATCCAAGCAGGTGATTTAGTCGCTCTTCTAATTATTAGTAAAGAAGTAATAAATGGTGAGATTCGGGCAACAGGGTACATCTAAGTTGACTTCAATCATTCTTCCAAACTTGCCTGTCTGTCCATTGGGGAAGATTAAGGGAATACTTAGTAGTTGAGATGATAGATTTATCTAAATAAGTGCAGGCATTATGCTAAGAATACATTTCTATTCTTTGTTTTTGCTTGTAAAATTATGCTAATACTTTTATTTGGAATGAGAAACAGGGCAGTCTTTTCTGTTAAAAGATTCACTCTTTCTAAGGTTATGTTAATTGTGCTAGTTTAAGTGCCAAATTGTAATATTTGTATTGGATGTGCATATGCTTTCAGACTTCTCCATGGAGAAAACTTGACTGCCACACTGTAGAAATACCTTCTACAAAGGACAAGAAAAGAAAAGCCTCAAACTTGACCTGCCCAAACCACATGCTACCACTTGAGGCTTCCTAACTGAAGCTGTGGCCTTTCCGGTTTTCCTTCATTCTGCCAGCAGATTTATTTCTCTAAAATGAGCATCTGATTACCTCTTCCTCCTGTTTCATATTCTTTAATGTTTCCCCCTACTGAATAGGGTTAGGTTGAAGCCTCTTAGCCTTAGCAAGCCTCCTTATGACCAGTTCTTGTCTACTATATCTTGCCATTCCTTGACCGTTCCCCACAAGCAGTTCCTTTTTTTAAAAATTTTTATTAATTTTAATTTATTGTGTTTACATGGATTTAAGTGTCCCACTGAATATAACGCCCTTACACCCCACTCCTGTGTCCCTTTTTATACCCCCTTTACCCCTCCCCCTAACTCCTTCCCCTCTTTCCTCTAGGATTTGCTGTCCTGTTTTCTGTATCTCTGTGTTAAGTATATATAATTTCACTAATACCTTTACCTTCTCTGATCTCATCTCCTCACCTCCCTTCCCTCTGACAGCTGTCCCCCTGCTCCCTGTGACCCCACCTCTGACTCTATTTCATTCCTCAGTTCACTTTGTTCATTAGATTCCACATATAAGTGAGATCATAACAATTTTTCTTTCTCTACCTGGCTTATTTTACTTAACATAATAATCTCCAGGTCCATCCATGCTGGATGCCACATAGTATTCCATTGTGTATATGTACCACAGCTTTTTAATCTACTCATCCACTATGGAGGACTGTATGGGGTTTCCTCAAAAATTAAAAATGGAACTGCCTTTTGACCCAGCTATCCCACTTTTAGAAATATATCCTAAGAATACCAAATCACTGATTCAAAAGAAGATATGCACCCTCATGTTTATTGCAGCATTGTTTATAATAGCCAGGATCTGGAAACAGCGAACAGCATTAGAAGTTCTTCGAAAAGACAAAATTTGTATGTGTTTCTTAGACTTCACATAGGTTCTCACTGTATGTAGTGCTCCCCTTATCACTACCATACCTCACCCTTACTCCTATAGCCCCTGTTTGTTTTTTCTCTTTATTTCTATAACTTGTAATTATACTGTGGAATACATCTCTGAATCTTCAGTTTTGGCTTGATGATTGTTCTCTGCATCCTCTCAACATAACACGCCAGGCACATCATTATAATTACAGTGGTCCCTCATCTATCACAGGGGTTAGGTTCCAGAACTCCCCCAGTATAGGCAAAAATCCATGGAGTAGTGACCTTATATTTATTTTATTATTTACGGTCATCCCTTACCATATCATGGTTCACCTTTTGTGGCCTCACTGTATCACAGATTTTAAAATTGTATATATCTAATTTTATATCATGGATTTTTCACTATATTGTGGAATTTTATGGTATATAGGTATTTTTATATATTTATATTTATTATTTTAATTATTTTGTGGTAAAATAAGCAAAATAAGTATGAGAAAGGATAATAGCAATGTGGGAAAGGTTTATAAGAATGTGAGGAGGGTTTATCAAGCCTTAAAATATATATAAATAATAAAATAAATATAAGGTCACTACTTCGTGGATTTTTACCTACTGCAGGGGGTTCTGGAACCTAACCCCTGCGATAGGCAAAATATATATATTTTAAGACTTTATTTCAATTTAATATTCTTTTAATATGTTTTAGTTAATATTTTTAATATTGTTTTCAATTTTTTAGGCTAGAAAATGCTTGTTTTCCTGCAAAAATAATTAAAATTATAAATATATAATAATACCTATATACTGCAAAATCCCACAATATAGCAAAAAATCCCTGATAGAAAATTAGATATATAATTTAAAAATCCGCAATATAGTGAGACCGCACAAAATGAACCACAATATGGTGAGCGACGACTGTATTCACTTGTTGGACTGATTTTCTTTACTATTCTTGATTATTAGATAAGGAGCTCATTGAAGGCAGAGGCTGTACTTTGGTCATCTTTTTTTTTAGTGCCCAGCTTAGTGACAAGCATAAAGTAAGTGGATTAAAAAAATTCTGGCTTAATTACAAGGCTTAAATTAATGCCTTATTAAATCCTAGGGTAATCTTTGGATGCATCTGCTGTAGAGCTTCTACTCTCCTTCTAAGAAGGAGAGCATTGTATGGTTTAGCTAAATAAGAAGAGCAAAATCATTGATGAACCTGAGTGTCAATACAGGCACAATGTTTTTAATCTCCTCAATTTGTCTTCAGTTAGGGAAGTTTATACAAACTTGCTGAGCTTAGTCAAACAAAACTTTTTCATGGTAGCATGATGGAGCTTAGGAAAACTTATATATATAAAATTTTGGAGCTTGGGAACTGATTCAGATGGAAATTATAGAAATTTATTATTTGCTCTGACTCCTTTCATAATTATTAAAGTCTTCATTCTGTTACTTCTTGGTCTAGAAAAGGTGATATTAAAAACAAAAAATAGTCTGACCAGGTGGTGGTGCAATGTATAGAGCGTCAGACGGGGATGAGGAAGGACCCAGGTTCGAGACCCCGAGGTCACTAGCTTGAGTGTGGGCTCATCTGGTTTGAGCAAAAGCTCACCAGCTTAGACTCAAGGTTGCTGGCTCAAGCAAGGGGTTACTCGGTCTGCCGAAGGCCCGTGGTCAAGGCACATATGAGAAAGCAATCAATGAATACCTAAGGTGTCGCAATGCACAACAAAAAAGTAATGATTGATGCTTCTCATCTCTCTGTTCCTGTCTGTCTGTCCCTGTCTATCCCTCTCTCTGACTCTCTCTCTGTCTCTGTAAAAAAAACAAACAAACAACAACAAAAAAATAAAAATCTTGTTTAATCAAATAAAATGTGTTTCACCTTTGGTTATCATATTTATGAAATATTTATATAATTATATAAGTAGATGTTTATTATCTGTCTTACAGATTCTCAGTTATGTTTTAACTGGAATTTAATACAAGATAATTCGCATAAGTTTAGTTTACTCAGTTCCTGGCTCAGCACCATAACAGATGTGTAATACGTGTTTTTATAATGATGTTAAAATGTTCAGTTATAAAGGTGGTCAGGGCTGTGGTCACATAATCTTCCTATTCCCTGTTCAATGAATAATTCAAGTAGTAGCATTCATACACCTCATAAGATTGAGAAGTTATATCCGTTCCCGAGTCTTGTTTCCTATTATTGAGATGTAAGGAGCTACTGCAAATGCAGAGTCTCTGGGGCCTTGTTACAGGGGCCAGCTTTAAGTTTCCTCTCTGAACACGAAAGGATGTGCCAGGAAAAACTTAAGACTTGACTCAAGTAAAAACACAGGAACAATTTCAGAGGCTGTGTCCTTGTAACATGAAAAATGTATGTGTATTCATCAAAATAATGTGTGTGTAGTGATGGTGGTAGGGGAATTCTTTCATTTATTTAGTGCTTTATGAACATAACCAAATACTGAAATCTCTTTAAAGATGTTATTTGAAAATATATAGTCTTGCACACAGAAATGTGAATGTCATATTTAAAAAGTATGTGTTTTATGTATGATTAAAATATTGTACTAACCATTAATTAAATAATTATAAATATTATGTGAGAATTTCTAAAAACTATTTGTGAGTTTATGTGTGGGGATCAAAACAAAGAAGGAAATGTAAACTGAAATGCAAAGCTGTATGTGACTGAATGATTCTGTAACCATTATTCATCGGACAAAAGCAAAATAAACCATTCATTAGGTGCCTGAACTATAGCCATTAAAACATAGTATCTATTTTTAGGTACTGTGGAAAGTAGCTATATTTATATTTATTGAAAACTGTTTTATTTATTTATTTATTTATCTTTTTTATTCTGTGAGAAGAGGGGAGGCAGAGACAGATTCCCACATGTGTCTCAACCGGGATCCACCTGGAAAGCTCACTAGGGGGTGATGCTCTGCCCATCTGGGCTGTTGCTCTGTTGCTTAACAATGAGCTCTTCTTAGTGCCTGAGGCAGAGGCCATGGAGCCATCCTCAGTGCCCAGGGCCAACTTTGCTCCAACTGAGCCATGGCTGCAAGAGGGGAAGAGAGAGAGAGAGAAGCGAGAGGGGGGAGGAATGGAGAAGCAGATGGGCGCTTCTCTTATGTACCCTGACTAGGAATCAAACTCGGGACATCCACATGCCAGGCTGATGTTCTACCACTGAGCCAACTGGCCAGGGCCTATTGGAAAGTGTTTTTAAGTAAAAATTTTGCATCTGTGCATTAGCTGATCCTTCAAATATGCAAGAAATATAATAAAACAATTTTTCTATGTTTCTAAAAGATATTAAGTGTTTAATGAGAGAAAACACTATTAAACTTCAATAACAAATTTTTCATAAACATGGGCAAACCACCTATTGGGCTTTTTTCTTCCTTAGTGGTGATTTAATAAAACCAACCATTTTCTACACTACTAGCTTTCCTAATATAATGTTGCCTGGAAAGAAAGTCCTAGGTGAGTATTCTAAAAAATATTACTTCAATTATAATTTTAAATAATATTTTCATAAGAAGTCTGATGACAAAGACAGTCTAAACAGGAAAAACAATAGAAAAGTTTATGATGTATAAAATTAATTCTTCAAAAGAATTTTGTTTCAAAATGCCAAGGGTGATAAGTCAAATATATATAGCACACATTACTATTTATTACCTTGCATTGGCTGAAATTCATCTCTTCTGACAACCCTGGGTAAATCATGTTATATATTTCATAAAATATTAGTGCTAGTCCTTTTCTGAAGATGCCACTTAGTGTGTGAACTCACTGCCATTGGCTGCATCCCAGATGTTGTAAAGTCCCCTAAGACCACTACTTCTCCAGAGTCCTGTGGCAGTTGAATCAGAAAAGAAAAGTATTTATAGAAAACATATGCAAAAGTTGATAGCTCGTCCAGTTTTTAGCGCACAGACTGACAGCTAAATACAAATTGAGAAATGTAAGTTTCACTTCGAGCAAATTTACTGGGAGAAAACCTCATTTTTTCATTTCATTTGAGTATGTTCACTGCTTCTCAGAATATGCAACTTTATAGTGAGCATATTTTTTATTCTTGAAGGCTCATTATTTTACAGTGAGGTTACTGAACCTAGACCACGTAGAGCAGATTACCTAGCATAATATTAATCAAAATATACATGGCAAATGGGATTCCAAACAGTGCCAAACAGGCATCTGCTTTTAACACAGAATTAAAAAGTGCATTTAGCTCCTTTATTAAAAGGTATTATGGGCAATTTATTTTTAAGCCATCATTCTAACACTATTAACTAGCATATAATTTAATGTACTTCCAAGCAACTTGACTTTTACTGTTTCCTTCAAAACATTAATTTGTAAAAGCAAGTTGATGTAAAAGATGCCTTTGACCCTGAGAGAAGATTCAAATCATTAAGAATAAGTTAAATGATCTTTTAGACACATGAAACAATCACTTTGGGGCTTGCAAAATAATATATTTTCTGTTGCCATGTATAATATGATGTTTCACAGAAAAAAATAAAGCAAGTGTCATTTGTAATGGGATAATTTATATTCTCTGAGTAGAGCATATTAATTTTGTATAAATTTAAACAGATTTGCCAGATGTCCAAATATTTCTAAACAAACAAATGAAAGGAGGTCCTCCCAGTTTTAATAAGGGAGAATGAATTCTATTATGTGTATTTAGGAAATTTTGGACAGGACTGTGTACTGGATTTTTTACTATCTTTATTGAGTTTCTGTTTATAAAGAAAATAAACCAATTTACTACCACTATAATGTAGTGAAATTATTCTATACTAAATAGGCAATGGGGATAATGATAGGATAATACAATATATTTAGGCTCAGATGTATAAACAAAACCAAAAATTCTGACATGTTTAATTGGTTAAAATTTTGAATGGTAAGTGGAAAACAAAACTTAGATTTTAAAAGTAATACAAGGATGCATGCTTCTCTTAAAAAAGAGAAAGATATTTCTCAAAAAAATATTTGAGAAAAATAGTATTTAGTGAAAAATAACAAGAAAAGCAACAATAAAACCTCTTAGTTGCCCAAACCACACCATCCTCCTGCAATAAGATTCCACAATCCTATTGCAGGTAACTATTATCAACAATCTCGTAGAATATTGTTAAGGCCTTATATTACATCAGTGGTCCCCAACCTTTTTTGGGCCACGGACCGGTTTAATGTCAGAAAATATTTTCACGGACCGGCCTTTAGGGTAGGACTGTTAAATGTATCATGTGACCGAGACAAGCTTCAAGAGTGAGTCTTAGACGAATGTAACAGAGGGAATCTGGTCATTTTTAAAAAATAAAACATCATTCAGACTTAAATATAAATAAAATGGAAATAATGTAAGTTATTTATTCTTTCTCTGAGAACCAGTACTAAATGGCCCACGGATTGGTAACGGTCCGCAGCCTGGGGGTTGGAGACCACTGTATTACATAACTAAATCTTTATATCTGTATATCATATGCATATGCATGTGCCGTAAAAGAAATTATGTGCCCTGCCAGTTGGCTCAGTGGTAGAGCAGTGGTTCAGTGTGTGGAAGTCCATGGTTTGATTCCCAGCCATGGCACACAGGAGAAGCGCCCATTTGCTTCTCCACCCTTCCCTCTCTCCTTTCTCTCTATTTCTCTCTTCCCTTCCCACAGCCAAGGCTTCATGGGAGCAACGTTGGCCTGGGCACTGAGGATGGTTCCATGGCCTCCACCTCAGGGGCTGGAATGGCTCCAATTGCAGCGGAGCAATGACCCATAGGGGCCGAGCATCGCCCCCTGGTGGGCACGCCTGGTGGATCCCGGTCAGGCACATGTGGGAGTCTGTCTGCCTGCCTCCTCTCCACCACCTCCCCCCCCCCGCCAGCTTCTCACTTCAGAAACACACACACACACACACATACAGAAGTATACATTGCATATTGTTATATATACAAATTTTCCTCATATAATTGTTTTATTTTCACTTGAAATAAAATGGACTTTGATACTTTGGTATACATGACTTTTATTTCTCCATATTTTTATACTTTTTTTGTGTGTGTGACAGAAACAGAGAGAGGCTGAGGGAGGGACAGACAGACAGAAAGGGAGAGAGATGAGAAGCATCAATTCTTCATTGCGGCAACTTAGTTGTTTCTCATGTGTGCCTTGACTGGGAGGCTACAGCAGACTGAGTGACCCTTGCTCAAGCCACTGACCTTAGGCTCAAGCTGTGAGCCTTACTCAAACCAGATGAGCCTGCATTCAAGCCGGTGACCTCAGGGCTTTCAGCCTGGGTCCTCCATGTCCCAGTTTGATGCTCTATCCACTATGCCACCACCTGGTCAAGCTTTTATTCTATACATATTTTTGGGAATGGATGGCCCCAAGAATTGTAAAACATTTCCCTGCTGATAGACACTTGGATTAGTTTAATTTTTTGTTTACAAACAATCTAAAGAAATTCTTATGTCTATGGGATAGATTTCTAGATAATTGGTTTCATAGACATTGCACAATTATCTCTGAAGTTGTACTAGTTTGTATTTCTCCCCACAAGAGTTGGTAAGAGTATTAGTTCTTTCACATCCTCTTCAAAACCCTATTTTTTTCAAGATTTATTTTTTTTGTTAATTTATTGATAAATATTTCATTGTTTTACCATGAATTTTTATTATTACTAGTGAGATTGAGCATTTTTATACATTTATTCTATACACACAATATCATATAGTTTATAATCTTAATTTTAAATCCAAAGAACTACTTGCTCTGGTAGATTCTACTTATTTTGAAAAAGAGAAAACATGTTTCAGAAATGTTAAGTGGGGGCCCTGGCCAATTGGCTCAGTGGTAGAATGTTGGCCTGGCATGTGGAAGTCCCAGGTTCGATTCCTGGCCAGGGCACACAGGAGAAGCTCCCATTTGCTTCTCCACCCTTCCTCCTCTCCTTCCTCTCTATCTCTCTTCACCTCTGGCAGCCAAGGCTACATTGGGGCAAAGTTGGCCGGAGCACTGAGGACAGCTCCATGGCCTCCACGTCAGGTGCAAGAATGGGCCCAATTGTAGTGGAGCAATGCCCCATAGGGGCTGAGCATTGCCCCGCCTGGTGGGCATGCCGGGTGGATCTCGGTGGGGCACATGCAGGAGTCTGTCTGTCTGCAACTTGTCTGAGGGCTCCCAACTAACAGGTGCCAGAGTTGAGAGATCCAAACTCCATCCGCTGGCTCTAGAGCCAGATTTCTTGCAACCCACTGCATGGCCTGCTACCATCTGCAACTCCTGATCATCACTATCTGAGAGCTAAGACAAGGAAATAGAGTATTCATTGTCTCAGTTGACCTCAGTTGGGAACGTGAATATAGCGCGACACAAATTTTTCTGTTCTGTATACATACATTACACACAAATACACAATCCACATATAATATATATATATATGTACCTTTATATTTAAGTTGTTTTTTAAAACATTCTCTGAAGTTGTTTTACTTTCCTTATTCTTTTGTGGAATACATTTCTACATTATGTATATTACCCTTTCTTTATTACATATTTTCCAAACATTTTCTTCTAGCTTGGTCTTCCTGTTTTAAACCTTTAATCAAAAATGAGATTTGAATATCTATGCTGTCAAATTCATCAATATTTCCATTATATCTTTTGGTGTTTGGTCTTATTTAGAAAGGACATTTTCACCACCTAAGAATAAATAGTGTTTTTTTTTATTGTTTAATTTTTAGCAGTTTATCTTGAATTAATATTTAGTATATATCATGGTGTTGAACTTTTTAGTCACCTCTTTTTTTTCTAAGAGGCAACTCATTTGTCCTGAAGATACTGTTTTATTTTTCATTTGCCCTTATTTCAAATGTTCCCTTTATCCCTACATAAGGGCATAAATACCAGGAGGTGTGTATAATCAGGGCATTAGGGGTTTCCCACCTAATACACTGAATAACTAGGGCCAGCTCTATTATAGTGAGTCTTTCCATAGAAGAATATGGTAGGTTTCCAAGTTAGATTGTTCTTATTTTTATGCTTTAATTATTTTGTGATTTTTATAAGGATTTTATAAATGTTTAATTGGAGTTGATATTGCAATTAAACAAAAGTACTCTCAGAAATATTTATCTTATAAATTTTAATTTTACTTTTTGAATTTTCTCTATTAGCACTTTTGTCTGCAAATAATAATGATTACATTATGCCTTTTAAATAGTGACACTTAATTTTTTTATTTAATTGTATTGCAAGAACACTTATAACAATAGTATACAGTGGTAGTCGTAGTAATCATCATGTGTTGTCTTAGACTTTATTACCCTGTTTTCTGTAGTTACCAAATTGTAATATTTTTATTTTGATCTGATAATGTAGTATATAGTTTAAAGGGCTTCAAAATTTAAAATAATCATCTAGTTTATATAGTAGAGGAATTATTTTAATGTCATGTAATGATTGACATGCATGTGAAATTAACATACAGCATTAAAGTGAATTTTGAGTATATAAAACTAAATGTAACTCTCTGATTAAATTCTTTACCATGAATTGCTCAGATATATGAGGCAGCAATAGGAGTATATATTTAAAAACCTGCTTTCAACTGGAGCCCTAAAAATAATTCAGAAAATCCATTCTGTAAGATAATTTTTAAAGATTGGTAAATAATATATTTAAGTTATGATAATATTACTTTCTACCAAAAAAAAAAACAACAAAACAAAACCCCAAAAACCTTGCCTTTTATTTTTTTAAGCATGCATGTGAGAGAAACAGAGACATAGTTAGACAGATAGACAGACAGACAGGAACAGACAAACCAGAAAGGAGATGCACAGCATCAACTCATAGTTGCAGCACCTTAGTTGTTCATTAATTGCTTTCTTATATGTGCCTTGACCAGGGGACTCCAGCTGAGTCAGCAACCCCTTGCTTAATCCAGCATTCTTGAGGTCAAGCCAGCCACCATGGGCTCATGTCTATGATCCCATGCTCAAGCTGACGACCCGTCCTTCAAGCTGGTAAGCCTACGCTCAAGCTTGCGACCTCAGGAGTTTGAATCTATGTCCTCAGTGTCCCAAGTTGAGGCTCATCTGCTGTGCCACTGCCTGGTCAGGCAAAAACTTGACATTTTTTGAAGACATAAATTATTTACTCTTTACTTGCTATAGATAGTGGTTTTTGGTAAAAGAGCTATCAGAAATATCTATTACCATATTAAAAATTAATAGACTATATTTTGAGCAGTTTTAGGTTCATAGAACCATTGAGTGAAAAGTACAGAGTTTCCAGATATGCTCACACTCCTTACTCCCTGCCAAGTTTCCCCTATTTCTAACATTATACATTCATGTGAAATATATTATCTTATTTTCAATAACCTCAAACAAAATTATTGTCATTCCCACTATTCTTTGTTACCCATCCTTCCTTCCTTCCTTCCTTCTTTCCTTCCTTCCTTCCTTCCTTCCTTCCTTCCTTCCTTCCTTCCTTCCTTCCTTCCTTCCATTCTTCCCTCCTTCCTTCCCTCCTTCCTTCTTTTTTTTTGCTTTTCTGGAAACAACTTACTATTTTATAGGATGTTAAAATTCAGAAAAAATAAAACAATGTTTATATTTTAAAATAAGAATAAATTCATGATCTGTTCACAACATAATATAATTAAAGAAGATACATATTTTTATTAAAACTACTTAGCTGGTAAAGTCTTACAATAAATTTTTTTAAAAAATTTAGTCCTATTTTGACATCTTAATTTTATTATTTATTCATATTTTGGGTTATACAATGATCTATTATTACTTTTTCTTCCATATTTTTTTGCCCATTACTAAAAGATATTAAAAAAGATTTTTAAACAAATCATGAGGTGAAAGCAAAAGTAAAGGTAAAATAGGTAAAGAGTTAATATGGCAAAATTGAGAAAAATAACATTGAAATGGTTTGTCCTTTAGTTGTTAATGACTTAGGTGAGTATATTTTATAATCTATGTGAAATTGAATAAGCCTTACTATTATTTTACTCACAGAAGGTGAGGAGAACCTTTTTCAGAATGGTGGGATAAACACATCTAAAAATCTACTCTGAAAAAGCAAGAAAAACACTGACAAAAATGGTTTAAAATTCTTAAAATTAACTAAATGCTGGCAAAAATTTAAGATATGCTTATTCTAAACAAAATAAAACAATACACCCCCAAAACAAACTGAATCAAAGTAAAAAGTGAGCTTAGTGAATGCCTTACTCTATGCCCCTGTCTTCAGTCCACAGTTGCCTTGAAAACCAACAATCTCACAATAACGGTGTCTGTGAGAATCAGCAGCCGAGTAGCCATATAAAGAGGTAGAGGGGTTAGAGTGCCTGCAAAATCCCATCTGCAGAAAATTTTCACTATTTTATCTTTCTGGAAATTCCATGAAATGTTCCATCTTCAGGTCTTATCTTTATTAGTTCTAAGTTCTCTGTGTTATGTACAGACCTACACTCAAGGGATTTGTTTTCTTAAAAAAATCAATAGCAGCTGTTTAACATCACTGCTGTGCCAGGCAGCAATTATCTGTTAGGCCTAAGAAGTAACTGATCAAGAAAATCTAGCAAGAATATGGGAAAATGAGATGTTCACATAGAGCTTGTAAAGGTCTGACATATTCCTGGAAATTTTGAAGTCCATTAATATGTACAGGGCTATACATATTCCAAGGAAATATCTGAGAAGGTACTGTCTCTCACTTCTGGCTTATCTGCAGGCTCTGTGCCAACAGGGAGTAACAGATAATGTAGAATATCAGTTTTCTTGCCAGGGGATTAACACTGTTTCCCCAAATTCACAAAGAACCCTTTGCAAATGTTGAAACATTTACTAGATAAAGAGACTTAAGAAAAGTTCTCTCCTATAATTAGCTGACCACAAAGCAAACCAATAAGAGACTTCACTGGCAACACATTAAAAATTATACAGAATTTGCAGAATTAGTCTAACGTAGTCACTAAACAAACAGCAACAACAAAAAAACTGAGAAGCAAGGATCTTAAATACAGAATTGTCACATTATATTATTTAAAATGCCTTGCTTTTCAGCAATAAAGTACAAGGTGTGCAAAGAAACGGATAAGTATAGCTCATGCACAGTGAATAAAAGCAGTCAATAGAAACTGTTTCTGAATAAGTTATTGAATTTTAGATGTTAAATCACATATTATAAATATTAAAAGAACCAAAGAAAACAATATCTAAAAATTATAAAAGTTTGAGAATGATGTATTAACAAATACAGAATATAAATAAGAAAATAGAAATTATAAAAACTAATCAGTTAGAAATACTGAAGTTGAAAGTATAATACCCAAAGTTAAAAGAAAATCCACTAGATGGGCTCAAGGGCAAATTTGAGTTGGCAAAAATGCCAGTGAGCTTGATTATTGGTCAACTAATATTATCAAATATTAAATAGAAAATTAAATAGAAGAAAAATGACCAAAACTGAGATATGTAAGACACCACCAAGAATAACAATATATGCGTAACAGAAATTGCTGTGGTGAATGAAAAGAACAGAAAGAGTATTTAAAGAATATGGACCAACAAATTTCATTAAAAGCTTTAACTAGTGTATACAAAAAGTTCAAAGAGCTTCAAGTAGGAAAACTCAGAAGTTCACACCTAAACACATAATAAACTGTTGAAAATTAAGGGAGAGTGTTTTGAAAACAGAAAGAGAAAAATAATCCATTACTTAACTATATCCTCAATAATATTAACATTTGGCTTCTTATCAGAAACCATGGAAGGCCCTATTTGGAAAAAGAGACAGTCAATCAAGAATTTTATACTTGGTAAAATGATCTTTCAGAAAATAAAGGGGACATTAAAACATTCTCAGAGAAATACAAACTAAGAATATTTGTCATTAAAAGACTTGCTGCACCAAAAATACTAAGGAGTCCTTTAAGCTGAAATGAAAGGGAACTAGGCATTTGAATGCACATGTGTGCACGCACACACACACACACACACACAAAATAAAGTACACCAGTAAAGGTAACTAGATATATAAATACAAAAGGTGGAATGGATATGCATTGAAACTGTTTTTCTTATAAGTTATTTAAAAGACAACCTTATAAAGTTATCATTTTATAGCTATATTATTTTAAATAGTCTGAGTCCCTGGCATTTCTGTATAAATTTTAGGATCAGTTTGCCAATTCTGAGCAAAAGCTAACTGGGATTTTTATATCAGTTGCTTTAAATTTATAGATCAATTTGTAAAGTATTTCCATCTTAACAATATTAAGTCTTCTGATCTGGGAACATAAAATGTCTTTCCATTTATTTAGGTCTTTTATAATTTCTCTCAGCAATGCTTTGTACTTTTCAAAGTACAAGTTTTATAGCTTTTTTGTTAAATTTATTTCTATGTATTTTACTTATTTTATGCTATTATAACTGACTTGTGTTCTTAATTCCCTTTTCTATTTTCAATGTTATAACTGATTCAGAAAAATTTTATAGTAATAGTTTATTCACCACTTTGGTATTTTGGATAATAAGTTTGACTTTAGTAATGGGATAATATATTGATTCATTTCTTTAAAAATGTTTACCATGACTAATGATGATAAAATAAGAAATATTTTCATCAAGCCACTAGTTTGGGAGAGGAGATATAATATAGGTAACTATGTCAATGTTTCAGTGATAAAATACATATTTATGAGGATCAATAGACTGTTCCAGATGACCTCATGGGTTTGAAGATAAAGATATTGGTAGAAGTTCAACTTAGAGTCTTGGAAAATTCAGTTACTCTATGACAATTCTATATGGATATTGAGAAGTGAACTATAAGAACCTTGATATCATTTCCTAATAATGCAAAAAATATATTATTCTGAAGTTTGGTTTTAAAACCTTGCTACCATCAAAATAAGAAATCTGGAATCATATAATATCTAAGTAAATTAAATGTACCATACCTAATTTTAGCTTTTCATATAAACTAAACAACAGCTGTCTATTGAAACTGAATTTTATGCAAAAATAAAGTTTATATTTCATTTTATTTTTTGCAATTTGATAAAATTGTTTTTTAGAACATGTTATTTTGCATGAAAAATTATAACAAGAGTGACGTCAGAGAAATGGCGCCATGAGGAGCACGACTGACAAATCTCCCCCAAATTTCAACAAGTTCATCAACAAGAGACAGAAAAATCTATGCTTGCAGCGTCTGGGAGTCCCACACACTGAAAATAAAGGTATGATTTAGTGAAAAATTGAATAAATATATAATCAACCTTGAAAGAAATAAGATGGAGAAAGGAACACTTTGCCTTCCTCACTAACCTGAGCAAAGGCTGCTTTCACATGGAACTGAGAGTCGGGTGGGGGGCTAAGGGTGTGGAAGAAGCTAGGCTGTGGCACAGACATTTGTTCAAGCCGAGGAAAGAGTTTGCCTGTGGTGAATCAGTCCACGTGAGCTAATGCCTGTGCAGCGAGCAGAGGCTGCCAGCGGTGCGGGGGAGTGCGCCAAAGTGAACTTCCCTATGCCTGAGCTTCTCTGGGCAGGCGGGCGCCTCACCCAGCCATTCAAGCTAACAATCAAGCATCCAGAGAGGGGTGTGCGGGCAGCTTGCAGTCCTTCCTGGAGCTGATCATGAGGGGAGGAGCATGCGGGAAGCTTGCAGTCCTTCCTGGAGCAGATGGCAGATCCAATCGCTGAAATTAGCTTAACCCACAGTCTGCTCACCTCCCAAATGACTTACACGGCTCTAATTGACAAGATCTCTCTCAGTTCAGTGATCTAAGACAAGAGGCATGATATTTTTTAGGGCCTCTTGCTAAAGGGGAGGGGGCAACTTCGGATTGGCAGAGCTTTCATACTCAGGGATATACGCTAAAAAGAGGGACTTGGCAGATGTTAAGACCTCCTGTACTGCAGGCAACAACTAGGGCATCTTCTTCCCAGCCAAAACAGGTTACAAAGTGCAAAAGTCCTGGGGAGAGTGGTCCCACAGAGTGCTAGGCGTGCTGAACAGGTCTGGAGGCTCATAGAAAGTCACCTTGAGAGCAATTGGCTCCCAGCCCCACCTGATTACACTGGTGACTCTGACTGACAGAGCTGTACCCAGAGCCCTGCATTGAGTGGGGATTTGCCAGCTCTTTGAGCCTCTTACTCCCAGGCAGAGGCTGCAGCAGTCTTATAGCTGGATCATCAGGCTGCTAATTCAGGAAGGAGACAATAGGAGAGAGGCTCCAGGAAAATGGACTCTCTCATTGTCAGAGCCTGCAAATGCTAGCAAGCCTTGATTACCAACAAGACAGAAGCCTAATATATGACATTGCCGTAGAGTCTCATCAACTGCAAATCTCTATCTAAGCATGCCACAGGGGCAGAACCTGGGGTACAGAGTCACCGACCAGGAAGAGGGAGAGGAAAGAAAAAAGGAAGAAGTTAACCTCTCAAAATCAAGAAAAATCCACAGACTTTATAACTTGTTCCACTATTTTTTTTGTTTTTTTCATCTTCCAGCCTTTATTATTATTATTATTTTTTCTCCACCTTGGACCTTTTATTCTGTGCCTGTTTTATTCTTTCCTCTTCTTGAACTACACTACCCACAAATGTTACATTTTACTTCTTTTCTTCTTCCTAACTCTCCATGAGGGTTACATCCAAAACCCTTAACACACACTCTCTCTCTCTTTTTGTTTTTTTCTATTTTATTCTTTTCTGTTTCCCCTTTTTCTTTTTTCTCCCTCTCTATTAGTTTCTACTTTTCTATTTCTACTTTTCCTCTCATTCAATCCACAATCACAAACAAATTATTTAATTTGGGACTCAAGTTTTTTTGTGTGGCATTTTGGGTGCTTTTTACTTTGCTTTTTAACTCATTAGCATTCCTCACAATGCAGGCTCTCCATTCTATTTAGTCTCTGCTACACTTAATACAATAGTAATTTTTTTACTGTTTCCCTCTTATCCCTCTCACTATATCTCTTAGTAGACCATCACTTATAAGCAAATCATTTTATACTTGACCTAAATATTTTTCCTTTTTTGTATTTTGTGGGTCTCTACCTCCTTTTTTGCCCCTTGAACACTTCCCCCAAATCAGGCCCTCCTTATAGGCAGTTTTTGTTCCATTTAGCATAATGTAATTCACAGTTCATCATGATATTTTCCTAAGGAGGAGGGGAGTGGAGCGGAAGAGAAGAAAAAAAAGGGGGGGAAATAATAAATTATTATTATTGGGTTTTTAAAATTATTTATTTTCCAAAATTTTTTCCATTTTTTTTACTTTTTATTCTTTATTAATTCTCATTAGTGCTATCAACAGGACCACCATCAGATGCCATTAAGAAAAAATAGATCAAATATCATGGATACAAAAGATAGAGAAGTAGCACAGATAGATGTGGAAAAATCTATAGAGAAAAAATTTAATATATTGGAAATGTTGGAGCTAAATGACAGAGAATTTAAAATAGAAATGCTAAAAATCTCAGATATATACAAGAAAACACAGAAAGGCAATTTAGGGAGCTAAGAAAACAACACAATGAACACAAAGAATATATTACCAAGGAAATTTAAACTATAAAAACAAATCAAACAAAGATGAAAAACCCAATTTGTGAACTGAAAAATGAGGTTACAATATAGCTAATGAAACAGCCCACATAGAAGGTAGGAATAGTGACATAGAAGATAAGCAACTTCAGGCACAACAGAGAGAAGAAGAGAGAGACTGAAAAATTTTAAAAAATGAGAAAGCCCTACAGGAATTGTCTGACTCCATCAAAAAGAATAACATAAGAATAATAGGTATATCAAGGGAAAAGAGAGAGAAAATGGAATGGAGAATATATTCTAACAAACAATAAATGAGAACTTCCCAAGCCTGTGGAAAGAACTAAAGCCTCAAGTTCAAGAAGCAAACAAAACAGCAAGTTTTTTTTAACCACAACAAACCTACTCCAAGGCACATCACAATGAAATTAGCCCAAACCAATGACAAAAAAAAAAATTCTCAAGGAGACAGGGAAAAGAAGAATACAACATATAAAGGAAGGCCTATTAGATTATCATCAGATTTATCAACAGAAACTCTACAAACTAGAAGAGAGTGTACCCCAATATTTAAAGCCCTGAAAGAAACTTTCACCCAAGCATACTATTCCATCAAAGCTATCCTTAAAATACAAAGAAAAAATAAAAGCATTCACAAATACAGAAAAGATGAGGGAATTTATCATCAGAAAACCCCCACTCCAGGAAATACTAAGGGGGGGTTTCCAACCAGATACAAAGAACAAAACAAAACAAAACCACAAGTAAAAGCTCCACCAAGACACAATAAAACCAAATTTAAACTGTGACAACAAAAACAAAAAAAAGGGGATAGGATGGAGATTAATAGTAGTTAAGGATGATGGAGTGCAGAAACACTCATAAAATAGGGTACTACAATGAATATGGAAGGTACCATGTTCATTACTTAATGGTAACCATCCTTGAAAAAATCACTACAGAAGCACATGACTTAAAAAAGGTAGCAACAGAGGAAAGAAGTATGGAATACAAACAGACAAAAATAAATGATAGAAAAACAAAAGAAAAAATCAAACAAGATACAAAACTAACAGAAAGCAATTTATAAAATGGCAATAGGGAACCTACAAGTGTCAATAATTACACTAAATGTAAATGGATTAAACTCACCAATAAAATGACACAGAGTAACAAAATGGATTAAAAAGAAAATCCAACTGTATGCTGCCTACAACAAACACATCTAAACAACAAGGATAAAAACAAATTCAAAGTGAAAGGCTGGAAAACAATGCTCCAAGCAAATAACATCCAAAACAAAGCAGGTGTAGCAATACTCATATCTAATAATGCTGACTACAAGACAGCAAAAGTACTCACAGACAAAAATGGTCATTTCATAATGATTAAGGGGACACTGAATTAAGAAGACATAACAATCCTTAATATATATGCACCAAACCAAGGAGCACCAAAATATATAAGACAGCTACTTATTGACCTAAATACAGAAACAGACAAAAATAAATTTATACTTGGAGAACTCAATACACCACTGATGGCTCTAGATCATTCATCCAAATAGAAAATCAGTAAAGATATATTGGCCTTAAACAAAACACTAGAGCACCTGGATATGATAGACATCTACAGGATACTTCTTCCCAAAGTGACAGAGTATACATTTTCTCTAGAGTACATGGAACATTCTCAAGAATTGACCATATGTTGGGCCACAAAAATAACATCAACAAATTCAGAAAAATCAAAATTGTACCAAGCATATTTTCTGATCATATTTCCTGGAAACTAGAATTCAACTGCAAAAAAAAAAAAAAAAGAAAAAAAACACACAAAAATATGGAAACTAAACAACATACTTTTAAAAAATGAATGGTTCAAAAAAGAAATAAGCGCTGAGATCAAAAGATATATACAGACAAATGAAAATGACAATACGACATAGCAGAATCTATGGGATGCAGCAAAAGGAGTAATAAGAGGGAAGTTCATATTACTTCAGGCCTATATGAACAAATAAGAGAAAGCCTAAGCAAACCAATTAACTTTACTCCTTAAGGAACTAGAGAAAGAAGAACAAAGACAACCCAAAACCAGTCGAAGAAAGAAAATAATAAAAATCAGAGCAGAAATAAATGAAATAGAGAACTGAAAAACTATAGAAAAAATTAATAAAACAAGGAGCTGGTTCTTTGAAAAGATCAACAAAATAGACAAACCCTTGGCAATACTCACCAGGCAATAAAGAGAAAGAACTCATATAAACAAAATACAAAATGAAAGAGGAGAAATCACCACAGACATCAGAGATATACAAATAATTATTATAGAATACTACAAGAACTATATGCCACCAAATTCAGCAATCTAGAAGAAATGGATAAATTCCTAAAACAATACAACCTTCCTAGGCTGAGTCATGAAGAAACAGAAAGCCTAAACAGACCAATGAGCATGGAAGAAATAGAAAAAACTATTAAAAACCTCCCCAAAAGTAAAAGTCCAGGCCCAGACAGTTATACTAGTGAATTCTATCAAACATTCAAAGAAGACTTGGTTCCTATTCTACTCAAAGTCTTCCAAAAAATTGAAGAAGAAGCAATACTTCCAAACACATTTTATGAGGTCAACATAACCCTCATACCGAAACCTGGCAAGGATGGCACAAAAAAAGAAAACTACAGACCAATATCTCTAATGAATACAGATGCTAAAATACTAAACAAAATACTAGCAAATCAAATACAACAACATATTAAAAAAATAATACATCATGATCAAGTGGGATTCATCCCAGAATCTCAAAGATGGTTCAACACATGTAAAATGGTTCACATAATACACCATATCAACAACAAAAAAAAGAACAAAAAGCACATAATCTTACCAATAGATGCAGAAAAGGCATTCGATAAAATACAACACAACTTTATGTTTAAGACACTCAACAAAATGGATATAGAAGAAAAATATCTCAACATGATAAAGGCCATATATAATAAACCATCAGCCAACATCATACTAAATGGCATAAAACTGAGGACTTTCCCCCTTAAATCAGGAAAAAGACAGGGTTGTTTACTCTATCCACTCTTATTAACCGTGGTGCTAGAAGTTCTGGCAAAAGCAATCACACAAGAGAAAGAAATAAAAGCCATCCATATCGAAAAAGAAGAAGTAAAGGTATCACTTTTTGCAGGTGATATGATCCTATACATTGAAAACTGCAAAAACTCCCCAAAAGGTTACTAGAAACAATGAACCAATACTGTAAGGTCACAGGATACAAAATTAGTATACAAAAGTTCATAGCCAGCCTGACCAGTGGTGGCACAGTGAATTAAGCCTCAACCTGAAAATGCTGAGGTCGCTAGTTTGAAACCCTGGGCTTGCCTGGTCAAGGCACATATGGAAGTTGATGCTTCCAGCTCCTCCCACCTTTCTCTCTCTCTGTCTCTCCTCTCTCTCTCTCTCTCCCTCTGTCTCTCCCTCTCCTCTCTAAAATAAATAATAAAAAAAGTCCATAGCCTTTCTATATGCCAACAATGAAATATTAGAAAATGAAATAAAAAAAATAATCCCCTTCATGATTGCAAGAAAAAAAAATACCTAGGAATAAACATAACAAAGAATGTAAAGGACCTACATAATGAAAACTACAAAGCATTGTTAAGGGAAATCAAAAAAGATACAATGAGAATGAAAAATATTTCTTGTTTGTGGATAGGAAGAATAAATATAATCAAAATGGCCATATTACCCAAAGCAAGTTATATATTTAATACAATTCCCATCAAAATGCTGATGACTTTTTTTAAAGACATGGAACAAAAAAATCATCAGATTTATATGGAATTATAAAAACCTTGAATAGACAAAGCAATCTTAAGGAAAAAGAATGAAGCTGGGGGCATTTCAATTCCTGATTTCAAACTATATTATAGGACCACGACAATCAAAACAGCATGGTATTGGCAGAAAAATAGACACTCAGACCAATGGAACAGAATAGAAAGTCCAGAAATAAAACCACATATATATAGTCAAATAATTTTCGATAAAGGGGCCAACAACACACAATGGAGAAAAGAAAGCCTCTTCAACAAATGATGCTGGGAAAACTGGAAAGCCACATGCAAAAGAATGAAACTTGACTATAACTTTTCCCCTTGTACTAAAATTAATTCAAAATGGATCAAAGACCTAAATATAAGACCTGAAAAAATAAAGTGTATAGACGAAGACATAGGTTCTAAACTCATGGATGTGGGTTTTAAAGAGCATTTTATAAATTTGACTCCAAAGGCAAGAGAAGTGAAGGCAAAGATAAATGAATGGGACTACATCAGACTAAGAAGTTTTTGCTCAGCAAGAGAAACTGACAACAAAATAAACAGACCGCCAACTAAATGGGAGATGATGTTTTCAAACAACAGCTCAGATAAGGGCCTAATATCCAAATTATACAAAGAACTCACAAAACTCAACAACAAACAAATAAACAATCCAATAAAAAAATGGGAAGAGGACATGAACAGACACTTCTCCCAGGAAGAAATACAAATTGCCAAGAGATATATGAAATGATGATCATCTTCATTTGTTATTAGAGAAATGCAAATCAAAACTACCATGAGATACCACCTCACACCTGTTAGATTAAAGCTATTATCAACAAGACAGGTAATAGCAAATGCTGGAGAGGCTCTGGAGAAAATAGAACCCTCATTCACTGTTGATGGGAATGTAAATAGTACAACCATTATGGAAGTAAGTATGGTGGTTCCTCAAAAAACTGAAAATAGAACTACCTTATGACCTAGCAATCCCTCTACTGGGAATATACTCCAAAAACTCAGAAACATTGATACGTAAAGACACATGCAGCCCCATGTTCATTGCAGAATTGTTCACCATGGCCAACACATGGAAACAACCATAAAGCCCTTCAGTAGATGACTGGATAATAAAGATGTGGCACATATACACTATGGAATATTACTCAGTCATAAGAAATGATGACATCAGATCATTTACAACAAAATGGTAGGATCTTGATAACATTATATGGAGTGAAATAAGTAAGTCATAAAAAAACCAAGAACTGCATTATTCCATACGTAGGTGGGACATAAAAGTGAGACTAAGAGACATGGACAAGAGTGTGGTGCTTATCGGGGCAGGGGGGGGAAGGAGGGAGAGGAGAAGCGGAAGAATGAGAGGCACAAAGAAAACTAGATAGAAGGTGACGGAGGACAATCTGAATTTGGGTGATTGGTATGCAACATAAATGAATGAAAAGACAACCTGGACATGTTTTCTTTGAATATATATACCCTGTTTATTGATGTTACCCCATTAAAATTAATAAAAATTAAAAACAAAAATAAAGGCTATATTAAGACTTAAAGAAGGACACTGCATAATGATAAAGGGAGCAATCCAACAGGAAGATATAACTATTATAAGTATCTACACACGTAATATAGGAGCACCTAAATATATAAAGCAGACTTTGATGGATATAAAGTGTGAGATCAACAGCAATACTATAATAGTAGAAGATTTTAATACCCCACTAACATCACTAGATAGATCCTCAAGAATGAAAATTAATGAAGAAACAGCAGACTTAAAGGACACACTAGATCAACTAAATTTAATAGATATCTTCAAAACCTTTCTCCCTAAAACAGCAGAATGTACATTCTTTTCAGGTGCTCATGGTACATTCTCTAGGACAGACCACATGTTAGGGCACAAAAGCAGTCTAAACAAATTTAAGAAGATTGAAATGATATCAAGCATTTTCTGTGATCACAATTGCATGAAACTAGAAATCAACCCCAACAGAAACACTAAAAAATACTCAAAAACTTGGAAACTAAATAACATGTTATTAACGAATGGTTAACAATGAGATTAAAAAAGAAATAAAAAAAATCTTAGAAACGAATGATAATGAGCATACATCAACTCAAAATTTATAAGCACAGCAAAAGCAGTCCTGAGAGGGAAGTTCATAGCATTACAGGCATACCTTTAAAAGCTAGAAAAAGCTCAAATAAACAACTTGAGGCCTTGGCCGTTTGGCTCAGTGGTAGAGCATCGGCCTGGCATGCAGGAGTCCTGGGTTTGAATCTTGGCCAGGGTACACAGGAGAAGTGCCCATCTGCTTCTCTAACCCTCCCCCTCTCCTTCCTCTCTGTCTCTCTCTTCCCCTCCCGCAGCCAAGGCTCCATTGGAGCTAAGTTGTCCCGGCGCTGAGGATGGTTTTATGGCTTCTACCTCAGGTGCTAGAATGGCTCTGTTGCAACAGAGATGCCCCAGATGGGCAGAGCATTGCCCCCTGGTGGGCATGCCAGGTGGATCTCGGTTGGGTGCATGTGGGAGTCTGTCTCCCCATTTCCAACTTCAGAAAAATGCAAACAAACAAACAACAAAAAAACAACTTGATCCTGCATCTAACAGAATTAAAAAAGAAAAGCAAGTAGAGCCCAGAGGTAGTAGAAGGAAGAAAATAATAAAGATCAGAGGAGAAATAAATGACATAGAGTCTAAAGAAACAATACAGTGGATCAATGAAACCAGGAGCTGATTCTTTAAAAAGGTAAACAAGGTCAATAAACCTTTAACTAGACTCATCAGGAAAAAGAGAGGATACAAATAATTAAAATTAAAAATAAGAGTGAAGAAATAACAACTGACACAACAGAAATACAAAATATTATAAGAAAATACTATGAACTGTATGCCAAAAACTAGACAACCTAGATAAAATGGACAAATTCCTTAAAACATACAATCTTTCAGTATTTTTCTGAAGTTGGAAACGGGGAGGGAGTCAGACAGACTCCTGCATGCACCCAAGCAGGATCCACCTGGCACACCCACCAGGGGGTGGTGCTCTGCCCATCTGGGGCATTGCTGTGTTGCAACCAGAGCCATTCCAGCACCTGATGCAGAGGCCACAGTGACATCCTCAGGGCCTGGACCAAGTTTACTCCAATGGATCCCTGGCTGTGGGAGGGGAAGAGCGAGACAGAGAGGAAGGAGAGGGGAAGGGGTGGAGAAGCAGATGGGCGCTTCTCCTGTGTGCCCTGGCCGGGAATCAAACCCGGGACTCCTGCATGCCAGGCCGATGCTCTACCACTGAGCCAACTGGCCAGGGCCCATACAATCTTTCAAAAATCAATCTGGAAGAATCATAAAACCTAAACAGACCAATTATAACAAGTGAGATTAAACAGTTATCAAAAAACTTTCAAAAAAGAAAAGTCCTGGGCCTGATGGATTCACAAGTGAATTCTACCAAATATTCAAAAAAGAACTAACTCCTATCCTTTTCAAGCTATTTGTAAAAATTCAAGAGAAAGGAAGATTTCCAAGCTCCTTTTATGAGGTGAGCGTAATTCTGATGCCAAAACCAGGCAAAGACAACACAAAGAAAGAAAATTATAGGCCAATATCCCTGATGAATATAGATGCTAAAATCCTCAACAAAATATTAGCAAACCGGATCCAGCAATATATGAAAAAAATCATACACCATGATCAAATGGGATTTATTCTGTGGAAGCAAAGCTGTTACAGTGTTTGTAAGTCAATCAATGTGATTCATCACATTATCAAAAGGAAGGACAAAAACCACATGATAATTTCAATAGATGCAGAAAAAGCATTTGATAAAATCCAGCACCCATTTATGATCAAAACTCTCGGCAAGGTGGGAATACATACCTCAACGTGATAAAGGCTATCTATGAAAAACCCACAGCAAACATACTCAATGGGAAAAAATTAAAAGCAATTCCCTAAGATCAGGAAAAAGGCAGGGGTGCTCCCTTTCACCACTCTTATTCAACATAGTTCTGGAAGTCCTAGCAACAGCAATAAGACAGGAAGAAGAAATAAAAGACATTCAAGTTGGAAAAAAGATATAAAACTGTCATTATTTTCAGATGATATGATATTGAACATAGAAAACCCTTATGTCTCAGTCTAAAAACTACTGGACATGATAAATTAATTCAGCAAAGTGGCAGGATATAAAATTAAAACTCAGAAAGCAGAGGCATTTTTATACACCAACAATGAACTGTCAGAAAGAGAAATTAAGGAAACCATCCCCTTCACTATTGCAACCAAAAAAATGAAGTACCTAGGAGTAAATTTAACCAAGGAGACTAAAGACTTGTACTCGGAAAACTATAAAACATTGATAAAATAAATCAAGAAAGATACAAACAAGTGGAAGCATATACCATGTTCATGGTTAGGAAGAATAAACATCATTAAAATGTCTATATTACCCAAAGTAATTTATAAATTCAATGCAATACCAATTAAAATACCAATGACATACTTCAAAGATATAGAACACATATTCCAAAACTTTATATGGAACCAAAAAGGAACACAAATAACGTCAGCAAGATTTTTTTTTTTTTTTTTTGTATTTTTCTGAAGTTGGAAAAGGGGAGGCAGTCAGACTCCGCATGCGCCTGAGCGGGATCCACCTGGCATGCCCACCAGGGGGCGATGCTCTGCCCATCTGGGGCGTTGCTCTGTTGCAACCAGAGCCATTCTAGCGCCTGAGGCAGAGGCCATGGAGCCATCCCCAGCGCCCGGGTCAACTTTGCTCCAATGGATCCTCCACTGCAGGAGGGGAAGAGAGAGACAGAGAAGAAGGAGAGGGGGAGGAGTGGAGAAGCAGATGGGCACTTCTTCTGTGTGCCCTGGCTGTGAATCGAACCCGGGACTCCTGCACACCAGGCCGACGCTCTACCACTGAGCCAACTGACCAGGGCCTTGCCTCAGCAATCTTGAAAAGGAAGAATAAAGTGGGAGGTATCACACTTCCAGATATAAAGTTATACTACAAGGCCATTGTACTCAAAGCATCCTGATACTGGCATAAGAACAGGCATATAGATCAATGGAACAGAACAGAGAACCCAGAAATAAACCCACGCCTTTATGGACAACTGATATTTGACAAAGGAGGTAAGAGCATACAATGGGGTAAAGACAGCTTTTTTAACAAATTGTGTTGGGAAAATTGGACATCTACCTGCCAAAAAATAAAACTAGACCACCAACTTACACCAATCACAAAAATAAACTTAAAATAGAAAAAGACTTAAATGTAAGCCGTGAAACCATAAGCATCTTAGTAAAAAACAGGCCGTTAGCTCTCTGACATCTCTCGCAGCAATATATTTGCTGATGTATCTCCACTGGCAAGTGAAATAAAAGACAGGATAAACAAATGGGACTATATCAAACTAAAAAGCTTTTGCACAGCTAAAGACAATAATAACAGAATAAAAAGACAAACTATACAATGGTAAAACATATTCGATAATACGTCTGATAAGGGATTAATAACCAAAATTTCTGAAGAACTTGTAAAACTCAACACTAGGAAGACAATCCAATTAAAAGATGGGAAAAAGAAGTGAATAGACACTTCTCCAAAAAGGACATACTGATGGCCAATAGGCAGATGAAAAAATGCTCAACATCACTAATCTTTAGAAAAATACAAATTAAAACCACAATGAGACATCACCTCACACCAGTCAGAATGACGCTCATCACAAAACAACACAGAATAAATGTTGGCGAGGATGTGGAGAAAAGGGAACCCTCCTGCACTGCTGGTGGGAATGCAGATTGGTGCAGGCACTGTGGAAAACAGTATGGAGATTCCTCAAAAAATTAAAAATCAAACTGCCTTTTGACCCAGCTATCCCACTTTTAGGAATATACCCCAAGAATACCATAGACCTGCTCCAAAAGGCGAAATGCACCCCCATGTTTACGGCAGCATTGCTCACAATAGCGAAAATCTTGAAGCAGCCCAAGTGTTCATCAGTGGACAAGTCAATTAAAAAGCTTTGGTACATATATATTAATACTATAGAATATCTCTTAGCCATAAGAAACGATGACATTGGATCATTTACAACAACATGGATGGAGCTTTAAAGCATTATACTAAGTGAAATAAGTAAACCAGAAAAAAACTAAAAACTGTATGATTGCGTACATAGATGGGACATAAAAATGAGACTCAGAGACATGGACAAGAGTGTGGTGGTTATGGGGGGGGAAGAAGGAGAGGTTGGGGGGTGGTGGAGGGGTGGGGCACAATGAAAATCAGATAGAAGGTGATGGAAGACAATTTGATTTTTGGTGATGGGTATGCAACATAATCAAATGTTAAAATAACCTGGAGATGTTTTCTCTGAACATAGTTACCCTGATTTATTAATGTCACCCCATTAAAATTAATTTAAAAAAATTATTTTCCCATAGACATATGTTTTTATTTCTAGACTCTCAATTATAACTCATGCTGTTTCGATTAATTTAGCTCTAATTGAAGTCAAGTAGTGTTATAGTTTTGACTTTGATTTTTTTCTCTCAAGATTAATTTGGCAATCATGGTCTTTTGTGGTTCCATACAAATCTGATAATTTTTGTTCTATTTCTTTTTTAAAAATGTCATTGAAATTTTAATGGGGATTGAATTAAATCTGTATACAACTTTGAGTAACATGAATACTTTAACTATGTTGATTATTTCAGTCCATGAACATGGAATATCTTTCAATTTCATTGTATGTTTTTTTAATCTCTTTTAATAATGTTCTTTGTTTTCAGTATATAGAACCAACTGCTTCTCTTCCACGCCATTTTCTTTTCTTTCTCTTTTTTTCTCTAGCAGCCAGTGGCTCGATTGGTTCAAGTGTTGGCCCTGGGTGCTTAGGATCGTAGGAAATTAACAAATTTGTATAGATTTATTTTTGCAATTTATATTCTGTTTCATTGATCTGCATTAACTAGATTATTGTAACTCCATTGTAAGTTTAAAAATAAAGTAGTGTAAGTTCTACACTTAAATTTTATTTTTTGTTTTACTTTTCTAGTTTGTCTTTTAAAATAAATTTCAGAATCAACATAACAATGTCCAAACAACCCCACATGAATTTTTTTGTTGTTGAGAATAACTGTGAATCTATATAATATTTTGTAGAGAGGTGACAGCTGAACAATATTGAGTCTTCCATTCATAAACACATAATTCTCCATTTATTTGTATCTTTCTTGATACCTTTCATCTGTTTTACATTTAACATTTTTGGGATTTTTATGTTTGTAGGAAGCACATAGTTGGGTCTTGCCTTTTGTAACACATCTGGAATAAAATTTATTTTAATTGATGTGCTTAAATCATTTGTATTTAATGTATTTTTAATTTTTAGTTTAAATCTACCAAACAGTTATGTGTATTCATAGTAGCAACCTTTGCTACATCCTTTTTCTCCTGTTCTACTTCTTTTTAAATTAATTATATACATTTTTATGGTACATTTTATTAGTATATTAGCTATACATTTTTAGGGGATGGTTTCTTTAGGGTTAATTTAGGGTTAATAAAAATAATATATCTTTATTGAACCTACCTTTACATAGCATTACATCTCTTAAACTAGAACATATAAACTTAAAGCAGTCTACTTTGATGATCTCATTTATGACTTTTCTGTTAATGTCATATGTATTTTTTTAATTTTACAAACATTATATCATTATTGGTTCTACATTAAGCTGTTAATTGTCTTTTAAGTGACTTTTAAAATAAGAAATCAAATGGTGTAAGTAGTTATAGCTTTTTTAATCTCTTCATCTTCATGCTGATTCAAAGTTTCATCTAATATCATTTATTTTCTGCAGATGAACTTCTTTTAACACTTCCTTATTTAAAACTAAAGAAAAAATAAAGATTATTAAAGATATACACAAACTGAAATTCACCACCTCATACTGTTAACCAATAGAAGTATAATTCAAGGCACATATGCAATCTTTAATTTTATAATACCTATATTAAAACGTTTAAAAAGTGACATGATATTAATTTTAATAATATATTTTATTTATGTCAATGGATTTAAAATATTATTTTTATATAGTCATGAAAAATTATGATAGAATATTTTACATTGTTTTTATACTAAGTCTTCAATCTGATGTTAATTTTACAATTATACTTTATGTTAATCTGGCATAGTAACATTTCTAGTGTTCAAAAGGCACATATGGCTTGCAGTTATTGTTTTAGATATCATGGGTCTAAACTATTATGATTGGCTTAAAACAACCAGGGTCACTTACTAGGGTTGGGAATAAGAACTAAGAATGTGTATTACACCAAACTCATATTGCATCTGTGATTTTTTAATTCTCAAAATTATAACAAAACCCCCTGAAAATACCACTACTTAAACACCTGGCTTAAAAAAAAAAGAAACAGAGGAAAGAAGTATGGAATACAATCCAATAAAAACAAGTGACAGAAAAACAAAAGAGAAGAACCAAACAAAAACAGAGCTATCAGAAGCAATATATAAAACATCAATAGGAAACTGTCAAGTGTCAGTAATTACATTAAATGTAAATGGACTGAACTCATCAATAAAAAGACACAGAGTAGTAGAGTGGATTAAAAAAATCCAACTGTATGCTGCCTTCAAGAAACATATTTTTGCTACAAGGATAAAAACAGATTCAAAGTGAAAGGTTGGAAAATGTTCTCCAAGCAAATAATATCCAAAGAAAAGCAGGTGTAGCCATACTGATATCTAACAATGCTAAGTAAAAGACAACAAAGGTAATCAGAGACAAGATGGCCATTTCATAATGATAAAGGGGAAGGGGACATTGAATCAAGAAGACATAACACTTCTTAATATATATGCACCAAACCAAGGAGCACCAAAGTATATAAGACATCTACTAAATGATCTAAAAATAAAACCCAACAAAAATACAATCATACTTGAAGACCTCAATATACCACTAACGGCTCTAGATCCTTCATCTAAACAGAAAATCAATAAAGAAATATTGGCCTTAAACAAAACACTAGAACAATTAGATATCTACAGGACATTTTATCCCAAAACATCAGAGTATACATTTTTCTCCAGTGTACATGGAACATTCTTAAGAATTGACCATATGTGGGCCACAAAACTAACATCAACAAATTCAAAAAGATTGAAATTACATGAAGCATATTCTCTGACCATTAAGCTTTGAAACTAGAATTAAACTTCAAAAGAAAAGTAAACAAACACACAAAAATGTGGAAATTAAACAATATACTTTTAAAAAATGAGTGGGTCAAAGAAGAAATAAAAGAGAACAAAAGATAAAAGAGAACAAAAGATATATACAGACAAATAAAAATGATAATATAATATATCAGAATATCTGGGATGTAGTAAAAACAGTAATAAGAGGGAAGTTCATATCACTATATAAAGAAACAAGAGAGAGCCCAGATAAACAATTTAACATCAATTCTTAAGGTACTTGAAAAAGAAAAGCTAGGAATACCCAAAACCAGCAGAAGAAAAGAAATAAGAAAAATCAAAGCAGAAATAAATGAAGTAAAGAACAGAAAAACTATAGAAAAAATGAATAAGATAAGGAGCTGGTTCTTTGAGAAGATTAACAAAATTGAAAAACCCATGGCATGACTCACTAAGGAAAAAAGAGAAAGGATTCATATAAACAAAACCCTAAATGAAAGAGAAGAAATTACCATGGATATCATAGATATACAAAGGATTATTATAGAATACTATGAAAAACTATACTCTACCAAATTTAACAATCTAAAAGAAATAGATAAATTCCTAGACAAATACAATCTTCCTAGACTGAATCATGAAGAGTAGAAAGCTTAAACAGACCCATAAGCAAGGAGGAAATAGAAACAACTTTCAAAAACCTCCCGAAAAATAAAAGTCCAGGGCCAGATGGCTAGACTAGTGAATTTTATCAAACATTCAATGAAGATTTGGTTCCTTTCCTTCTCAAAGTCTTCCAAAAAATTGAAGAAGAAGCAAAACTTCCACATACATTTTATGAGGCCAACATAACCTTCATACCAAACCTGGCAAGGACAACACAAAAAAAGAAAACTACAGACCAATATCTCTAATGAATACAGATAAAAAAATTTTAAACAAAACACTAGCAAATCAAATACAAGACATTAAAAAAAATAATTCACCATGATCAAGTAGGATTCGTCCCAGAATCAAAAGGATGGTTCAAGATATGTAAAACAATTAACTTAGTACACAATATCAACAAAACAAAAGACAGAAACTATATGATCCTATCAATAGATGCAGAAAAGGCATTCAATAAAATACATCATTTTCTGTTTGGAACACTCAACAAAATGAGTATAGAAAAAAAATAACTCAACATAATAAAGGCCATTTATGACCAACCATTAGCTAATATCATATTAAATGGCAAAAAACTAAAAACTTTTCCGCTAAAATCAGGAACAAGACAAGGCTGCTCACTCTCTCCACTACTATTCAATGTAGTGCTGGAAGTTCTAGCCAGAGCAATCAGACAAGAGAAAGAAATAAAAGGCGAGAAAGAAATAAAAGGCTTTCAATTGGGAAAGAAGAAGTAAAGGTTGCCCTTTTTGCAGATGATATGATCCTGTACATTGAAAACCCCAAAGACTCCACAAAAAGATTACTAGAAACAATAAACCAATACAGTAAGGTCACAGGATACAAAATTAATATACAGAAGTCCATTGTTTTCCTATATGCCAACAATGAAACATCAGAAAACTAACTCAAAAAATAATTTCTTTTACGGTTGCAACAACAACAAAAAAAGATATCTAGAAATAAACATAACAAAGAATGTAAAGGATTTACATAATGAGAGCTACAAAGCATTGTTAAAGAAAATCAAAAAAGACACAATGATATGGAAAAATATTTTTTGTTCTTGGATAGGAAGAATAAATATAGTCAAAATGACCATATTACCCAAAGCAATATACAAATTTAAAGTGATTCACATCAAAATTCCAATGTCATTTTTTAATGAAATGCAACAAAAAATCATCAGGTTTATATGGAACCATAAAAAACCCCAAAGAGCCACAGTAATCCTAAGGGAAAAAAAATGAAATAGAGGGCATTACAATACCTGACTTAAATTATACTACAGAGCCACAATAATCAAAACAACATGGTTTGGCAGAAAAATAGACACACCAAGAAACAGAATAGAGAGTCCAGAAATAAAACCACATGTATATGGTCAAATTATCTTTGATAAGGGAGCCAAAAACACACAATGGAGAAAAGAAAGCCTCTTCAGTAAATGGTTCTGGGAAATCTGGAAAGCCACATGCAAAAGAATGAAAATTGACTACAGTTTATCTCCTTGTACAAAAATCAATTCAAAATGGATCAAAGACCTAAATATAAGATCTGAAACAATAAATTACATAACAGAAACATAGGTAGTAAACTCATGGACCTTGGCCATAGAGAACATTTTATAAATTTGACTCCAAAGGCAAGGATAAATGAATGGGACTACATCAGACTAAGAAGATTTTGTACAGAAAAAGTAACTGACAACAAAACAAACAGACAGCCAACTAAATGGGAAATGATATTTTCAAACAACAGCTTAGATAAGGGCCTAATATCCAAAATATACAAAGAAGTCACAAAACTCAACAACAAATAAGCAAACAATACAATAAAAAACTGGGAAGAGGACATGAACAGAAACTTCTCCCAAGAAGAGATATGAATGGCCAATAGATATATGAAAAGATACTCATCTTCACTAGCTATTAGAGAAATGCAAATCAAAACTACAATGAGATACCACCTCACACCTGTTAGATTACCTTGTATCAATAAGACAAGTGTTGAAGAGGCTGTGGAGAAAAAGGAACCGTCATTCACTGCTGGTGGGAATGTAAAGTACTACAACCATTATGGAAGAAATTATGGTTGTTTCTCAAAAAATTAAGAAAAGAACTACCATATGACCCAGCAATCCCTCTACTGGGTATATACCCCCAAAACTCGAAAACATTGGTACGTAAAGACACATGCAGCCCCATGTTCATTGCAGCATTGTTCACAGTGGCCAAGACATGGAAACAACCAAAAAGCCCTTCAATAGAAGATTGGATAAAGAAGATGTGGTACGTATGTACTATGAAATACTACTCAGCCATAAGAAATGATGACATAGAAATTTATAACATGGATGGACCTTGATAACATTATACTGAGTGAAATAAGTAAATAAAAAAAAACTAAGAACTGTATGATTCCATACATAGGTGGGACACAAAACTGAGACTTATGGACATAGATAAGAGTGCAGTGGTTACCAGGGGGAGGGGAGGGGAATAAAGAAAACCAAATAAAAGGTGACAGAGGATGATTTGACTTTGAGTGATGGGTGTACAACATAATCAAATGTCAAAATGATCTGGAAATGTTTTTTATAAATATATGTACTCTAGTTGATCAATGTCACTCCGGTAAAATTGTCTAAACATAATTATAAAATTAAAAAATTATAACAATTATACCATCTTGAATGTATAATCATCTTGGATTTATGTTGCCTAAATTTTGATGTATATGAGCCTATGGAATCAGCTGGACATGTTTTAAGTGGTAACAGCTTGTCACCTATTTTCTTAGTTTTACAATATATATAAAAAAGGCTGAACAAATTATCCATGCACCACATTACCTAATACCAGGCACAAATCTCTTAGCAAATATGTGCTAAAGAACTAAATCTTCATGGCTCTTACACAGATCTGCTGCTCATGACTTAGTTCTTGGTGGCGTTCAATACTCTAAGAAAACCTTTTTCAAGTTTTTCCAACAACTAAATATATACTACTCAATTTCCTCAAGTCCCTTGGTTACCCCTGTGCACTGCATGAGCTCGTGTGGTAGAGTAGAGAGGGAATATTTACCTGGCCAACATACCACCTGTTAAGCTGAAATAATATGTTTTCTTAAACCTACCTCTTTGGAAAGAATGATGGGTAGCATTAAAAAGCAATGCCCCCAGTAGTGTAGCAGGTTCTCTAATAAAAGATTCCCCTCACAGTCAGAACTATCAAGGCTCTATATTAAAATACCCAAATATTTAAAACAGTATTGTTTAATAATATAACCTAAATAACAATCTTCTTGCATTAAGCAGACACTTAAGTAACAACATTTGAGATATGACTGAGAAGCAGATGAAATGGTACATAGAGAGTCATTCAACATACTTCCTCTGCTAATTTTAATATTAGAAAAAAAACTTCTATATATACTGCTCACAAAAATTAGGAGATATTTCAAAATGAATATGAAGCAATAACAAAAGAAGCATTTGATTTTTTTTACATTAGCCTGGCATGTATCTAAATCCTGGTTCTAACATATACTAGTTCTGTGGATTAGCAATACCTGTATTAATCTTTTTACATCAGTTTTCTCATTTGTATAACAGACATAGTACAGTCAATGCTAATATTATTTGGAGATAAGGGAGATATTATTTGGATATCACAACACAGAAAAGCTTAATAAATATCTCTGGGTCTGTTGGGTTAACTGCTTGATCTCTGGACAATAGATCTTTTTTATCATGATTTTTAATGTGTCTTATCTTTTTGTATAAATGGTAGCCATTGTGTGTACAAAAGCAGTAGTGCAAAAAAGAAAGAAAGAGAAAGAAGGAAGGAAGGAAAGAAGGAAAAAAGAAAGAAAGGAAGGAAGGAAGGAAGGAAAAGTTTTTGTATCGCATTTGAATAATGGAACAAATATCTTTGACTTGTCATTTGCTTTTCTGATGTAAAAAGAAAGGAAGGAAGGGAGGGAGGGAGGGAGGAAGGAAGGAAGGAAGGAAGGAAGGAAGGAAGGAAGGAAGGAAGGAAGGAAGGAAGGAAGGAAGGAAGGAAGAAGGAAGGAAGGAAGAAAAAAGGAAGGAAGGGAGGAAGGGAGGGAGGGAGGGAGGAAGGAAGGAAGGAAGGAAGGAAGGAAGGAAGGAAGGAAGGAAGGAAGGAAGGAAGGAAGGAAGGAAAAGTTTTTGTATCGCATTTGAATAATGGAACAAATATCTTTGACTTGTCATTTGCTTTTCTGATGTAAAAAAAAAGGAAGGAAGGGAGGGAGGGAGGAAGGAAGGAAGGAAGGAAGGAAGGAAGGAAGGAAGGAAGGAAGGAAGGAAGGAAAAGTTGTTTTTGTATCTCATTTGAATAATGGAACAAATATCTTTGACTTGTCATTTGCTTTTCTGATGTAAAAAGAAAGGAAGGAAGGGAGGAAGGGAGGGAGGGAGGGAGGGAAGGAGGAAGGAAGGAAGGAAGGAAGGAAGGAAGGAAGGAAGGAAGGAAGGAAGAAAGAAAGGAAGAAAAAAAGGAAGGAAGGGAGGAAGGAAGGAAGGAAGGAAGGAAGGAAGGAAGGAAGGAAGGAAGGAAGGAAGGAAAAAAGAAAACCAAAAATACATTCCTTTTTTTTTGGTTAGGCCATCCATGTGAGTGGTTGAGTCAATCTAGTAAGTAGTTGTTTGTGAGAATACACCCGCTAAGGTCTTGCAACACTGGGGCTGCTGCTTTCTTGCATTTAGTATTTAGTTTGAGATGCCAGAAGTTTTTCTCCGAGTTCTTATTCTACCTTAAGTTTTCAAAGACCACACATCCGAGGGGGACTTTTTTTCACATTTTCACATTCAGCAGTTTACTGTTGCTATTTGATACTTGGGATGAGGTTAATTAATGTTGGGAACAAGGATTTTCTCCAGCTCAGACCTCAGTTTCAAGAAAATCCTCTTTGCTGGGACTGCTTTTGCTTGTCCTAATTAGAAACTCTGGTCACCCTGTGTTACTCAATTCATTTGTTCAGCTCTCTAAAGCATCTCCCAAATTATGACTTTATATATCATCTTGGAGTTTTTCCCTTAGTTGTTCTTAGAATGAGAGTAACATTTTCTTGTTGCTTACTAGGTCCTAACAGAAACACTGAAATGAAAATATTTTTAAGATGTCAATTTTGACCTTTGAGGAGAATGACTAAATAAATTATTTGTAAGAATATAGTAAGTTACACAAGACTTTATACATGCAAGGTGCTTGGTAAATACTTCAAATTAAACTCAATTGTGGACGGTATATAAATTGAGAAGTTGAACAATTATAATCTCAAAAAAAACCACTATAATTCAATCAATTAAACTAAATTAAACTATCCATAGGAACCTTACATAATAAAAGCTTATTGCATATACACATATATACCAGATGTAATATCTAAATAAGATTTTAGTTAAAGCAAGACACATTCATTATTAGCATTTTGTTTGATTACAGTACTGGTAAAAGAACAAAATCTTTACAGTATTTGAAAGAAAAATGCTTTCTCAAAAAGCAATAAAAAATTATAAGTAACTACGTAACAGTTAACTTCCCAGCATCTAATGCTTTTATTTAAAATATAATAAAGCCTGGCCAGGCAGTGGCACAGTGGATAGAGCATCGGACTGGGACACAGAGGACCCAGGTTTGAAACCCCTAGGTCTCTGCATAAGCACAGGCTCATTCGGTTTGAGCACACGCTCACCAGCTTGAGCGCGGGGTCACTGGCTTGAGTGTGGGATCATAGACATGACCTCATGGTCGCTGGCTTGAGCCCAAGTTTGCTGGCTTGAGCAAGGGATCACTCAGTCTGCTGTAGTCTCCATCCCCCAGTCAAGGCACATATAAGAAAGCGATTAATGAACAGTTAAGGTCCTGCAACAAAGAACTGATGCTTCTCATCTCTCTCCTTCCTGTCTGACCCTGTCGTTCTTTCTGTATCTCTCTTTATCTCACAATAAATAAATAAATAATACAAAAATAATACAAATAAAACCTAGTCATATAATAAAAATGATTAACTGTAACATTTTAGAATCCTTTGTCAGCATATGCATATTCAAAGATCATCTGATATTCAGATATTGCATGGTATTCATCACTAAAGTATATTAGAATCATATGCAATTTTTTTAAAAAACCTAGAAATATCAAATAATATTCACATAAGAAATATTTTTATCAAAGTAAAAAAGAATAATATGAAATTGTTATTCATTAACCATAATAGTTGGATTAAAATATTTTAAAATAAACTTCTTTTGGGTTACATTACGATGTGATGCCTAAAAGACACATTTTTTTATTTATTCATTTTAGAGAGGAGAGGGAGAGACAGAGAGAGAGAGAGAGAAGAGAGACAGAGAGAGAGAAGGGGGGAGGAGCTGGAAGCATCAACTCCCATATGTGCTTTGACCAGGCAAGCCCAGGGTTTCGAACCGGCGACCTCAGCAATTCCAGGTCGACGCTTTATCCACTGCGCCACCACAGGTCAGGCCAAAGACACATTTTTAAGAACTTATATTTGAATAAATTGCTCCACAAGGTGTGCTGTACAGCAAAAGCTTGAACTTGAAGTCTCACATATTGGCTACTGTCAAAGTCATAAAGAAAAAATTTGATAAGCCCACCTCACAAATCTTTAATCAAGGATTTATCTACTTCATCATTATAACATATTGGACTGGATAATTATTTGGGGAGATGTCCTGCACATTGTAGTGTATTTAGTAGCATTCTTGTTCTTTACCCCGTAGATGCCAGTAGCAACCATCTAATAGTAACAACCAAACATTGCCAAAGTCCTCAATTCAGTGGCAGATACATTCCCAACTAAAAAAAACCCCCACAAAATTAATACTGTTTCTTGCACTAGTTAAAACTCAAGCATATATCCAAATGTAGTGTCAAATGCTGAAAACTGAGGTTTCACAGTGCCTAATGAGCTATATATTTGAATATATGTATTCTATATACCTGTATATACTTTATATAATATATATACATGAATAAACATATATATATAATATATACTTTAGAAAAGTTCACTGAGAAAAAATTAAAATGGATAGTAAGGCTATCACTTAGATTTTCTCAGAGTATTTGTATAAACTTGAAAGAAAGTAATAATAGAAAACAGACTTTTAAATAAAGAGAGTAGTACTCTAGAGTCTGGGTCTCTTAAGACATGCAGGTGTTGTACAATTACCCAGGTTGCACTAATTATACCATTTCTTAGATGACACATATTTTAGGATTATAAAAATCCTACAAATACTTTGCTTCCATGTAACTTCATTTTACTGTTCAAATTTCATGTTTTCTCATGAAATGAAAAATAAAAGTTGGAATTTATTTTAAAAAATACAGATAATAGAAACATAAAATTGCCTATAAAATGAATATTAAAATATATTTAAAGAATCAAAGAAAATAAATACCATCTTTACACTGTAAAGCATCTCCACATGCATTTTGGGGGTAATAGGACAAAAAATTTATTTTTATCATAGTTTATTTCAACCTCTATGTCCCAGCTTCTACTGCTGTCCCACAGCGGTATTGGTCGGTTTGGTCGTTTTCCTCACCTTCTAGGGAGGAATTATCCAGCTAAATGAATGAGTTGCTGAAGTTTTAAAAGGTGGAAATGAAAAACTGGAAGAAACAATGAAACACAGGTCTGGAGAGGAGGAAATAAGACCTATACAAGATGAAGTTGCTATAATAACAAAAGCATGGGAAAGAAAGAGGGTACAGGAGAGAGAAGAAAACAGTGTTCCAAGGCTGGGTTTAGAGATGATTTGGGTGGAACTTGGAAAATGGGGGAGGGGCGGTTTCAATCAGGGGAGACAAGTAGTAAGGCCCATTGTAGAATGTGTTGAATTGGGTTTTTTTTTTTTTTTTTTTTTTTTTTGTATTTTTCTGAAGCTGGAAACGGGGAGAGACAGACTCCCACATGCGCCCGACCGGGATCCACCCAGCACGCCCACCAGGGGCGAGCTCTGCTCACCAGGGGGCGATGCTCTGCCCCTCCGGGGCGTCGCTCTGTTGCAACCAGAGCCACTAGAGGCCAAGGAGCCATCCCCAGCGCCCGAGCCATCTTTGCTCCAATGGAGCCTCGGCTGCGGGAGGGGAAGAGAGAGACAGAGAGGAAGGAAAGGGGGAGGGGTGGAGAAACAGATGGGTGCTTTTCCTGTGTGCCCTGGCCGGAAATTAAACCCGGGACTTCTGCACGCCAGGCCGCCGCTCTACCACTGAGCCAACTGGCCAGGGCCTGAATTGGGTTTTTTGAAAAATGCAAGTTAAAGGTTAGAATTTTATTTTTTATTACTTCTGGTCACTTGTACTTTGTTCCTCTTAATGTGATGCCTTGCAAAATTATGAAACAATTTAAATTTAAACCTGGGATTTAGTAATAAGAGTAAGTTTATATTGATGGAATTCCTACATTTAGATAAATGGAACAATATCATTAAAAAGAATTTAAATTTTTTCCTGGCTGGTTGGCACAGTGGTAGAGCATCAGCCTGGTGTGTGGATGTCCCGGGTTAGATTCTGTCAGGGCACACAGGAGAAGCAACCATCTGCTTCTCCATCTTTCCCCTTCTCACTTCTCTCAGTCTCTCTTTTTCTCTTCTGCTCTCTTCCTGCAGACGTGGCTCTATTGGAAAATGTTGACCCCAACACAGAGGGTGGATCCATGGCCTCTGTCTCAGGCACTAAAAAACAAATGGCTCCAGTTGCAACAAGAAAAGGGTCCCAGATAGGCAGAGCATCGCCTCCTAGTGGGCTTTCCAAGTGGAACCCAGTCAGGGGGCATGCAGGCATCTGTCTCTGCTTCCCCTTCTCTCAAATAAAAAAAAAAAGAAATTTAAGTCACTGAGAGATGGGATCATTAGAAGAGCATACATACATGTGGATAATAGATGGGTTTCCTTGGCCTTCCCTCCCTTCCTGTTCCTCTAGCTTCACTGACTTAACCATAGCACTCATGGGGAAGAACTCTATGTAAGAACAAGTGCAGAAATATCCTGTCACAGAGCAGTATTGAGAACAGTCAGGAGGCATCGGGGTGTTCCCAGGACCAAGCACGTGCAACTTAACCAATATATCCTTGATTCCATCCATTTAACACTGTTCAGTTCTTTATATTATTCTGATGGATTTCCTGCTGCTTACCAGATAAACCTTTGTTAACATAAATTAGCCAAAGTCATGCAAGCCTAGTTCTTGACCTGTAGGTCAGAAGAGGATATTAATTATGGTTAAACATTGATATCTGTCGAGTGCTTTCTCTTTTTATTTGACCCTCAAATCTACTGAAATAATGGAATGCTTAATTTATAATTTACTATGAGTACAAGTTCACTAAATCCCTTAGTAGCAAAGTGATTGCATGTAATATATTTTTAAATAAGGCTGCATTTATACCTGTGCTTTAGGCTGGATCTTAAAGTGTGATGGTTAATATACTGAATGGAAAATTGTTATCATCCAGGACCAGAAATGTTTGTTTGTACAGAAACAAACAATAAATAGTGATGGTGTAGAAGTGACAATGCTGCAATGTCTTCTGAATATGTAATGTTTACAATGTAACTAACAAAACCACCTATTAAAGGCAAAGCTATTATCTTGGTCCAACAGAGGTGTTCAGACGGTTAATTATCTGTTAGCTTTTTAAAGTAAAATCCTATGCCAAGTGGTGGTAAATTTGTATTTGATGCCATGCTATACAAATAGAAAATTCATTTTTTTAAAATAATTTTTTTATTTTTCAATTGTAGTTGACATATATTAGTTTCAGCTGTATATCTCAGTGATTAGACATTATATAATTTACTGAATGATCATTCAAATAAATCTCATACCCATCTGACAA